>NC_090934.1:1045472921-1045780421 GCF_040938575.1 Ambystoma mexicanum | reverse complement strand
GGGCTGGTGGAACACAAACCGTCACAGGGGGGTGCACACAATCCATCACAGGAGCTGTGGGTGCACACAATCCATCAAGGAGGTCTGGGGGGGCATACAAACTGTCAAAGGGGGCGAGGACACACAGAGTCCATCACTGGGGTTGGGGGGCACACAATCCATCACGGAGGCTAGGGGTGCACACAATCCAACCATGAGGGCTGGTGGACACACAATGCAACACAGGGGTTGGGGGGCACACAAACTGTCACAGGGGTTGGGGGGCACAGATTCCATAATGGGGGCTGGGAGGGCACACAATCCATCACTGGGGTTGGGGGTACACACAATCCATCACAGGGGTTAGGGGGGCACACAATCCATAACAGGGGTTGGGAGTGCACACAACTATCACAGGGGACTGGGGGGACACACAATACATCACAGGGGTCAGGGGGAGACACAATGAATCACAGGGGGCTGGGGGGACACACAATCAATCACAGGGGTTGGGGGACATACAATCCATCACGGTAGTTGGGGGCACACAAACCGTCACAGGGGTGGGGGGCACACAGTCAATCACAGGGATTGGAGGCATACAATCCATCATGGGGGATGTGGATGCACACAATCCATTGAGGGGGGCTGGAGGGCACACAATCCATCACGGGGGTTGGGGGCAAACAATCCATCACGGGGGGCTGGGGGACACACAATCCATCACAGGAGGCTGGGTGGGCACACAATCAATCACAGGGTGCTGGGGGGACACATAATCCATCACAGGGTTAGGAGGCACACAATCCAGCAGGGGGGCCTGATGGGGCACACAATCCATCACAGGGGGTTGGGGGAAACACAATCCATCCCGGGTGCTGGGGGGCACACTATCCTTCATGGGGCTGGGGGGCACACAATCCATCATGGGGGTTGGGGGGCACATAATCCAACCATGAGGGCTGGTGGACACACAATCCATCACCGGGATTGGGGGCACACAAACTGTCGCAGGGGGCTGGGTGGCACACAATCCATCATGGGGGCTGAGAGGGCACCCAACCCATCACTGGGGTTGGGGGTACACACAATCCATCACAGGGGGCTGGGGTGAACACACAATCAATCACAGGGGGCTGGGGGCACCCACAATCCATCACAGGGTTTGGGGGAACACAAACCGTCACAGGGGGATGAACACAATCCATCACGGGGGTTGGGGGTGCACACAATCCGTCACAGGGGCTCTGGGTGCACACAATCCATCAAGGAGGTCTGGGGGGCATACAAACGGTCACAGGGGGCGAGGACAAACAGAGTCCATCACTGGGGCTGGGGGGCACACAATCCATCACGGGGGCTAGGAGCGCTCACAATCCAACCATGAGGGCTGGTGGACACACAATGCATCACAGGGGTTGGGAGCACACAATCCATAACAGGGGCTGGGAGTGCACACAACTATCACACGGGGCTGGGGGGACACACAATCCAACACGGGTGTTGGGGCCACACAAACCGTCACAGGGGTGGGGGGACACACAGTCAATCACAGGGATTGGGGGGCACATAAACCATCATGGGGGCTGGGGGTGCACACAATCCATCAAGGGGGTTGGGGGGACACACAATCCATCACGGGGGCTGGGGGTGCACATAATCCATCAAGGGGGTCTGGGCAGACGCACCATCCATCACGGGGTTGGAGGGTGCACACAATCCATCACAGGGGGCAGGGGGACACACAATCTATCGTGGGAGGCTGGGGGGGCACACAATCAATCACAGGGGTTTGAGGGCACACAGTCCATCAGGGGGGCCTGAGGGGGGAACACAATCCATCACAGGGGGTCCCGGGATCACAATCCATCACAGGTGCTGGGGGGGCACACTATCCTTCATGGGGCCTGGGGGGCACACAATCCATAACGGGGGCTGGGGGGGCACACAATCCATCACAGGGGTTTGAGGGCACACAATCCATCAGGGGGGCCTGAGGGGGCACACAATCCATCACAGGGGGTTGGGGAAACACAATCTATCACAGGTGCTGGGGGGGCACACTATCCTTCATGGGGCTGGGGGCACACAATCCATCACAGGGGTTGGGGGGCACACAATTCATCACAGGGGCTGGGAGTGCACACAACCATCACAGGGGGTTGGCGGGAACACACAATCAATCACAGGGGGCTGGGGGCACACACAATCCATCACAGGGGTTGGGGGGCACACAAACCATCACAGGGGGTGGGGGGTGCACACAATCCATCACGGGGGCTGGGAGTGCACACAATGCATCATGGGGGTTGGAGGTGCACAGAATCCATCACAGGGGTTGAGGCTGTACACAATCCATCATAGGGGCTGTGGGTTCCCACAATCTATCAAGGAGGTCTGGGGGGGCATACAAACTGTCACAGGGGTTGGGGGACATGCAGAGTCCATCACTGGGGGTGGGAGGGCACACAATCCATCACAGGAGCTAGGGGAGCACACAATCCATCGCGGGAGGCTGGGGGGGGCACACAATCAATCACAGGGTGCTGGGGGGACACACAATCCATCATAGGGGTTTGAAGGCACACAATCCATCAGGGGGGGCCTGAGGGGACACACAATCCATCACAGGGGGTTGGGGGAACACAATCCATCACAGGTGCTGGGGGGCACAATATCCTTCACGGGGGCTGGGGGGCACACAATCCATAACGGGGGCTGGGGGGGGCACACAATCCAACCATGAGGGCTGGTGGACACACAATCCATCACAGGGGTTGGGGGGAATACAAACTGTCACATGGGGGCTGGGGTGAACACACAATCAATCACAGGGGTTGGGGGGCACACAAACTGTCACAGGGGGTGGGGGATGCACACAGTCCATCTTGGGGGCTGGGAGTGCACACAATGCATCATGGGGGTTGGAGGTGCACACAATCCATCACGGGGGTGAGGGTTGACACAATAGATTAACAGGGGCTGTGGGTGCACACAACCATCACAGGGGGCTCGGGGAACACACAATCAATCATAGGGGCTGGGGGCACACACAATCCATCACATGGGTTGGGGGGCACACAAACCGTCACAGGGGGTGGGGGGGTGCATACAATCCATCACCTGGGCTGCGAGTGCACACAATGCATCATGGGGGTTGGAGGTGCACACAATCCATCACAGGGGTTGGGGGGCACACAAACCATCACAGGGGGTGGGTGGTGGACCCAATCCATCTCAGGGGTTGCAAGTGCACACAATGCATCATGGGGGCTGGGGGTGCACACAATCCATCACGGGGGATGGGGGTTACACAATCCTTCACAGGGGCTGTGGGTGCCCTCAATCCATCAAGGAGGTCTGGGCGGGCAAACAAACCATCACAGGGGGTGGGGGACATGCAGAGTCCATCACTGGGGGTGGGGGGGCACACAATCCAACCATGACAGCGGTGGACACACAATCCGTCACAGGGGTTGGGGTGCACCAAATACTGTCAAAGGGACTAGGGGGGCACACAATCCAAAATGGGCACTGGGAGGGTACACAATCCATCACCGGGGATGGGGTTCACACAATCCATCACGAGTGTTAGGGGGGCACACAATCCATTACAGGGGCTGGGGGAACACAAACCGTCACAGAGGGTGAACACAATCCATCACGGGATTTGGGGGTGCACACAATCCATCACAGGGGCTGTGGAACACAAACCGTCACAGGGGGGTGCACACAATCCATCACAGGAGCTGTGGGTGCACACAATCCATCAAGGAGGTCTGGGGGGGCATACAAACTGTCACAGGGGGCGAGGACACACAGAGTCCATCACTGGGGTTGGGGGGCACACAATCCATCACGGAGGCTAGGGGTGCACACAATCCAACCATGAGGGCTGGTGGACACACAATGCAACACAGGGGTTGGGGGGCACACCAACTGTCACAGGGGTTGGGGGGCACAGAATCCATAATGGGGGCTGGGAGGGCACACAATCCATCACTGGGGTTGGGGGTACACACAATCCATCACAGGGGTTAGGGGGGCACACAATCCATAACAAGGGTTGGGAGTGCACACAACTATCACAGGGGACCGGGGGGACACACAATACATCACAGGGGTCAGGGGGAGACACAATGAATCACAGGGGGCTGGGGGGACACACAATCAATCACAGGGGTTGGGGGACATACAATCCATCACAGTAGTTGGGGGCACACAAACCGTCACAGGGGTGGGGGGCACACAGTCAATCACAGGGATTGGAGGCATACAATCCATCATGGGGGATGTGGATGCACACAATCCATTGAGGGGGGCTGGAGGGCACACAATCCATCACGGGGGTTGGGGGCAAACAATCCATCACGGGGGGCTGGGGGACACACAATCCATCACAGGAGGCTGGGTGGGCACACAATCAATCACAGGGTGCTGGGGGGACACAGAATCCATCACAGGGTTAGGAGGCACACAATCCAGCAGGGGGGCCTGATGGGGCACACAATCCATCACAGGGGGTTGGGGGAAACACAATCCATCACGGGTGCTGGGGGGCAAACTATCCTTCATGGGGCTGGGGGGCATATAATCCAACCATGAGGGCTGGTGGACACACAATCCATCACCGGGATTGGGGGCATACAAACGGTCACAGGGGGCTGGGTGGCACACAATCCATCATGGGGGCTGAGAGGGCACCCAACCCATCACTGGGGTTGGGGGTACACACAATCCATCACAGGGGGCTGGGGTGAACACACAATCAATCGCAGGGGGCTGGGGGCACCCACAATCCATCACAGGGTTTGGGGGAACACAAACCGTCACAGGGGGATGAACACAATCCATCACGGGGTTGGGGGTGCACACAATCCGTCACAGGGGCTGTGGGTGCACACAATCCATCAAGGAGGTCTGGGGGGGCATACAAACGGTCACAGGGGGCGAGGACAAACAGAGTCCCTCACTGGGGCCGGGGGGGCACACAATCCATCACGGGGTCTAGGGGCGCTCACAATCCAAGCATGAGGGCTGGTGGACACACAATGCATCACAGGGGTTGGGGGCACACAATCCATAACAGGGGCTGGGAGTGCACACAAGTATCACACGGGGCTGGGGGGACACACAATCCAACACGGGGGTTGGGGGCACACAAACCGTCACAGGGGTGGGGGGACACACAGTCAATCACAGGGATTGGGGGGCACATAAACCATCATGGGGGCTGGGGGTGCACACAATCCATCAAGGGGGTTGGGGGGACACACAATCCATCACGGGGGCTGGGGGTGCACACAATCCATCAAGGGGGTCTGGGCAGACGCATCATCCATCACGGGGTTGGGGGGTGCACACAATTCATCACAGGGGGCTGGGGGGCACACAATCTATCGTGGGAGGCTGGGGGGGCACACAATCAATCACAGGGGTTTGAGGGCACACAGTCCATCAGGGGGGCCTGAGGGGGGAACACAATCCATCACAGGGGGTTCGGGGAACACAATCCATCACAGGTGCTGGGGGGGCACACTATCCTTCACAGGGCCTGGGGGGCGCACAATCCATAACGGGGGCTGGGGGGGGCACACAATCCATCACATGGGGTTGAGGGCACACAATCCATCAGGGGGGCCTGAGGGGGCACACAATCCATCACAGGGGATTGGGGAAACACAATCTATCACAGGTGCTGGGGGGGCACACAATCCTTCATGGGGCTGGGGGCACACAATCCATCACAGGGGTTGGGGGGCACACAATTCATCACAGGGGCTGGGAGTGCACACAACCATCACAGGGGGTTGGCGGGAACACACAATCAATCACAGGGGGCTGGGGGCACACACAATCCATCACAGGGGTTGGGGGGCACACAAACCATCACAGGGGGTGGGGGGTGCACACAATCCATCACGGGGGCTGGGAGTGCACACAATGCATCATGGGGGTTGGAGGTGCACAGAATCCATCACAGGGGTTGAGGCTGCACACAATCCATCAAAGGGGCTGTGGGATCCCACAATCTATCAAGGAGGTCTGGGGGGGCATACAAACCGTCACAGGGGGTGGGGGACATGCAGAGTCCATCACTGGGGGTGGGAGGGCACACAATCCATCACAGGAGCTAGGGGAGCACACAATCCATCGCGAGAGGCTGAGGGGGGGCACACAATCAATCACAGGGTGCTGGGGGGACACACAATCCATCATAGGGGTTTGAAGGCACACAATCCATCAGGGGGGGCCTGAGGGGGCACTCAATCCATCACAGGGGGTTGGGGGAACACAATCCATCACAGGTGCTGGGGGGCACAATATCCTTCACGGGGGCTGGGGGGCACACAATCCATAACGGGGGCTGGGCGGGGGCACACAATCCAACCATGAGGGCTGGTGGACACACAATTCATCACAGGGGTTAGGGGGAATACAAACTGTCACATGGGGGCTGGGGGGAACACACAATCAATCACAGGGTGCTGCGGGCACACACAATCCATCACAGGGGTTGGGGGGCACACAAACTGTCACAGGGGGTGGGGGATGCACACAGTCCATCTTGGGGGCTGGGAGTGCACACAATGCATCATGGGGGTTGGAGGTGCACACAATCCATCACGGGGGTGGGGGTTGACACAATAGATTAACAGGGGCTGTGGGTGCACACAACCATCACAGGGGGCTCGGGGAACACACAATCAATCATAGGGGGCTGGGGGCACACACAATCCATCACATGGGTTGGGGGGCACACAAACCGTCACAGGGGGTGGGGGGTGCATACAATCCATCACAGGGGCTGCGAGTGCACACAATGCATCATGGGGGTTGGAGGTGCACACAATCCATCACAGGGGTTGGGGGGCACACAAACCATCACAGGGGGTGGGTGGTGGACACAATCCATCTCAGGGGTTGCAAGTGCACACAATGCATCATGGGGGTTGGGGGTGCACACAATCCATCACGGGGGATGGGGGTTACACAATCCTTCACAGGGGCTGTGGGTGCCCTCAATCCATCAAGGAGGTCTGGGCGGGCACACAATCCATAATGGGGGCTGGGAGGGTACACAATCCATCACCGGGGATGGCGTACACACAATCCATCACGAGTGGGGGGCACACAATCCATTACAGGGGCTGGGGAACACAAACCATCACAGGGGGGTGCACACAATCCATCACAGGAGCTGTGGGTGCACACAATCCATCAAGGAGGTCTGGGGGGGCATACAAACCGTCACAGGGGGCGAGGACACACAGAGTCCATCACTGGGGTTGGGGGGCACACAATCCATCACGGAGGCTAGGGGTGCACACAATCCAACCATGAGGGCTGGTGGACACAAAATGCAAGGGGTTGGGGGGCACACAAACTGTCACAGGGGTTGGGGCACAGAATCCATAATGGGGGCTGGGAGGGCACACAATCCATCACTGGGGTTGGGGGTACACACAATCCATCACAGGGGTTAGGGGGGCACACAATCCATAACAGGGGCTGGGAGTGCACACAACTATCACAGGGGACTGGGGGGGCACACAATACATCACAGGGGTCAGGGGGAGACACAATGAATCACAGGGGTCTGGGGGGACACACAATCAATCACAGGGGTTCGGGGACATACAATCCATCACGGTAGTTGGGGGCACACAAACCGTCACAGGGGTGGGGGGCACACAGTAAATCACAGGGATTGGAGGCATACAATACATCATGGGGGCTGGGGATGCACACAATCCATTGAGGGGAGCTGGAGGGCACACAATCCATCACGGGGGTTGGGGGCAAACAATCCATCACGGGGGGCTGGGGGACACACAATCTATCACAGGAGGCTGGGTGGGCACACAATCAATCACAGGGTGCTGGGGGGACACAGAATCCATCACAGGGTTAGGAGGCACACAATCCAGCAGGGGGGCCTGATGGGGCACACAAACCATCACAGGGGGTTGGAGGAAACACAATCCATCACGGGTGCTGGGGGGGCACACTATCCTTCATGGGGCTGGGGGGCACACAATCCATCATGGGGGTTGGGGGGCACATGATCCAACCATGAGGGCTGGTGGACACACAATCCATCACCGGGATTGGGGGCACACAAACTGTCGCAGGGGGCTGGGTGGCACACAATCCATCATGGGGGCTGAGAGGGCACACAACCCATCACTGGGGTTGGGGGTACACACAATCCATCACAGGGGGCTGGGGTGAACACACAATCAATTTCAGGGGGCTGGGGGCAACCACAATCCATCACAGGGTTTGGGGGAACACAAACCGTCACAGGGGGATGAACACAATCCAGCACGGGGGTTGGTGGTGCACACAATCCATCACAGGGGCTGTGGGTGCACACTATCCATCAAGGAGGTCTGGGGGGCATACAAATGGTCACAGGGGGCGAGGACAAACAGAGTCCATCACTGGGGCTGGGGGGGGGCACACAATCCATCACGGGGGCTAGGGGTGCTCACAATCCAACCATGAGGGCTGGTAGACACACAATGTATCACAGGGGTTGGGGGCACACAATCCATAACAGGGGCTGAGAGTGCACACAACTATCACACGGGGCTGGGGGGACACACAATCCAACACAGGGGTTGGGGGCACACAAACCGTCACAGGGTTGGGGGGACACACAGTCAATCACAGGTATTGGGGGGCACATAAACCATCGTGTGGGCTGGGGGTGCACACAATCCATCAAGGGGGTTGGGAGGACACACAATCCATCACGGGGGCTGGGGGTGCACACAATCCATCAAGGGGGTCTGGGCAGACGCACCATCCATCACGGGGTTGGGGGGTGCACACAATCCATCACAGGGGGCTGGGGGACACACAATCTATCGTGGGAGGCGGGGGGGCACACAATCAATCACAAGGGTTTGAGGGCACACAGTCCATCAGGGGGGCCTGAGGGGCACACAATCCATCACAGGGTTTCGGGGAACACAATACATCACAGGTGCTGGGGGGGCACACTATCCTTCACGGGCCTGGGGGGCACACAATCCATAACGGGGGCTGGGGGGGCACACAATCCATCACAGGGGTTTGAGGGCACACAATCCATCAGGGGGGCCTGAGGGGGCACACAATCCATCACAGGGGGTTGGGGAAACACAATCTATCACAGGTGCTGGGGGGGCACACTATCCTTCACGGGGCTGGGGGCACACAATCCATCACAGGGGTTGGGGGCACACAATTCATCACAGGGGCTGGGAGTGCACAAAACCATCACAGGGGGTTGGCGGGAACACACAATCAATCACAGGGGGCTGGGGGCACACACAATCCATCACAGGGGTTGGGGAGCACACAAACCATCACAGGGGGTGGGGGGTGCACACAATCCATCATGGGGGCTGGGAGTGCACACAATGCATCATGGGGGTTGGAGGTGCACAGAATCCATCACAGGGGTTGAGGCTGCACACAATCCATCACAGGGGCTGTGGGTTCCTACAATCTATCAAGGAGGTCTGGGGGGGGGGCATACAAACCGTCACAGGGGGTGGGGGACATGCAGAGTCCATCACTGGGGTGGGAGGGCACACAATCCATCACAGGAACTAGGGGAGCACACAATCCATCGCGGGAGGCTGGGGGGGGCACACAATCAATCACAGGGTGCTGGGGGGACACACAATCCATCATAGGGGTTTGAAGGCACACAATCCATCAGGGGGGCCTGAGGGGGCACACAATCCATCACAGGGGGTTGGGGGAACACAATCCATCACAGGTGCTGGGGGGCACAATATCCTTCACGGGGGATGGGGGGCACACAATCCATAATGGGGGCTGGGGGGGGGCACACAATCCAACCATGAGGGCTGATGGACACACAATCCATCACAGGGGTTGGGGGAATACAAACTGTCACATATGGGCTGGGGGGAACACACACTCAAACACAGGGTGCTGCGGGCACACATAATCCATCACAGGGGTTGGTCGGGCACACAAACTGTCACAGGGGGTGGGGGATGCACACAGTCCATCTTGGGGGCTGGGAGTGCACACAATGCATCATGGGGGTTGGAGGTGCACACAATCCATCACGGGGGTGGGGGTTGACACAATAGATTAACAGGGTCTGTGGGTGCACACAACCATCACAGGGGGCTCGGGGAACACACAATCAATCATAGGGGGCTGGGGGCACACACAATCCATCACATGGGTTGGGGGGCACACAAACCATCACAGGGGTTGGGGGGTGCATACAATCCATCACGGGTGCTGCGAGTGCACACAATGCATCATGGGGGTTGGAGGTGCACACAATCCATCACAGGGGTTGGGGGGCACACAAACCATCACAGGGGGTGGGGGGCGGACACAATCCATCTCAGGGGTTGCAAGTGCACACAATGCATCATGGGGGTTGGGGGTGCACACAATCCATCACGGGGGATGGGGGTTACACAATCCTTCACAGGGGCTGTGGGTGCCCTCAATCCTTCAAGGAGGTCTGGGCGGGCAAACAAACCATCACAGGGGGTGGGGGACATGCAGAGTCCATCACTGGGGGTGGGGGGGGCACACAATCCAACCATGACAGCGGTGGACACACAATCCGTCACAGGGGTTGGGGTGCACCAAATACTATCAAAGGGACTAGTGGGGCACACAATCCATAATGGGCGCTGGGAGGGTACACAATCCATCACCGGGGATGGGGTTCACACAATCCATCACGAGTGTTAGGGGGGCACAGAATCCATTACAGGGGCTGGGGGAACACAAACCGTCACAGGGGGTGAACACAATCCATCACGGGAGTTGGGGGTGCAAACAATCCATCACAGGGGCTGTGGGTGCACACAATCCATCAAGGAGGTCTGGGGGGGCATACAAACCGTCACAGGGGGCGAGGACACACAGAGTCCATCACTGGGGTTGGGGAGCACACAATCCATCACAGAGGCTAGGGTTGCACAAATTCCAACCATGAGGGCTGGTTGACACACAATGCATCACAGGGGTTGGGGGGCACACAAACTGTCACAGGGGTTGGGGGCACACAATCCATAATGGGGGTTGGGAGGGCACACAATCCATCACAGGGTTGGGGGTAAACACAATCCATCACAGCGGTTAGGGGGGCACACAATCCATAACAGGGGCTGGGAGTGCACACAACTATCACAGGGGGCTGGGGGGACACACAATACATCACAGGGGTCAGGGGGAGACACAATGAATCACAGGGGGCTGGTGGACACGCAATCCATCACCGGGATTGGGGGCACACAAACTGTCGCAGGGGGCTGGGTGGCACACAATCCATCATGGGGGCTGAGAGGGCACACAACCCATCACCGGGGTTGGGGGTACACACAATCCATCACAGGGGGCTGGGGTGAACACACAATCAATCACAGGGGGCTGGGGGCACCCACAATCCTTCACAGGGTTTGGGGGAACACAAACCGTCATAGGGGGATGAACACAATCCATCACGGCGGTTGGGGGTGCACACAATCCATCACAGGGGCTGTGGGTGCACACAATCCATCAAGGAGGTCTGGGGGGGCATACAAACGGTCACAGGGGGCGAGGACAAACAGAGTCCATCACTGGGGCTGGGGGGGCACACAATCCATCACGGGGGCTAGGGGTGCTCACAATCCAACCATGAGGGCTGGTGGACACACAATGCATCACAGGGGTTCGGGGCACACAATCCATAACAGGGGCTGGGAGTGCACACAACTATCACACGGGGCTGGAGGGACACACAATCCAACACAGGGTTTGGGGGCACACAAAAAGTCACAGGGGTGGGGGGACACACAGACAATCACAGGGATTGGGGGGCACATAAACCATCATGGGGGCTGGGGGTGCACACAATCCATCAAGGGGGTTGGGGGGACACACAATCCATCACAGGGGCTGGGGGTGCACACAATCCATCAAGGGGGTCTGGGCAGACGCACCATCCATCACGGGGTTGGGGGGTGCACACAATCCATCACAGGGGCTGGGGGACACACAATCTATTGTGGGAGGCTGGGGGGGCACACAATCAATCACAGGGGTTTGAGGGGACACAGTCCATCAGGGGGGCCTGAGGGGGCACACAAACCATCACAAGGGGTTCGGGGAACACAATCCATCACAGGTGCTGGAGGGGCACACTATCCTTCACGGGGCCTGGGGGGCACACAATCCATAACGGGGGCTGGGGGGGCACACAATCCATCACAGGGGTTTGAGGGCACACAATCCATCAGGGGGGCCTGAGGGGGCACACAATCCATCACAAGGGGTTGGGGAAAAACAATCTATCACAGGTGCTGGGGGGGGGGGCACACTATCCTTCACGGGGCTGGGGGGCACACAATCCATCACAGGGGTTGGGGGGCACACAATTCATCACAGGGGCTGGGAGTGCACACAACCATCACAGGGGGTTGGTGGGAATACACAATCAATCACAGGGGGCTGGGGGCACACAAACCATCACAGGGGGTGGGGGGTGCACACAATGCATCATGGGGGTTGGAGGTGCACAGAATCCATCACAGGGGTTGAGGGTGCACACAATCCATCACAGGGGCTGTGGGTTCACACAATCTATCAAGGAGGTCTGGGGGGCATACAAACCGTCACAGGGGGTGGGGGACATGCAGAGTCCATCACTGGGGGTGGGAGGGCACACAATCCATCACAGGAGCTAGGGGAGCACACAATCCATCGCGGGAGGCTGGGGGGACACACAATCAATCACAGGGTGCTGGGGGGACACACAATCCATCATAGGGGTTTGAAGGCACACAATCCATCAGGGGGGGCCTGAGGGGGCACACAATCCATCACAGGGGGTTGGGGGAACACAATCCATCACAGGTGCTGGGGGGTACACTATCCTTCACGGGGGCTGGGGGGCACACAATCCATAACGGGGGTTGGGGGGGCACACAATCCAACCATGAGGGCTGGTGGACACACAATCCATCACAGGGGTTGGGGGGAATACAAACTGTCACATGGGGGCTGGGGGGAACGCACAATCAATCACAGGGTGCTGTGGGCACACACAATCCATCACAGGGGTTGGGGGCACACAAACTGTCACAGGGGTTGGGGGATGCACACAGTCCATCTCGGGGGCTGGGAGTGCACACAATGCATCATGGGGGTTGGAGGTGCACACAATCCATCACGGGGGGCTGGGGGGAACACACAATCAATCATAGGGGGCTGGGGGCACACACAATCCATCACATGGGTTGGGAGGCACACAAACCGTCACAAGGGGTCGGGGGTGCATACAATCCATCACGGGGGCTGCGAGTGCACACAATGCATCATGGGGGTTGGAGGTGCACAGAATCCATCACAGGGGTTGGGGGGCACACAAACCATCAGAGGGGGTGGGGGGTGGACGCAATCCATCTCAGGGGTTGCAAGCGCACACAATGCATCATGGGGGTTGGGGGTGCACACAATCCATCACGGGGGATGGGGGTTACACAATCCTTCACAGGGGCTGTGGGTGCCCTCAATCCATCAAGGAGGTTTGTGCGGGCAAACAAACCATCACAGGGGGTGGGGGACATGCAGAGTCCATCACAGGGGGTGGGGGGGCACACAATCCAACCATGACAGCGGTGGACACACAATCCGTCACAGGGGTTGGGGTGCACCAAATACTGTCAAAGGGACTAGGGGGGCACACAATCCATAATGGGCGCTGGGAGGGTACACAATCCATCACCGGGGATGGGGTTCACACAATCCATCACGAGTGTTAGGGGGGCACACAATCCATTACAGGGGCTGGGGGAACACAAACCGTCACAGGGGGTGAACAGAATCCATCACGGGAGTTGGGGGTGCACACAATCCATCACAGGGGCTGTGGGTGCACACAATCCATCAAGGAGGTCTGGGGGGGCATACAAACCATCACAGGGGGCGAGGACACACAGAGTCCATCACTGGGGTTGGGGAGCACACAATCCATCACGGAGGCTAGGGTTGCACACATTCCAACCATGAGGGCTGGTTGACACACAATGCATCACAGGGGTTGGGGGGCACACAAACTGTCACAGGGGTTGGGGGCACACAATCCATAATGGGGGTTGGGAGGGCACACAATCCATCACTGGAGTTGGGGGTACACACACTCCATCACAGGGGTTAGGGGGGCACACAATCCATAACAGGGGCTGGGAGTGCACACAACTATCACAGGGGGCTGGGGGGACACACAATACATCACAGGGGTCAGGGGGAGAAACAATGAATCACAGGGGGCTGGGGGGACACACAATAGATCACAGGGGTTGGGGGACACACAATCCATCACAGGGCTTAGGGGCACACAAATCGTCACAGGGGTGGGGGGCAACAGTCAATCACAGGATTGGGGGCATACAATCCATCATGGGGGCTGGGAGTGCACACAATTCATTGAGGGGGACTGGAGGGCACACAATCCATCACGGGGGTTGGGGGCACACAATCCATCACGGGGGGCTGGGGGACACACAATCCATCACAGGAGGCTGGGTGGGCACACAATCAATCACAGGGTGCTGGGGGGACAAACAATCCATCACAGGGTTAGGAGGCACACAATCCATCAGGGGGGCCTGATGGGGAACACAATCCATCACAGGGGGTTGGGGGAAACACAATCCATCACAGGTGCTGGGGGGCACACTATCCTTCATGGGGCTGGGGGCACACAATCCATCATGGGGGTTGGGGGGGCACATAATCCAACCATGAGGGCTGGTGGACACACAATCCATCACAGGGATTGGGGGCACACAAACTGTCGCAGAGGGCTGGGTGGCACACAACCCATCATGGGGGCTGGGAGGGCACACAACCCATCACCGGGGTTGGGGGTACACACAATCCATCACAGGGGGCCCGGGTGAACACACAATCAATCACAGGGGGCTGGGGGCACACACAATCCATCACAGGTTTTGGGGGAACACAAACTGTCACGGGGGGTGAACACAATCCATCACGAGGGTTGGGGGTGCACACAATCCATCACAGGGGCTGTGGGTGCATACAATCCATCAAGGAGGTCTGGGGGGGCATACAAACGGTCACACAGGGCGAGGACACATAGAGTCCATTACTGGGGTTGGGGGGCACACAATCCATCACGGGGGCTAGGGGTGCACACAATCCAACCATGACGGCTGGTGGACACACAATGCATCACAGGGGTTAGGGGGGGCACACAATACATAACAGGGGTCAGGGGGACACACAATCAATCACAGGGGGCTGGGGGGACACACAATCAATCACAGGGTTTGGGGACACACAAACCGTCACAGGGGTGGGGGGACACACAGTCAATCACAGGGATTGGGGCACATAAACCATCATGGGGGCTAGGGGTGCACACAATCCATCAAGGAGGTCTGGGCAGACACACAATCCATCATGGGGGGCTGGGGGACACACAATCTATCGCGGGAGGCTGGTGGGGCACACAATCAATCACAGGGTGCTGGGGGGACACACAATCCATCACAGGGGTTTGAGGGCACACAATCCATCATGGGGGGCCTGAGGGGGCACACAATCTATCACAGGGGGTTGGGGGAACACAATCCATCACAGGTGCTGGGGGGCACGCTATCCTTCACGGGGGCTGGGGGCACACACAATCCATCACAGGGGTTGGGGGAACACATACCGTCACACGGAGGTGAACACAATCCATCACAGGGGTTGGGGGTGCACACAATCCATCACAGGGGCTGTGGGTGCACACAATCCATCAAGGAGGTCTGGGGGGGCATACAAACCATCACAGGGGGCGAGGACCACAGAGTCCATCAGTGGGGTTGGGGGGCACACAATCCATCACGGGGGCTAGGGGCACACACAATCCAACCATGAGGGCTGATGGACACACAATGCATCACAGGGGTTGGGGGACACACAATCCATCACGGAGGCTAGGGGTGCACACAATCCAACCATGAGGGCTGGTGGACACAAAATGCAAGGGGTTGGGGGGCACACAAACTGTCACAGGGGTTGGGGCACAGAATCCATAATGGGGGCTGGGAGGGCACACAATCCATCACTGGGGTTGGGGGTACACACAATCCATCACAGGGGTTAGGGGGGCACACAATCCATAACAGGGGCTGGGAGTGCACACAACTATCACAGGGGACTGGGGGGGCACACAATACATCACAGGGGTCAGGGGGAGACACAATGAATCACAGGGGTCTGGGGGACACACAATCAATCACAGGGGTTCGGGGACATACAATCCATCACGGTAGTTGGGGGCACACAAACCGTCACAGGGGTGGGGGGCACACAGTAAATCACAGGGATTGGAGGCATACAATACATCATGGGGGCTGGGGATGCACACAATCCATTGAGGGGGGCTGGAGGGCACACAATCCATCACAGGGGTTGGGGGCAAACAATCCATCACGGGGGGCTGGGGGACACACAATCTATCACAGGAGGCTGGGTGGGCACACAATCAATCACAGGGTGCTGGGGGGACACAGAATCCATCACAGGGTTAGGAGGCACACAATCCAGCAGGGGGGCCTGATGGGGCACACAAACCATCACAGGGGGTTGGAGGAAACACAATCCATCACGGGTGCTGGGGGGGCACACTATCCTTCATGGGGCTGGGGGGCACACAATCCATCATGGGGGTTGGGGGGCACATGATCCAACCATGAGGGGTGGTGGACACACAATCCATCACCGGGATTGGGGGCACACAAACTGTCGCAGGGGGCTGGGTGGCACACAATCCATCATGGGGGCTGAGAGGGCACACAACCCATCACTGGGGTTGGGGGTACCCACAATCCATCACAGGGGGCTGGGGTGAACACACAATCAATTTCAGGGGGCTGGGGGCAACAACAATCCATCACAGGGTTTGGGGGAACACAAACCGTCACAGGGGGATGAACACAATCCAGCACAGGGGTTGGGGGTGCACACAATCCATCACAGGGGCTGTGGGTGCACACTATCCATCAAGGAGGTCTGGGGGGCATACAAACGGTCACAGGGGGCGAGGACAAACAGAGTCCATCACTGGGGCTGGGGGGGCACACAATCCATCACGGGGGCTAGGGGTGCTCACAATCCAACCATGAGGGCTGGTAGACACACAATGTATCACAGGGGTTGGGGGCACACAATCCATAACAGGGGCTGAGAGTGCACACAACTATCACACGGGGCTGGGGGGACACACAATCCAACACAGGGGTTGGGGCACACAAACCGTCACAGGGTTGGGGGGACACACAGTCAATCACAGGGATTGGGGGGCACATAAACCATTGTGGGGGCTGGGGGTGCACACAATCCATCAAGGGGGTTGGGAGGACACACAATCCATCACGGGGGCTGGGGGTGCACACAATCCATCAAGGGGGTCTGGGCAGACGCACCATCCATCACGGGGTTGGGGGGTGCACACAATCCATCACAGGGGGCTGGGGGACACACAATCTATCGTGGGAGGCGGGGGGGCACACAATCAATCACAAGGGTTTGAGGGCACACAGTCCATCAGGGGGGCCTGAGGGGGCACACAATCCATCACAGGGTTTCGGGGAACACAATACATCACAGGTGCTGGGGGGGCACACTATCCTTCACGGGCCTGGGGGGCACACAATCCATAACGGGGGCTGGGGGGGCACACAATCCATCACAGGGGTTTGAGGGCACACAATCCATCAGGGGGGCCTGAGGGGGCACACAATCCATCACAGGGGGTTGGGGAAACACAATCTATCACAGGTGCTGGGGGGGCACACTATCCTTCACGGGGCTGGGGGCACACAATCCATCACAGGGGTTGGGGGCACACAATTCATCACAGGGGCTGGGAGTGCACAAAACCATCACAGGGGGTTGGCAGGAACACACAATCAATCACAGGGGGCTGGGGGCACACACAATCCATCACAGGGGTTGGGGAGCACACAAACCATCACAGGGGGTGGGGGGTGCACACAATCCATCACGGGGGCTGGGAGCGCACACAATGCATCATGGGGGTTGGAGGTGCACAGAATCCATCACAGGGGTAGAGGCTGCACACAATCCTTCACAGGGGCTGTGGGTTCCCACAATCTATCAAGGAGGTCTGGGGGGGGGGCATACAAACCGTCACAGGGGGTGGGGGACATGCAGAGTCCATCACTGGGGTGGGAGGGCACACAATCCATCACAGGAACTAGGGGAGCACACAATCCATCGCGGGAGGCTGGGGGGGGCACACAATCAATCACAGGGTGCTGGGGGGACACACAATCCATCATAGGGGTTTGAAGGTACACAATCCATCAGGGGGGGCCTGAGGGGGCACACAATCCATCACAGGGGGTTGGGGAACACAATCCATCACAGGTGCTGGGGGGCACAATATCCTTCACGGGGGATGGGGGGCACACAATCCATAATGGGGGCTGGGGGGGGGCACACAATCCAACCATGAGGGCTGATGGACACACAATCCATCACAGGGGTTGGGGGAATACAAACTGTCACATATGGGCTGGGGGGAACACACACTCAATCACAGGGTGCTGCGGGCACACATAATCCATCACAGGGGTTGGGGGCACACAAACTGTCACAGGGGTTGGGGGATGCACACAGTCCATCTCGGGGGCTGGGAGTGCACACAATGCATCATGGGGGTTGGAGGTGCACACAATCCATCACGGGGGGCTGGGGGGAACACACAATCAATCATAGGGGGCTGGGGGGACACAGAATCCATCACAGGGTTAGGAGGCACACAATTCAGCAGGGGGGCCTGATGGGGCACACAAACCATCACAGGGGGTTGGAGGAAACACAATCCATCACGGGTGCTGGGGGGGCACACTATCCTTCATGGGGCTGGGGGGCACACAATCCATCATGGGGGTTGGGGGGCACATGATCCAACCATGAGGGCTGGTGGACACACAATCCATCACCGGGATTGGGGGCACACAAACTGTCGCAGGGGGCTGGGTGGCACACAATCCATCATGGGGGCTGAGAGGGCACACAACCCATCACTGGGGTTGGGGGTACCCACAATCCATCACAGGGGGCTGGGGTGAACACACAATCAATTTCAGGGGGCTGGGGGCAACAACAATCCATCACAGGGTTTGGGGGAACACAAACCGTCACAGGGGGATGAACACAATCCAGCACAGGGGTTGGGGGTGCACACAATCCATCACAGGGGCTGTGGGTGCACACTATCCATCAAGGAGGTCTGGGGGGCATACAAACGGTCACAGGGGGCGAGGACAAACAGAGTCCATCACTGGGGCTGGGGGGGCACACAATCCATCACGGGGGCTAGGGGTGCTCACAATCCAACCATGAGGGCTGGTAGACACACAATGTATCACAGGGGTTGGGGGCACACAATCCATAACAGGGGCTGAGAGTGCACACAACTATCACACGGGGCTGGGGGGACACACAATCCAACACAGGGGTTGGGGCACACAAACCGTCACAGGGTTGGAGGGACACACAGTCAATCACAGGGATTGGGGGGCACATAAACCATCGTGGGGGCTGGGGGTGCACACAATCCATCAAGGGGGTTGGGAGGACACACAATCCATCACGGGGGCTGGGGGTGCACACAATCCATCAAGGGGGTCTGGGCAGACGCACCATCCATCACGGGGTTGGGGGGTGCACACAATCCATCACAGGGGGCTGGGGGACACACAATCTATCGTGGGAGGCGGGGGGGCACACAATCAATCACAAGGGTTTGAGGGCACACAGTCCATCAGGGGGGCCTGAGGGGGCACACAATCCATCACAGGGTTTCGGGGAACACAATACATCACAGGTGCTGGGGGGGCACACTATCCTTCACGGGCCTGGGGGGCACACAATCCATAACGGGGGCTGGGGGGGCACACAATCCATCACAGGGGTTTGAGGGCACACAATCCATCAGGGGGGCCTGAGGGGGCACACAATCCATCACAGGGGGTTGGGGAAACACAATCTATCACAGGTGCTGGGGGGGCACACTATCCTTCACGGGGCTGGGGGCACACAATCCATCACAGGGGTTGGGGGCACACAATTCATCACAGGGGCTGGGAGTGCACAAAACCATCACAGGGGGTTGGCAGGAACACACAATCAATCACAGGGGGCTGGGGGCACACACAATCCATCACAGGGGTTGGGGAGCACACAAACCATCACAGGGGGTGGGGGGTGCACACAATCCATCACGGGGGCTGGGAGCGCACACAATGCATCATGGGGGTTGGAGGTGCACAGAATCCATCACAGGGGTAGAGGCTGCACACAATCCTTCACAGGGGCTGTGGGTTCCCACAATCTATCAAGGAGGTCTGGGGGGGGGCATACAAACCGTCACAGGGGGTGGGGGACATGCAGAGTCCATCACTGGGGTGGGAGGGCACACAATCCATCACAGGAGCTAGGGGAGCACACAATCCATCGCGAGAGGCTGAGGGGGGGCACACAATCAATCACAGGGTGCTGGGGGGACACACAATACATCATAGGGGTTTGAAGGCACACAATCCATCAGGGGGGGCCTGAGGGGGCACTCAATCCATCACAGGGGGTTGGGGGAACACAATCCATCACAGGTGCTGGGGGGCACAATATCCTTCACGGGGGCTGGGGGGCACACAATCCATAACGGGGGCTGGGCGGGGGCACACAATCCAACCATGAGGGCTGGTGGACACACAATTCATCACAGGGGTTAGGGGGAATACAAACTGTCACATGGGGTGGGGGTGCTGGGGGACATGAGTGGGGGCCTGCTGGCAGGTGCCCCTGACTGCTGGGGGGGTGGGGGTGCTGGGTGACATGAGTGGGGGCCTGCTGGAAGGTACCTCTGACTGCTGGGGGATGGGGGTGCTGGGGGACCTGAGTGGGACATGAGTGGGCGCCTGCTGGCAGGTGCCACTGACAGCTGGGGGGTGGGGGTGCTGGGGGACATGAGTGGGGGCGCACCCCTATTAAAGACCACACCCTAGAGATTATTCTCATTGTGTTTCTGGCTATTCTACAGAGCACAGCAAATTTTACTGCCACCTGCAGATTTCCATCTTGAACCTGATGGCATCCATGGCTGCACTGCTGCCACCTGGTGCTGCATCTGCCTCAGCACCACCCCCACCCCCACCACCTCCCCAAGGGCCTGAAGAGGGGAACAGGAGTGAGGATGCAGAGGAGGAAGAAGAGGATGACGAGGTTGAGGTAGTTGAACTCCCTACTACCCGCACTCGGCGTGAGTCTTGGGTGTGGCGGTTATTTACCATTCGCGGGAATGATCCTAAGTCTTGTGCGAACCAAGTCACCTGCAAAGAGTGCAAAATGGTACTCAGTCGCGGGAGGCTTGGTTCGTACAGCTTTGGGACCACTACCATGAAGCGTCACCTAAGGTCATTTCACACTGGGGCGATTCGCAACGTTGTACCTTGCGAGGAGCGTAGCAGGTTGACTTCCTCTACTTCATCCTCCGTTTCTGATTCTGTCACCACAAGGATCATTCCTGTGGGACAGCATATTCCTCAAGCTGCCTCACAGGCCATACACAATGCTGATGACCCTTACCTTTCGAGGGTCACAGTTGTGTGTATGTACTGTGATGCAGTACTCTGCAGGGGGGAGCGACTTCGAACTGCTTTTGAGACTATTGTCTCAGAGCATGAGAAGATCTGCTCACTACCCAAATAAAACCCACTCTACATCTTCCTCTCTCAGCTTGCCCTTTCGTATCACCGTGGTTAGTGTCCCCCCCTTTACCCTCCTTTCCCCTCCTCTCCTAGTGTGTCTTGTATAAAAAACCAAAAAAAATATAAAACAACAAAAATAAAAAAGAAATAAGGCTCTTTTCAGAGCCGCCTTTCACAGTTAAAAAATAGAAGTGAAAATAAATGAAGCAGGGCCCTGTGTATTTTTTAGAAGTCCGCGGACATCAACATTTTGGGGTGCTGCCCTATCATAACCATTGCAATTTTCTCTGGGAGGAAGTGGTGGCTCTGAAAAGAGCCTTTTGGTGGTGTTTGTGTTTGAAAAATGATAAATACTCAACACCTAGTACAAAATGGATGCTGCAATTCTAAAAAAGGTTGCAATGCATTTTGTATATTTCTCAGAAAAATCTGATTGCCAGCATAAGTTAGATGGACTCCATCTCGGCGAAAAATGTATGTACTACGAAACATAATATTTTCATTGTGAAAAGAGGAATGCCAAAAACTCTTAGAAAGGCACAAACAGCCTTATTGACATTGCGCCTTGCTTTCTCCATTTGTGGACCAAATGAAGAAGAACGAAGCCACATTTGTGTGAGAATTTAGAAACATGTCCATGACCTTTCCAAGTCCTTCTTTCATTGCAAATTGCAAAGAAATTCCAGACACATGTCCTAAACTGTTCCCTCCACAATGAATTATAATTATGTCTGGATGATGCTCTGTCTCCAAAGTAGCACAGAGAGGTAACAAGTCCAACCACTTCATTCCACGGACTCCATGCCAGTGTACTTCCACATGTGGGAATCCAAGATCTACAGCTACTCCACAGCTTTCTGCATGCACCTTCAACCAATGTATCCACGAGTCTCCCAAAATCCAAACAATCTGTTTTCTGAAACACACAGCCATAGCTATCTGTTCTTCTCTCAGCAAAAAGAGTATCTGAGAAAATCTCTCCTGGCACAACACACCCACTAAACTTTCCTGACCAATCTCTTTCTATGCTCATTCTAATTTGCATGGCTTCCCAACCCAAAAATCCCCGGATGTAACACCCGATGTCCGCGAACTACCGCCATGTCCGCAGACATATTGTAACATGGACAGCCCTTCTAACATTTCCGCTTCACTCTCTGTGCCATTCCCTCATTGGATGTAGCTAACAGGTCACATGACCATCTACCAATCACATAGAAGAACTCTACATCTAACTGCATCATCATAGATCAGCACTGCAAATGTACTGTGAATCTCTCTGAGTAGAAGTGTCATTGGAAAGTCTTCAAGATTTCTACTTGCAGCTCCATGCATATCCATATGCATGAACACAAACTACAGGTATGTATATTTTCTGTAAAGTACATGTACAATTCTTCTAGTTTCATATAAACAGATTAACTGACTTTTAGCTTGTATAATCTGTAAAATAAACTTACTGTCTTTTTTTCCATCTCCTAAAATCAACTGTCACTTACAAACCTTTATACTATTTAATTTCTTTTTACACACACATATTCAAATCATGTTGAAGTAACATTTTTTAAATAAAATATATAGACTGCATATAATCAAACAAAATTGCATGCACACACTATGTTCAAATCTCAAACAACAATCTTGTACAATAACATAAACATTTATTTATTTATTTATTTATTTACTTACTTATATGTATATAGCACAAGCTGCCCATGGCATTGAGGCACTATTACTTGCAAGAGCTTAGTTACAGGAATAGTGGTATTCAGTGGTACATTATGAATGTCACAAGGCATAGTAAAGATGTTTTGTTTGCTACAGTTAGTCATTGCAATACAGTTTATTCATTAAGAACATATGATATGTATTCAACTGGTACGACGTATCTTATGTGAATAAGATAGTTTTAATGGTTTTGAGGAAGGCGGTGAGGATGTCAATTTAAAAAAAACAATGTCTAAATTAAAAACAGTGCTATATACAAACAAAATTACTAAAGTGTTTCTTTTACAATTGCAGTGAAGAACATTCTCCTGAAAAGAAGCAGCCAAATTTGAAGTACAAAGAACAACTAAAAATTAACCTGCTCATTTTAGAAAAAAAGTAAGTTGAATACCACCATAATATTTGTATTATTACGCAAACACACTGTAAGGTTAATTCATGCTATTTCTGTGCCTGAAAATAGAGATTGTGCACCATTCTGTCCAAAAATCACCATTTCTTAAACAGCGATTTACAGCCAGAATGGCCCACAAATTCCTCTTTTTCGACACACAAATTATCCGACTCAGACACTAGAATTTTGATGTTATAGAATAAACAACTCTTTTAATTGTATAGCATTAGATTTACTATTTGTACTTCTCCACACCACCAGCTTACTTTTTTCTGTCATCTGAACCACAGTTTAGTAACACATTAATTCAAGAATACCCATCCCTTCTAGTTGTAGTTGCCCAATGCACAATCACACACCATTACATACATCTTTATCATCTTACTCAAACACTCATTCACACAGCACACATACATTGCAGAACACCCCAACCCATACCTTCTTTATTTTTTTCAACAGCCCCTAAAGAATGCCTACCAAAAATCAAGTCCGTAGAAAGCAATGCAGAAGTAGAGCAAACGAAAATAAAAGTGTCCAACATAAGCAGAATTTGTAACAAAACAGCTAATACAGTCATTTAGCGAAACAAAAGAAGTTTAAAGTACAGAAACTTTGCCTCCTCTATCAAAATGTAAAACAAACCAGAAAACAATTAACAAAAAATCAGCTATCACTACAGATAAAACTGCTTCTATAAATCTTGATATATTGTAAAGTAAGCATACCAAGAAAAGTATTTTAGCCAAAATGTTCCGTCACAGAGTCCTTCAAAATCTTATAAAAACAGGAGAGAAACCATGTTCAACCCTTAAAACCTATCGTAGGAAATTTATCTTAGAAGCGTTGATAGACAGTGCAATTCTTCTCAAAGAAAGTTATTTATTTTAGTGTTAAACAAAATGAAACCACTAACAAAACTAATGACTAAATTACAAAAAAGACTTCTCAATAAACGAAATGTCAACAGAAAGAACTTCTTACATATCTGCAGAGGTGAATGGAGTCACACTACAAGCACAGAACCATACTTTAATGAAGAAGCATACAAACAAAAGCAAACAAATACAATTGCTTTACATAGCAGTGATCGAAGTTATGAAAAAGTTAATAATACCATAATGGAACAAGAAGTACTGCTTACAAAAATATGCCCTGAAAAGTTAGAATTACCTCTCCATTCAACTGAATCAGAACATCTAGTGTACACATGGCTATGTACGTCAATGTGTAACATTCCCCAAAAAAGGTTCATGTCTTTACGCCACTTCCTCAATCAATATGTGAAAGGCAAAGACAAAATCAAAATTAAACTACTGCAAAATATGGATACCTGTCCAGTGCGCAAGTACACAGGACTACAAGGACATTCATTGGCCTGCATTACAGGACCTACTTGCAAAACCACCTTCCATGATATCAAAAGAATATTAACACATCATTCAACTATAAGAAATCTAGTCTATAAACGGTACTATGCTAAAAGTCCTGCTTTAGCACTAGCCAATTTAAATAACATTCTTCTACATGGTACAGCCAAAGACCTACTTGAAGAAATCAACTATATGCAGAAAAAATATTTTGGAAGTGAAAGCCACTTACAGAATGAAATAGCTTTAAACCAAATTAGCCACAATTCTACGCATGGCAACCTTTTACTACACACATACAAAAACGAAATACTCAAATTTAAAAGTACATCAGCTGAAGTACCAAACCATGTGTGTGTATGTTGCCGCAAAACGTTTTATAAAAGTAACACAAAAACTGTAGACCTATCATACAAAATAGAAGACAATGAAGATTCTAAACGGTTTGAATTAGCTCTCTACCTTATAGCAGAAAACAAATACGAAATAACTGACCCCTTAATACTTTGCAGTTACTGCACTACAAAACTTGACAACAACCAAACTCCTGCATGTGCTATCACAAATAATTTGGAATTATATCCACTACCAAAACCCCTACAACAACTTAATTTATATGAGAGCATCATAATTCAAACAGTGCACCCATTTCAAGCAATAATACGCCTTCAACCAAAAACAGCAAAATTACCTCCCTCTGAATTAGTGAAAGGTATTTGTGGAAAGGTAGTGTATTTACCATTAGATCTAAAAGAAAATGTGCACACTCTAGGAGTGCAACGTCCAATGCAGCAATCTTTAATTATCTTAGTAAATGGAGTACCTACAAAAGACAAAAAAATATGGCAACAGCTGGTAGATTTACATAAAGTTAGACAAGCCTTGCAATATCTTAAAGAGAATAATGAATACTACAAAGAAATTAATATTGAAGAAAACCGGAAGGATACAACTGAAATAATTCAAGAGACACAAGAAGCTGGTCAATTTGAGCTCCTAGATCCTGCTACAATATCAAATACTTTAGACCATTACACAATTCATCCATTGTACTCTAATGACACCATAGAAGATGCACTATAAACGTACCAAATGCGTCAAACAAAAGGATCACCAATCAGCATATGGGAAAAAAGTATAGAAGCACATGCTTTTCCTCTACTCTTTCCTACTGGCAAAGGAGGAAGGTACGATGATAGACCTATTCAAATATCAGCATCAGAATACCGCTCATTACGGATGTATTCTGAAGATCCCAGATTTAGACAAAATGTAGAATACATATTCCACCTACTCTTTGAAAGTGAACTAGCAACTTTATGTTACAGAGTTGCACACACATTAAAATCAGGATCCCACTTTCAAAATATGTCAGCTACACAATTATTACAAAATGTGCAATAAAAAGATGAGGTTTTACAATCAAATATTACAAATCTATTAGCAAATACGTGTGGTACTAAAGAGTACTGGTTTTGACGTCATGGAGACATCCGTTGTATGATCAAAAACCTTGGCCCACCCACTTGGTTTGTTACATTAAGTTGTGCAGAATATGCATGGGAAGATTTACATGATTTACTACACATATCAAACAAAAACAAAAAAACATAGATATACTAACACCTGGAGAACTTTGTTCTCTGGATCCTGTTAATGTTTCAAGAAATTTTCACCATCGCTACATTGCTATGCTACACTTTATTTGTAATAAAACTGTTCCTCCCCTTGGAGAAGTGCAACACTTCTTTTGGAGAAAAGAATACCAAGCCAGAGGAGCACCACATATCCACATGCTTTGATGGATTAAAGATGCTCCTAAATTTGGTCAAGACAGTGATGCCACTGTTTTACAGTTTATTGAAAAATGTGTCACTTGTGAAAATCCATCAGAAGCCACAAATAGTGATCTTCATGCACACATTTTACAATTTCAAAGACACAAATGTGGCAAATATTGTCATTGCAAATCCAAAAACAAAGGGAAATACTACACCAAATGCCGCTTTTGTTTCCCTAGACCGGTTACAAATACAGGTCAAGTGAACAACCTCATGTCTTTAGTTAGACATAGTGTTAAAGGTAAGTCACCTAAAAATACATACTACATAAAAAGAACAGAAGACGAAACATATATAAATGGTTACAATGCAATCATTGCCCACTTACGTAATGCAAACATAGATGTGCAGTACATTGCAGACAATTGCACTGCAGTTGCACAATATGTTACAGCATACTTTTTTTTAAACTTCTTTTTATTCATTTAGCGTGGCAGCAAAAAAGTGACAGGCGAACATCGCCAGACAGGTACAATACAAGTACAACAAGTATACAGTGCAGGTAATCAGGAGTTACAACACAGATGAGCAGAGCCATTGAGCACTTTTATAACATAAACAACAAAAAGTCCCGGGGCTATGGTGGAGGTGTGAACTCTGGTCGGCGGGGAGAGGCGGCCAGGGGAGATGTGGCTGGTGTCACATTCAGATCCGACATATAAGAGCGGAATCTGAGCCAGATATTCCTGGGCCTAGAGTGTGTGGGTTGTAGGCGAGACCAAGTTTCCTCAGAGTCCGAAGCCCACGTGACCGCTCTCAGCCATTGGGTGTGTGTGGGAGGCCAGGGGCGAAGCCAGCACAATAGGATGGAGCGGACAGCAAGGAGCATGCAGAGGCCCGCTAGTTTTCTGGAGTTCCGAGGAAGGCCCGGGAGGTCGTGAAATAGGCATACCACCGGGGAAGGATTGATGGGGTAATCGAGCATGGCCGACACCGTCGAGCAGACCGTCTCCCAAAACTGTGAAAGGCGGGGGCAGGACCAAATCATATGGATGTAATCAGCCGCATCATGGCCACACCTAGGGCAGTTAGAGGGGTGATCGCTGGACATGTGAGGCAATCTGATCGGGGTGTAGTGGAACCTATGTAGGATTTTAAACTGTATCAATTTAAAGCGGGAGTTGAAGGACACCCGGTGTATGCGATCCAAGTGCGCCCAACGCTCATCAGACATTTCAACGCCCAGGTCCACCTCCCATGCCCGCCTCAGCTTAGTGAATTCTGGAATAGATCTGGATTGCAGCATGGTGTATAGTCTAGATATTTTACCTCTAGTGGGTGAGGGTGAGGTGAGCTCCTCGATGATAGGGTCATCCGGTGGTAGAGCCGGGAACATCGGATAATTGCGATTAAGGGTCCTGCGAAGAGATGAGTATTGGAGCCACACACTCCGGCCTCTTCTCAAGGGCAATGGGAGGTCGGGCCATTCGACAAATATTCCCTGATCGAACACATCTCGCAGCAGCTCATATCCCGCCTCAGCCCAGCGTTGGACCATGGCCGATGGCACCCGTGGGACCCCAGGTAGGAAGTTCCAAAGAGGGAGGTTACCATGGAAGGCGTGAGCAGTACCAGACAATTTCCATGTTTTGGACAGTGCAAGGGATGTGCAGGCAACCGGGCTCTGTGAGTCCAGCTCCAGAGGGGTGGGCTGTATCAACAGGGAGCGAATGTCACGGTCACAGACCGCAAGTTTCTCGAGTTTGACATGTGGGGGGGGGGGCCGTTACGTCGAACCAGTAGGATGTATATTGAATTTGGGATACCAGCCAGTATTTAAAGAAGTCGGGGGCACTAAAGCCTCCGTAAGCCATAGGGGTAGATAAAGTGTCCAGTTTAAGGCGGACCGCGCCCGAATGCCAGAGAAAGGAATTGACCGTGCGAGTCAGCTCCCGGAAGAAAGCACCCCCCGGCCACAGGGGAATGTTAGCGAACTTGTAGAGTAACTGGGGTAACACCACCATTTTCAGTAAGCCTATCCTGCCTGCGAGGGATGTTGGGAGTTTGTCCCAGGCTAGGACCTTAGATGACAAATGTGTGAGATACTTTTGATAGTTCTCGTTGAATGTCAGCGCTCGATGGCGCGTTATCTCGATCCCCAAATAAGTGAAAGTAGACTGAGCCCATGTGAACCCCAAGGTGTCCGGGGGGGGAGAGTGGATTCTGTAAGAGGGAATAGTGTAGATTTCGAGCAATTCACCTTGAGGCCAGAGATTCGGCCGAAGTGCTTGACGTCCTCCAGTATTGGGGATAAGTTGACAGAGGGAGAGCGTATAAGCAGCAAGGCGTCGTCGGCGTATAGAGACACTATGTCTGCCCGGCCCGCAGTACGGAGTCCCCTATGTGCGTGGAATTGACGGAGCATGCCCGCAAAGGGCTCTATTGCTATAGCGAAGATCAGGGGAGAGAAGGGGCATCCCTGTCTCGTTCCCCTAGCGATCCCGAAGAGGGGGGAACAGTGGTCACCTCTACGGACCCTAGCCACGGGGTCGGAGTAAAGCAATCTTACCCAGGAGAGAAAAGAGGGGCCGAACCTACAGCTCTCAAGGACCCGCCACAAGTACCTCCATGAAACCAAATCAAACGCCTTTTGCATGTCGAGGGTGGCCGCTACCGCCTGTGTCTCAGGGTTTATTCTGTTAATTATGTTGAAGAGACGTCTAAGGTTCAGGGAGGTAGAGCGGCCGGGGATGAAGCCCCCCTGGTCCGGATGGATGACAGATGGCAAGAGGGGAGCTAACCGGAGTGCCAATGCCTTAGCAAATATTTTGACATCGCAGTTTATAAGTGAGAGCGGGCGGTATGAACCGCATTGTGAGGGGGATTTGCCAGGTTTCAGAAGTACTGTAATTGTGGCTTCACGGAGTGAGGGGGGAAATACCCCAGCGTCAACCGACTCCTCCCAGAGCGCTAATAGGTGAGGAAGCAGAAGTTGTTTATAGCGCTTATAAAATTCAACTGGGATACCATCCGAGCCAGAGGCCTTCCCCGAGGATAAGGAGTCAACTGCATCAGAGAGTTCCTCAAGCGTGAGTGGGGAATCCAGAGAACCCGCGGACTCCGGAGAGAGAGTCGTCAAGGGAAGGGTATCGAGGTAGGAGTCGATCTCCTCTGCCAGCACCTCATCAGAGTTGGAATATAGAGTTTCATAGAACTTGAAAAATTCGTTGTTAATGTCTTGTGAGGCGACAGCCATAGAGCCGTCCGGTCTCTCAATCCCAAGTATATGCGGGGACCCCGTCTTGTGACGGATCAGTCTCGCCAGAAATCGGCCAGGATGCTCACCCTCCCCGTATCTCCTCGCCATGCCAGGGTTGTCCAAGAATTTTTGATCGCGCTCCGCCAGGGATCGGAACGTATCCAGCTCCGCCCCGATGTCAGCCAGGGTTCCCGGAGTGGAGTGAAGTGAACATTGAGCCTCAAGGGTCGATAATTTGGATTCGCTCTCTGCAAGGTTTCTACGGATCGATTTGAGAACACCGTTCTCCTTCGACAGCGCCATCCCTCTAATGTAAACCTTGAAGGACTCCCATAGAGTGGCTTGTGATGTTACCGATCCTATGTTTGTCTCAAAGAACTCCTCGATAGATAGCTCGAGCTCAGAACAGAATTCCAGGTCTAGCAGGGAAAGAGGCTTCAGCCTCCAACGTCGGGTACAGCCCGGGTCCGGCCCCCAGTTCATGGTAATGGTCACTGGAGAGTGGTCAGACAGGGTCCTGTGGAGAATCTGTAGCTGTATGACATTCTTAACCAGGACATTGGAGATCACCCACCTGTCGATACGGGAGTAAGAGTCATGGACCGAGGAATAGAAAGAATAAACGCGGGAATCCGGGTAAAAGAACCTCCATGCATCGACCATGGCGAGCCGGGGAAGGGACGATAGTGCAGCATAGGCTGCTCTAGAGAGCTGACGAGGCTTGGACCCAGACCTATCGAGGGTTACATCGAAAATTGTGTTGAAATCCCCCCCCCCAGAGGATGGGGACAAGGGGAAAGGTATCGAGAAGAGACGAGACCTGTACATAGAATTCTGGATCATCTATATTGGGGCCATATATGTTCAGTAAGACTATCTCCTTATTTTGAAGCATAGCATGAAGCAGTACATATCTGCCCTGAGAATCTATGTGTGAGGAGATGAGAGTGAACTTGAGACTCTTATGGATGAGGGTCATGACCCCGCGGCTTTGGGAAGAGAAATCAGTGGAGAATCTGTGGGGGCCCCATGATTTGGCAAATCTTATGCACTGTTCCGTGCGGGCATGTGTCTCCTGTAAGAAGAGAACCTTGGATCCATGACGCTCGGCCAGTAGCAGTAGCTGCCTCATCTTTTTGTAGTTACCCAGCCCCCGAACATTCCAGCTCATAAAAGTCAAGTCGCTCCCAGACATTGATGTGAGAGTAAATATATCAGAGAAAGTACCAATAGCCAATGGGCCAGTTTAACCATCCTGCAGTAACAGTCGCAGAGTACCACATCGCGGTCCGTAATTGCTGCCAGCGCCAAGCTTTTTGTAACATAACCCCCAACATGTCCCACCCACACCCACATCCCCCCCCAACAGAGGGATGACAATCCCAAAACCCCCCAACAAAAACCAAATCAACGGCATCAGCGCCTGGGGGCCTGTGGGCCGGATTGGCCGTGTCTCTCCGGGCACGGCAGGGCAAGTGAGATGAAAAGTGCCAACAGTGAGAACTTTGTACGTAGCTTGGGCGGAGATATTGCACATGTTAGTGCGGCACGTATTCGTGAGAATGATCATTTTAAGCAGGTTACAGAATATAAAAACAGTGTGGCTCCGGTATAGGAAGGTCGCAGGATGCGGGCCCTCCTTGACCGGGCAGGAGGGTAGCAGTAGGATCTTGGACAAAGAGGGGGTATTAGCCTGGGAAATGTTCGTCCAGGAACTTGGAGGCCTCTTCTGGAAGAGTGAAGAAGAACACCCGGTTGGCGTGTTCTACACGGAGTTTGGCGGGGTAGAGCATGGCGTATTTAACTGAAAGATCACGCAGTCTGCGTTTTACCGCCAGGAAAGTCTTGCGCTCACGTTGAACAGCCACCGAGAAGTCTGGATAGAGGTGAATCCTCGCACCGCCCAGTGAGAGCTCACCCTTGAGCCTCGCGGCCCTGAGGAGGGCATCGCGGTCACGAAAATTCAGCACACGGGCTATGATGGGCCGAGGAGGAGCGCCGGGCTTGGGTTTAGCCGTTAGGGCTCGGTGCGCATGCTCTATGGAAAATTGCGGGGAAAGTTTGGGTGAATCGAGGAGTGTCAGCAATGTATGTTCAACAAAGTCTTCCATTGATTCATGAACTTCATTCTCAGGAACGCCGATAATACGAAGGTTATTGCGCCGTGATCGGGATTCCAAGTCTTCATTCTTCTTTTCCACGTCGAGGACCCGATTGGAAAGGGCGTTGACCTCGGAGCGCAGAGCACCCAATGCATCCGCACCCTTGTCTCGACCTCCGCCACCCGGCTATCCGTCCTTTCAATATGGGCCTTGATAGAGGATATTGTGTCGTTCATATCATCTAGTTTTGAGTGGAGTGCGGTAAAGCCCTCTCGGATAAAATCCATCATGTTTTGGGACTCCGGTGCTGTGGTGGATGATGATGCCGCTGGAGCCTGCTCAGTGGTTCCCTCCGGTGGTCTCACCGATGACTTTGCGAACAGATTGATGGAGCTCTGTCTCTTTGAGGCCCCCTTGGTCATCTTGGCTAGGTTGGAGTTCCAATAGGGTGGGTGGGGGGTTCCAGCAGCTCGAGAGAGGGAGGTATGGGAACCTTGCGGGACGTGATTTTCAGAGGGGAGTTCAGCGCCTGTAGGCCCGTTATGTTGGAGACGTGGCGGTCAGTGGGGCCCGTGAAGACAAAGCCCGGAGAGATCAGGTGAGAGCGACCCACGGGTCGAGAGCAGTGGCGCGTAGTGGTCGCCGCGGGAGCCGGGTGGTAGTTCAAGCGGGTCTATGGGGGGGTAGGGAGGAGCCCCGACCGGCCCCCCAGCGAGATGGACAGGCTGAGATTCCAGAAAAGCCAAGTAAAGTGTACCAAGTCCCGAGGTTTTTCAGGCCATGAGGACCCTCAATGTGGATGACAATACTGCTGTGGGTGACTGGGTCAATTGGGACAATTGCCAGATCCGCAGGAGAGAGGGGCCCACAGGTGGTGCAACTCCAGGGCGCGGTCGGCTGCGCTGAGCAACAGCGCCAGCACACAGCAAGGTGGACCCCAAGGCAATGAGGCCGGCGCTACCCCCACGCGCCACATACCTTACTGGGCCCGGGGCCCTACAGTGTGTGTCAGCAGGGGGAGCGCGGTGCTAGGCGTCCAGGAAGGCACCGCAGCTCGACCCCTCCATACTGGTGTCTCCGGGGGGGGGGACTCCAGCCGTCGGTCCCCACGGTGAGCAGGTCCACCGTCCGGAAAGGGCCAGGCCACAGCGGTGGTGAGGACAAACCGCGAGGCGGCGCCGGGTCCGACGCGGCCGCGGCCGTGTGTGTGCCGCCCTCCCGCGACGACAGAAAGCGCAGGCTCTGGGCTCCAGGGGAGGCCCCAAAGTCAGTGCCCCCCGGCGGGGGTAGGCGATGATCCTCTCCGGAGCTTGTGGAGGCTCCAGCCGTCAGAGAAGCCCGGCCCGTCCCGCGGCCGAGGAAGGACATCGGCCCGAGGCCGCTCCGCAGGTGGGGGAGGGGCGGAGAAGTAACTGGATCTCGGGGTCCCCGGCTCCGTTTCGCGCCGGGGTTCGATCCGGATGGAGCACGGATCGTCCTCGGTCGTGTCGTGCCCTTCGGGGTCCGGTGCGGATCAAGGAAGGTGCCGCAAAATAGGATGCTGTGACTGCCCGCCGCGGAGAGTCACGTTCAGGTGGCCATCTTGTTCGGCGCTCAACAGCGCCGCCTATGTTACAGCATACTTAACCAAAGCAGAAAAAACAGAGCTCCAGGACCTCTGGAATGACCTGTCATCAGATAAAACAATGTCTCAGAAATTATACAGCTTGGGCATAAAAATGCTCTCCCATAGAGAATGTGGATCCTATGAAGCAGCAGATCGTTTAACTGGTACTGCATTGTATGGTAAATCTAAAAATATAGTATGGCTAAATCTTGGTCCTGCTAAATCTAGAAAAAGAGTTCTAAAATCATACGAAGATATAGAAACAATAGCCAAACATGATCCCAACAGCCAAGACATTTTAAAAAACAATTTATTGGACACATACTACCCAAACAGAAGTAATACTTTGGAAACCATGTGTCTATACCACATAGCCCAAAACTTCACATACAAAAATAATATAAAACCTGATGAAAAAAAAAGGTAAATAGAGAGTGACAAACTGTGAAGGCAGCTTAGTAAAACTCACCAAACCAAATTTAAATAATCATATCAAATTGTCATTAAAGACTCCTCAACATAAAGAACTATATTACATGTCCCTGCTACAACTCTTAAAAGCACAGAGAAAAGAAGAAGAAATACTAGATAACTATGACTCGTATGAAGGTGCTTTCAACGCAAATGAAAGCACTATAACTGATGTAAACTTTACACATTACAAAACAATGTTGCACGATGAACAGCAACACAAAGAAGAACTCCAGGCCCAACTAGATAAGGAAACACCTGACAGTAGTCAACCTTCTGTAACAGGAAGCCAAGAACCACTGGGAGAACCACTAATAACAAATGAGGCAGAATTAGCTATGACAGAAGTATAAACACCATGTGTCAGAATGAAGATAAAGAAGACTTAACTATGCTACAATCAAAACTAAACAATGAGCAACGTAGCATTTTTCAAGAAGTAACAAAAGAAATTGCACATGGTGTACAACATGAAAACAAAGAATGCACCTGACAAAATTACAAACCTATACTACTGTACATCAGTGGTGAAGCTGGTCTGGCAAAACATTCCAAATCAAAACATCAGTAAGTTCCTACAACAATTGACAAACAACAAACTGTCAGCTGTTGTCACTGCCCACGCAGGTTTAGCTGCCTACAACATAGGCAGTGTCACTTTACACCGATTACTACTCCTGCCAGTAGAACACCAAAACAAATTAGACTATTACAAACTTTCTACAGAAGCTGAAATGGAACTACCCAGAGTATTAAAACAAATGATAATGCTACTAATAGATGAAGTGAGCATGGTGTCCAACTTAATGTTGGCTTTGATTCACCTTAGATTACAAGAAGTACTCAAAACAAACTACGAAGAGCTCTTTGCAGGAAAACACATTATTGTTTTCGGAGATCTCCTTCAATTGACACCAGTAAAAGGTGAGCCTATTTTTAAAACATTAGGACACAAACTCTGCCGTAAAACTGTTGGCAGCATTGGAAATGTCAACCCTTGGCAACATTTCCAATACAGAGAATTAACAGAAAACATGCAGCAATCTGCAGATCTCACTTATGCCAACATCTTAAAAAGTATTAGAGTTGGTATACTATCTAAAGAAGCACAAGCAATATTGAAAACCCGGCACATTCATGCACTTTATGGCAATAATGCATGCGCTACAGATGTTATGGAACAATTAGCCCATACAAATGTCAATTGTATGGCCTTAATGCCAACTCTTGCAAGCTGTTTCAAATTCAATTAAATAATGTTAAATAAAGAAATGCAACCAATAATGGAAATTAGTGCCACAGACAAACTAGATGTACAAGGTATGACACTACCCATGTGTGAGCAAGCCACAACAAGACTAAACAGTTTAGAAAATTCAATCTCCAACACAGCTGGGTTGGAAAAGATATTAAAATTATCCTTAAATTGCAGAGTAATGCTTAAACGTAACCTTGACGTGGACCAAGGACTAGTTAATGGAGCACTGGGTACAGTTGTTGGCTTTCAAACATACCCACGTGACAACAAAATTCAGTTTGTCAATATTCTCTTTGACAAACTTTCAGAAGTAAAAAGGATAGGACGCTCAACAGCTCGATTCCTTCTCTTCAAAGACATGTATGTACGCAGAGAACAATTTTCTCTAACTCTTGCATACGTAGTCACCATTCATAAATCACAAGGTCTTACCCTAGACAAAGCAATGATAGACATTGGTAATACAGTCTTTAAAGAAGGCATGAGCTATGTTGCACTATCACGCTTACGTACACTTGGCGGTCTATTTCTAATCAACTTTGATGCAAGTAAAGTAAACACTGATATTCCTTGCATTTCGGAATACAATAGACTTCACTCACTATACACCCCCCATCTAAACATATATTCTGTTCCACAAAAAGTAAAACGTTGTAAAAGAAAACTAAATCAAACAGAAATGCAACAGGATGTCACTGCAAATCCTCCAAAGAGAGTAAAAGAAACTAAAACTTCATCAAGTACCACAAACATAAAAGAACCAATTAGGGAAAGTAAACCAGGTACTTTGTCAAAGAAGGAAGACAAACTAAAAAAAAAATCAATCAGATACAGAACTACCTGGTCCATTTAAACTCTCAAATATAGTTGGAGTAAGTTGCTACGCAAATGTAGCAATGAATATTCTATTTCAATTGCCACCAATTGTTGAAAACATTTACTTACACAGTGCAGACCAATTGTGTTTGCAAATGTTAGTACTTCACAGAAATGCAACAAACAATCCTGATAACACGTATAGTTTTTATGGAATGAGACAACAATTGGACTACTGTGCTGGAATGGTTAAATTGACTATAAACTCACAGGAAGATCCACAAGAATTTCTAATGTACTTACTACAAGTACTGGAAACTAAAAACATACCTATAAATGAAATCTTCCAGATTTCATACATGTGGAAACATACATGCATTCTCTGCAACAATGTGACAAAAGAACAAATCCCCAATGAACGCTTTGTATATATATATCAATACCTAATTGTGAATCCATTCCATTTCAGCAACTTGTACAAAATGCAAACCATGGTACATTATGTACTACCTGCAATTCGGATAATCGCTCCACCTTATTATTACAAACACATAGTAAATACGTAATACTAATGCTTCTACGTTACAATGCAGATGGTACCAAAAACAACTGCAAGCTGACTGGATTCACACATGGTCAAGTATCACTTGGTAAGAAAACCTTCACAACAATAGGTATAATCTACCACGCAGGAGCCACAACCGATTCAGGTCACTACACTGCATATATAAAAAAGAAATGTGGATGGTTTGAATGTAATGATAGTACCATTACTCTAAAGCAGAGATTACCAGCAAATCTTTCAAACGCTTATTTAATGTTCTTAAAACCAAAATGTATTAACTAAACTGTACTTAAACCTTAACTAAACTTGTAGTAAAAAAATATAATATTCCAACAGGTATCTAACTGCCCAAAGATTCTACAACAACTAATCAGATAAATGAATACCACTAAATTAGAGCAAAAAACAGATAGTTAGAATAAACCAACTGGTATCTAACTAACTCAAAATTTTGCAATAGCCAAACTGATTACTCAATACCACTAAATTATATCAAAAAATAGACAGTTAGAACACACCAATTCGTATCTAACTGCTCCAAAGTTTTACAATATCCAAATAGATAAATCAATGCCACTAAAATATATTAAAAAATAGACAGTTAGAATACGCCAACTGGTATCTAAATGCTCCAAAATTTTACAATATCCAAAAAAATTAATGATATGTAACTTCTCCAAAAATCTGCAACAAGCCAAATTTATAGAGCATTAGCCAGAAACAACAAGTGAACACTGAAAACAAATAAACAAATATACAGTAGCATAACAAAATAACCATTTTTTTTTTTTTAAAGCCAACATGGATTTTTTTTTTTCCACAGACCCAATGATTTTAGCAACAAACACAGAAACTGAGCAAATTGCACAGTACACTGGTTTGTAATATACTAAATATGAGGGTAAAAAAAAATGTTGATTATTCAATGTTATAAGTCGTTACAAAATACCAATACTAACATTATCTTTTATTTTATCACAGAAATGAACAGGAAATACATGTACTCCAGTTACTAAACCGAACAGTTAGTATATTATAATAAGTACAACCATCGCAGCATATCACACCCATAGTGGCTTATAACTTTGTTCCTTATAAATTTGTTTTTGGACAAATGCTCCCAAGACTCTATGCCCTGGCCACAACCACCGCAGCATATCACACCCATAAAGTCAAATATTTTAACTATGCCTTATGGGAACTTTTAATGTCCGCTGACATAATGAGTGTTCTTAGAACACTTTCAACTTGCCAGAGAACAATACGGACAGCATCCTCAGGACACCCCCATTTTGTTTATTTATGAACATTTCAGAACACCGCGAGTGTTCTTAGAACAGTTTCAGCTTGCTTGCGAACAACGCGGACAGCGTCCTCAGGACACACCCTTTTTGTTTATTTACGGACATTTCAGGACACCGCGAGTATTCTTAGAACACTTTCAGTTTGCAAGCGAACAATATGGACAGCGTCCTCAAGACACCCCCATTTTGTTTATTTACGAACATTTAGCGGACACCACGAGTGTTCTTAGAACACTTTCAACTTGCCAGCGAACAATACGGACAGTGTCCTCCGGACACCCCCATTTAGTTTATTTATGAACATTTCAGGACACCGCGAGTGTTCTTAGAACACTATCAACTTGCCAGCGAACAATACGGACAGCGTCCTCAGGACACCCCCATTTTGTTTATTTACGAACATTTCAGAACACCGCGAGTACTCTTAGAACACTTTCAAGTTGCCAGCGAACAATACGGACAGCGTCCTCAGGACACCCCCAATTTGTTTATTTACAAACATTTCAGGATAACGCGAGTGTTCTTAGAACACTATCAACTTGCCAGCGAACAATACGGACAGCGTCCTCAGGACACCCACATTTTGTTTATTTACGAACATTTCAGAACACCGCGAGTACTCTTAGAACACTTTCAAGTTGCCAGCGAACAATACGGACAGCGTCCTCAGGACACCCCCAATTTGTTTATTTACAAACATTTCAGGATACCGCGAGTGTTCTTAGAACACTTTCAACTTACCATCGAACAATACGGACAGCGTCCTCAGGACACACCCATTTTGTTTATTTACGAACATTTCAGGACACCGCGAGTGTTCTTAGAACACTTTCAACTTGCCAGCAAACAATACAGACAGCGTCCTCCGGATACCCCCATTTTCTTTATTTACAAACATTTCAACATTTTAACTATGCCTTATGGGAACTTTTAATGTCCGCGGACATAATGAGTGTTCTTAGAAAACTTTCAACTTGCCAGTAAACAATACGGACAGCGTCCTCAGGACACCCCCATTTTGTTATTTACGAACATTTCAGAACACTGCGAGTGTTCTTAGAACAGTTTCAGCTTGCTTGCGAACAACATGGACAGTGTCCTCAGGACACACCCTTTTCATTTATTTACGGACATTTCAGGACACCGCAAGTATTCTTAGAACACTTTCAGCTTGCAAGCGAACAATATGGACAGCGTCCTCAGAACATCCCCATTTAGTTTATTTACGAACATTTCACAACACCGCGAGTGTTCTTAGAACACTATCAACTTGCCAGCGAACAATACGGACAGCGTCCTCAGGACACCCCCATTTTGTTTATTTACAAACAATTCAGGACACCGCGAGTGTTCTTAGAACACTTTCAACTCTCCAGTGAACAATACAGACAGCGTCCTCAGGACACCCCCATTTTGTTTATTTATGAACATTTCAGGACACCACAAGTGTTCTTAGAACACTTTCAAGTTGCCAGCGAACAATATGGACAGTGTCCTCAGGACACCCCCATTTTATTTTCTTTTTACGAACATTTCAGGACACTGCAAGTGTTCTTAGAACACTTTCAACTTGCCAGCGAACAATACGGACAGCGTCCTCAGGACACCCCCATTTTGTTTATTTACGAACATTTCAGGACACCGCGAGTGCTCTTAGAACATTATCAACTTATCTACGAACAAAATGGACAGGCATACCGTTCTCAGGACACCCCCATTTTATTTATTTACGAACATTTCAGGACACCGCATTCTCAGGACACCCCCATTTTATTTATTTAACAACATTTCAGGACACCGCAAGAGTTCTTAGAACAATTTCAATTTACCAGCAAACAATACGGACAGCTCCCACAGGACACCCCCAACTTGTTTACTTAAGGACATTTCAGGACACCGCGAGTGTTCTTAGAACAGTTTCAGCTTGCTTGCGAACAACACAGACACATATTGCGTCCTCAGAACACCCCCATTTAGTTTATTTAGAACATTTTAGAACAGCCGTGTTGTCTGCAGACAAATTGAACACAACAAGAGCGTCTACCACATAACAAAATACAACATGTAACCCATCTCATACTCTCCCACCCTCCCCAAACACTCTTACACACCAACACACTCTACTAAATACAATTTTTCAACCGAGTTTTACCGTGCTGTGCAAGATGACGGGTGCTACCGAAAATCTGACGTGCTTCACGCTCTACGTCGTCCAATTAGCGAACACGTCACACGTCCGCGGACATGACGTAAGCGGATTGGCCAATCAGGACACTGTCTGCGGAGTGAACAGGCAAGTGTGTCCACGGACTGAACACAGATATCACTATTTTTTTTTAACTACTTTTTGGTCATTTTAAAAAAAAACTACTGGACGGATTTTCACCAAATTTGCAAAAGCATGCTTTCAGGACCAAGCCGCTACTCCTGGTCCATATTTGGTGAAAATCCGTCCAGGGGTTTGGGGTGTAGGCAACGTTTTTTCCCCATTCAATCTATGTGGAAAAAAAAGTTTTGGGACCCCCCTTATAACTTTGCTCCCCCTGGATGAATCCTCACCAAAGTTTGCAACAAAATTCAGGGTGGGCCATATACTCTTTTTGCAAAGTTTGGTGAGGATTCGTCCAGGGGGACCAAAGTTATAAGCTGCCCAAAAAGTGTTCTTCCTATGGAAACAGCAGCAATTTAACCATAACTACATGGCCACTACCGTGGACATGTAATATATATATATATATATATATGTATATATGTATATATATATATATATATATATATATATATATATATTGCCAGCACTGCCTGCAGTCTATTCACTATGTATAGCCAGCCGTATGATTACTTAGTCTACTTGCGTTTCTGCATCTGTACAATTATAAAAACGGTTTTGCATTTTCTTCAGTGCTTCTCCTCATGGGCAATCTTCATTTTGCTCATGAAATGTTGCTCAATTCTTTACTTCACCATCAGATTCTATACAATCTATGTACTCTCTTCATTGGCATTTCTTCTGGTGCATCATTTCTGCTTCATGTGACATCACCAGTCTTCTCTTTCATTCATCTTCACACTTCTTCCTCAACTTCTTTCTTCACAGATACATCATATAGGGTTTTCTCAATGGATACCTTGTTTCAAGAGCTCGTTGCGGTATTGGTACCATCACTGTTATTGCTCATGTCACAATTTCTGGTTTCCAACATATCGGCAAAATGAGGGCAAGACTTTTGGTAGAGGCATTTGGCTCCTCCTCTACACTCCCCCCTCTCGTTGATTCATCAGCCACTCTCTCATCAGTCTTCACATCTAGACATCCTTACTCATTTCAGTGATCTTGCTGTTTTTACTTGCTCATCAACACTCCAGGTCATTGTCAATTCGGGCTGCAGTAGATCCATCTTCCTGCATACTTTGTGTGGTTCCTTAGATATAGGAACTTTGTTCCCTCGGGTGCATGAATAATGGCTTCTATATACTTTTTGATTTCTTCATCTGTCAGCACTTTGGGTCCAAACCCTGACTCGACATCAATCATAATCTTCATCCCTGTTGCTTTCTTTGCTGTCTTTTTGCACTGTGTGATTACTATTCTGATCACACAGAATTAGAACACGATTGTCACCAAAAAGGCTACAAGGAACCTGAAGATATTTGCCATCCACTGTGGAACCCATGACACGATTGATGCAAACCAGCTGTCATCTGCAATGTCTTCCACTTCATCTTCCAGCTTGACAAGCAAGTTTGTCAGCATCGCTATGGCCTCTGTCAGCCCATTCTCTTCATCGTGAGAAGGTATGAATGTGCAACATGATGTGATCAGTCTTATGGCTCTCAGGTCTTCCTTGATAGCATTGCATCCCTTTATGGTAGTGTTTTGTCTGCAGGAGATCCCAGAGAGTGATTTGCAACCACTTCGCATTTGCCATCATCTGGATCCCTGGCTTGAAGATAGTTGTGAATACTGCAGCAATCTGACTGAACAACTTGTGTTCATACACAATAGAGTTAAAGGCTTCTATTGATTTAGCTGAAAGAGTAGTTTTCCCTCTTTGTTCAACTGAGGAATCCAACTGATCTCTTCTTCCTCAGATGGGCATCAGCTTTTGGAAATTCTCCAAGGTTCACCTCACTCTTTGGAATCACCAACGCTGGAACATGGACAAGTACTATAGTACACAGTCCTCCCCAGTCTCAAGGCAACTTCATGTATGTTCTGGATCCACAGGCCCAGTACTGGTCCATTATCACTACTGTTCCATCCTTCAATCCTGGTACATCAAACTTTGACCGCATTGCTGATTCTTTCCAAATGTTCTCGTGCCATTGGTGCTGAAGCATAGCTATGCACTAGCCAGAGGCACTATCTGCAACAGGCCTCCTTTGTGCTCAACCCATGTCAGCAACATTGCACGCTTCTGCCAGAGAGGTTTGCATCCCTTTTCCACAGAATCTATAACTGTTTTTTTGATGTCCAGGTACTGCCGCAGCTCCACATACAACTATGCCTTCTTCCCATCCATCTGGAGAAAGAAGTGTTCCCCAGATTTGCATCTGGCCTCTCTCTTTGCATCTGTGTATTTCTTCATCACTCTTTCCTTGGCAATTGAACTTTGTATTTATTTCACATCTGATTCCTGCTCCCTTCCTTCCAGGCTGTTCATATCTTATCACTTGATCTCTGGTGTGTGCTCTCGCTCTAATCTTTAAATCTTGCACATAATCATCTTCTTCTGGAGCTGACCATTCAGTCACACATACTAAGGATGGTGTTCAACCCTGGACTTGACCTCTTGCATGGCAGATTGCAGGGTGAGTCAGGAAATTAGCTGTCTGTACTGCTATTTTTATAGCTATGAATATCTTGGACTTTGGTGTCCGGTCAAAGGATCGAATGCAAAAGGATCGAATGCAATAGGGTCGAGTCAATAGGACCTAAAACAAAAGGGTTGAATTTTCTTTTTTTAAATGTATATTTTTTGGGGGTTTCCGTTTAGGAAAAAAAGTGATTTTTACACCAAAAACGGGGGATTGCGGCAGGACCCCCCACCAACAAAAAAAAAATCGACCCTTTTGTTTTCGGTCCTTTTGATTCCACACTATTGTATTTAGATCCTTTTGATTCAATCCTTTGACTTACAACCTTGGACTTCCACAAAGCATAAAGTAGGAGAGCCCAAACATAGCAACTCTCCTCAGAGGTTCTATTTTCCACCTTTCATGTGTTGATATCACATGTTATTCCCCAAATGTGCTGTACTGTCTAGATAATTATTTAAATCATAATCATCTTCCCTTGTGCTTCTCTTGGGTCTCTTTCTTGCCAAATGAGCTTGTACATAATGATCGTGTAGTATATCAAAAACGGACCATCCTACAGGGGGAATCATAGGAACACTTGTCAGTGAAATGGGTGACTTCACATGTGTCACTGGTGTAGGGGTAATCACATATGCTGTTGGTCTCTTTGCAACAGATAATTCTGCATAAGTCACTGGAGTGGAAAGAATCAAAGGGACTCCTACCTTTTTGGGACCAATGAAGTAGACAGTGTGGATTAGCAAAATCAGAAAAACAATAATAAATGCTGAGCATGCATATATTATGCACCTATAAATCAGTCCCCACCACTTTTGATTCTGCATACGTCATTGAATTTGCTCACTTTCTGGTACTGCATTATTCTCAACAGTCCACATTGTGCCTGTATACTACTTTTAAGGAAGGAAAAAACCTTTTTAATCAGGCAACCTCATTAAATGCTCAGGAAGCTGCAGGATCTGTTCAATTATCACCACAAGTAACCTATTAATCACAGGGCCACTTTTAGGATCTTGCTGGAACACACAAATATGAATACTATGCGAAACAAGAGCAGGATAGGCTTGGAGTATGTATATAAATACAGCGAGAATTAGTCTATGGGCATCGACATCTGATACAACCATGGGTTTTAGCCAAAAAGAAACTCAGTGAGGAATGAATCAGGGAACTGCCCCCTTTTCCAATCCTCAAACTCAAAGTCAAGATCTGGCATATTAGGCACATCAACACTTTCTAAAGTCCAATTCAAAGATTCCTGCGGCTCAAGAACGTTTGCTTTTGCACTCCTTCTGAAATATCTATAAAGAGTGTCCGGGGTGAGCCACAGTCCAAATTCACACATGCATTTATTTCATCAGCAATCTTAGCGTTCTTCTTCTTTGTCATCGAGCCTGCGCGTGCTGAACTACTTCTTCTTGTCTTGCTTCCGAATCAATGGGTGTGGGTGCATCGGTCTCACCAGCATATGGCTTCACGTCGCCCAGGTATCCAGGCGCACCTTTCTTGGACTTTTACTGCTGAGGGAGTGACATTTTCAACTATGAAGGGACCACTAAAACGGGGCTTGTGCTAATTCCTTGTGAAGTTGGGCACTAGCACTGGGTCTCCAATAAATATTTTGGGCACAGGTTATTGTTCTTTACATCCGGTTGCTGAATGGTCTTCATCTGTGTCCTGAGACTAACACCCGTTGCGCTTGTATTGATCTGAAATGACAGCAATACTAGCAGTCATACATGTCAAATATGTATATAACTAATTTCCTAACAATTCTGCAGTCATCTGGGCATCACTTCTGCTCCTCGATGGAGGAGACAAGAGTGTTCTCATACGCCTCCATTACTAACTCATGGGGTGTGAGGTGGTGGTCCGACCCAGACTGATTCCTAATGCATATGATGCAAGGGGCAGGCAATATAGCCATCCCTTCTTCAGTGTCAATTTTAACCTGGAAATTCTCTCTTTGAGAAGACCGTTGAGTCTCTCACATATCCTGTTCGCTTGCCAGTAATAAGCAGAAGAAAACGTATGTTTTAGGCTAAGCAATAAGCTAATGTGTTCAAATACTTCATTAACAAAATGGGGCCCATTGTCGGATCTCAGCACCTCACGTACTCCCCATCTAGGAAAGACTTCTTGGACTAAAAACTTCACTGTGCGAGTGGCATCAGGGTATGTACATGGACATGCTTCAATCCATCTCGAAAAGGGGCACACCAACACTATATTATACCTATATCCACTGCATTCTTGCAGCATATCAACATAGTCTATATGTAAATGCTAAAAAGGACCATTTGGTCAAGAAATTACTCCGCTGAGTGTTCATAGTGTGTGCCCAGCAGTAACATTTGGACAAACCATGCAATTTACTACATACAATGCAACATTTTCTAACAGGTTCAGTATGAACCAGTCCTCCTAAATAGCTACTGCAAGGCTTTCCCTAGTTACATGTGCAGGGTAGTGCAGCGGTTCAAGCATTACACTTAATAAGGCTACAGGCATCACCAGCTTTCCAGTGCCTTTATTTCCAAAATTCTTGCTCTTCCTATGGAGCACTGCCTTGAACTTTCATCAACTGTTTTCTTGACAAATGATTAAACCCTTCCTTTATAATAATAATTGTAACTATTTTCTCTTTTACATTCGGAGCATCAAAACTTGAAATATCTGGTGAATTTGCAACCCTTTTGGCCTCTTTGTCTGAGGCTTCGTTCCCACATCAGTTCTCTTAGTATGGGCTGCAAATTTAACTATTGTGATCGCTACTGGAAGTTGTAGTGCCTTTATAAGCCTGTCCAATAATGCTGCGTGTTGCACGGGAATGCTGTCCACTGAGAGGTAACCCCTCATTTTCCAATTTGTAGCCCTGCGTGCACGGTTGATGTCATCAAGGCGGAGTCAATGTACACAGTCACTTCCTGCCCTGTGCGTTTCTGGAGCATGACAATAAGTGCCACCAATTCTGCTGCTTGTGCGAAAAAGTGAGACTGTAGTTTTGCACTTGCTAACACTTCAAATTCCCCATTAGCTCTGTGCCTTACCCCAGCTGAACCTGAATTCCTGAATGCCTTTCCTCATCAGTTTGATACATTTTTGAAGACCCACCAATAAAGATCAATCCCCTCTGCTAGAGCATTTTACTTTACTCTTGGAATATCATCATATAACTCCTCGTAGTTAGAGCAATCAGGCACCTGCTCACCCGCTGCCACAGGCTCAGCTACAAACGTGGCAGGGTTCACTATTTTACACCTAACTATTTGAATAGCTGGATTCGATATAACTACCTCATATGCAGAAGCCCTCTGAGATGTCAATGTACCCTTGGGTTTCTCCAAAATGGCAAACAAAGCATGCTCAACAAATAAAGTCATAGAACACTGCATCACAATGCTGGTCGACTTCTCAATTGTGAACATGGTTGCTGTCAGCGATTGTTCGCACATAAATTGTCCATCTGGATCTAGAATCCCACTATGATAGGCCAGATGGTTGTACCCTAGTGTAGTCCTCTGTGTAAGCATTGCTGTCATAACTGTCCCATTTGTGTACGAAAATAAGAAAAACTCCTCTGAATAGTTGGGAATTCCTGAAACTGCAGCTGTACAAATTGCTTTCTTCAATTCTTCAAACCCTCCCCCCATTTCCTCAGTCCATTCTATTTTATCCTTGTTCACTTGAGCTCTCTTTAGAGCTTGCAAATGGGGTCTTTGCTTTATCGTGTGTGGTTTTGCTGTTTTCATAATTGCCTCAGCTCTTTCAGGTGTGACTTTCTTCCCCTCATGTGAGATTAACGGACCTATGTATAATACTTCTTCTTGGCAATATTGCAATTTCTCCTTGTCCACTTTATATCCCTTTCTGATAGGATAAAGATTAACTGAATTGAATCTTGCCTGCACTCATCTTCTGTTGTGTTCCAAACTAAAATGTCATCTATGTACTGCAGCACAACACTTTGCAAATCAATGTTGCTTAGGTCCATCTGCAGGACCCTATTAACGATTGGTGGAGATTCACAGTACCCTTGGGGCAAATGAGTGCTTTTTTAGCTTAGTCTGACAAAACGTAAATGATGTAATGTCTTGGGAGTGTTTATCTAACAGAAATGAGAAAAATTAATTTTTCAGGTCAATCACCATGAAATATTGTGCCTCTGCTGGGAACTAAAGGCAACTCTGTTTCTACAATCTGGTTAACTGTCCTCATGTCCTCCATGATCCCCCTTTCAATTTTTTCACAGGGTACACAGCGGTATTACACAGTGACTTTGATGTCACTATGATACCCTGTTCCATCATGGCTGATATAGGGCCTCATTACACGGTATGCGGTAACCATGGCGCTATTAGCGTCATGGTTGCCGCCGGTTTTTTACCGTGTCTGCCTTGGTGGATGGCAGAATTACCACCTTACTCCAAGGTGAGCGGGGGCGGTAATTGCCCATTCACCAAGGCACTTCCCCATTCTCATTTTTGTCCCCATAGGGCTCAATGGGAATGGGGAAGGAGCTATTACGGTACCTCAAATTGCGCTACCGTAATTAGCACCAAGGTCCCTTTGTGGGCCCGTTCTTTAATGGCTGCTAAAACCAGCTGTTGAGGTCAGGTCCGGCAAATGGACCTCGTAGTAAGGTGGTAAGGGTTTACCGGTACCGGTGCCCTTATCGGTACTGGTAAACCCTTACCGCATACCGTGTAATGAGGCCCATAGTCTTAAAAATACCTTCATCTGCCTCTAAAGTCATGGGTACTGTCTTGCTCAAGGTAAAACTGTTCCTGGGTTCAGCTTAATCTTAACCTCCCCTACCCTCTTCAATAGGTCTAGGTTATAGGAGCCTGTAGTCCATAAAGAGGTTGGCACTTTTTCCAAATCCTCATCAAGAAATTCTGGGCGCTGCTGTACTATCACCATTCGCAGTGGGATTTTTCTCTTCTCCATTCTGATCTAATATGTAATACTCATCTCGAATACTACTTTATCATCTGATGGATCATCTCTAAACATATCTTCATCTGTGATGTTAGTCAATCTATACCCTTCCCCAATGGCAATCACTGTTCTCCATGGCCTGCCTCGTCATTGGTTCCTTCAAGCATGGCCAATTTCCCTTGCACTATGGCTGCATGTAACTCTAGGCGAATAGTCTGTCCCCCCTCTTCGTCCATAGGTATTTGTGACCTGAACAAGAACTCATCAGGTATTCTCATAATTGTTCCCACTAGACTAGGTAGCCATGTCAACAAAATGTGTACCGCATAAAGAAGGACTTCTGGCTCTAATGTCATGCCTCACAGAGCCATTTGTCCTGTAAACGCCATTATAGATTTGCCCACGTTTAGATAATGTGCCTCTGAAGTGGAACACCCTATACCTTCAACAGTGAAAGAAATCATCATATTTAGCTTTGTCATTAAATCTCGGCCCAGAATATTAACCTGTGTCTGCCTTGAGTACAATAATGGAAAAGACATGTCACACTCTCCTATAGAGACTGTGACTGGTAATTCATCAGTAAAGGGATCTCTACTTGTAGCTCCAGAGAAGCCTTGAGCATTCATGGCATTTCTGGATAATGAATATTTTCCCTCTCGTATACATGAGCGACTTGCACCCGTGTCTACTAAAAAAGAAAACGATTTGCCTCCTATGGTAACATCAACCCTTGGTTCCTCTTGAGGGTCCAGTTTCACCGATAGTACTGAACACATCAAGTCACCCTGTGAGCTGTCCTATTGTGGATTCATACTTATCCCTGTACCCGTAAAAGGACTACCTTCCACCACAGTGACACCCCCTACTCTAGGTGTCAATAACGGCCCTGTGTTCGCATTCTCCTGTATCTGGATGGGTACGTGCTGTGATTGCCCTTGAGCAGATTCAATGATGCTTGTTGTGGTTGCAATGCCTGTTCCATCTGCAGCGCTTGTGTTGGATACACTGTCTGATCTTGGGCAAACCCATCCCTATTTTGTGAGCTATATGCAGGAGGATAAGCTGTCCCCGCTCTTGAGAATTGCCCATTCTGTATATACCCTTGGCTTCCACAAGTTTGCGTAATGTGCCCTGTCATTCTACATGTCCAACACACAGGAGGAGCTCTTCTAACTGTTTATCTGTCCATGGATTTGCTTCCATTCCCACTAATTTCTTGTGCTGTCGTGTACCTGCTCTGGCAATCCTTGACACAAAATATGGTAAAAAACTGGCACTGATTTCCCCCAAGACTCCCTCGTTTCCAAAGTCCAGTGTTCCTGAATACTTTGATGGAAGCAAGCGGCTCTTCATCATCTTTCATCTTACGTGCCATAATTGCACACATATCTGATGTATCAGGATACTGTACCCTGAGAGCTCGCCAGACATCTGCTCTACAATTATTAAATGGTGCTCAGTCATGAGCTGTGTTCTGTGCTGTGACACTTGAATAACCTGCTCTTGTCCAAATGTCGTCAGCCCTTTCCCCAGGAATGGCTGCTAGGAGATTCTTAATGTCCCCTATAGTCAGAGTATTTTGTTATCTTTTCCAGCTCATAAATCCATTTTCCCATACCAGCCGTTAAACTATGGAGTTTGCATCTTAAATTATACTTATCCATCTGTGCCCAGGGGATATAATGCGGTCTGCCCCCTCCTTTTTCCAATGAAGGGGACTACATGAACCCAAATCTGCAATTGGCTTCCATCGCCTGTCTATTCATAGTGGGGACAATGGTTCCTGATTGCCTTCTACCTGGCAATGACCTCAGCCTGTTCACATATGGTGGTGACTCTCCCTTCTCACTATGCAATCGTCCTTTAGGCTTTAGGTCGCTCTGGGTACACCATGGGATGTGGAGTCCTGTCCCTAAGCTGCTCTATATCAGACATATCACTTCCTGGTCTGCAGACATCCCTCAGGACCGCTTGCACTTTCTCCCTTCTCCCCATCGAAGGTTTCTTTCTCTTTGTCTGACATATCCAGTCCCCAAGTAGTATGACTCTTGTCCCTTTCATCCCTATTTAAGGTCAGCCTGTCTAAGGACAAGGCTCTATGCTCGAGACTAAACTGACTTCCTTCTTTGCCTTGTGATTGGGCGACAATAGATCGATCTCCTTTTCCTCGGCTTCCTGATTCATCTCTTGCCCACATATCCTGACAGGCTTTATCGATCCGATGCTTCCTATCTCAAAATTCTCATCTAATGTAACTTTAGATGGCCTTGACATTGCTCTCTGCGATGGGAGGAACTTCTCTATATGGCTCCATGATATCACTGGACTCGGTTCCATTAACTCTATCTCATATTGCATTCCCTTTATCTCCTTTTTCACTCCATTTCTTTGTCCAATTCCCTTTGCTTTCTCGCTTCCCATCTAACCCTTTTTCTTGTCTTTTCTCTTCCCTTCTCTCATTTGCTCTATGCACCGCTTCCTCCCTTCACCTTTGAACTCTTATCCCATAATCTCTGTGCTTCCTCATCTTCTCTCTTCTTTTCTTGCCAATCTCTCTCTTCGATTGCTCTCTGTCTGTTATCATAATTTCTTTGTTCTTCTGCCCTTTCTGCTTTCTTTTGCTGCTCCTCCAGATACGTCTGTTCTCGCCATTGCCTGCTTTTTCTTTTGTGTTCATCTCTTGCAATCGTTTCTCTCATTCCCTGTCTTTTTAATTCTGTTTGTCTTGATCTTCTTTTTGCCTCACTTCCTCAATACTTTTCCCATCAAGCTTGAGCAATATATGTCCACCTATCAATTTGTTCTGTACGAGTGTTATCTCGTCAGCTTTATCCCTTTTACGTTTCCTTCTCTTAATCTCTCGTTCTATATCTAGGGTCACATTTGGTCATTCGCTTTTCTCCTCCTTGTCTTGTAAGGCCTTAAAGGACAACTCCTTTCCTTTAGTCTTTTCTGTACGATCATCACTACTGGAAGCAGGCGGTTCGTGTATCGGATTACTATATCCTGTCACTGCCTTTAGTTCCCTTAATGGATACAATTCTACATCTTCTGTACTATCGCTATTTACTTCTGGTGATGTAAGGGGAGCAGAAGGTTCACACCTTCCTTTCCTGAACTGATTAAGCATGCAGTCCTCAGGAGGCGTGTCTTCCCGTTCCTCCAGTTACATCTTCCACAGCTCTAAACTTGCTAACCTTTTTTCCAATTTCTTCCCTGTGCATGCAGTGTGCAAGTATGTGATCATGTGTTGTAAAACCACCTTTCACAGTGATCCCCCTTGTGACGGTGGAGTGAACATTTTATCTGCTGTGCCCTTTACCCATCCTGCACTATACTGTTTGAGTTGAGGTGCATTATGGCAGTGTCTTGCACAGGTGCATCAGTGGCGTAACATCCCCCATTCCGACAAGTCTCAATACTTACCGTTAATGAAAAAAAAACATTTCAGAAAAACAAATATATGAGCGTTATTTAACACTTGCCACTCAAAGCCTCTACTTCTCAATTATTTCAATGTATCTTTTCAGCTGGCCCGACAATGACTAAAAAAATAGGTAACAACTTTTTTCTCTTCCATAACCTCCCAAACAAACAGACTAGTCGAATGTACATATATCTCATCATGATACACCTTTTCTCTTAGCCCCTAAAACACTCTGATTGGAGTTTTAGCCATTCCCTATCAAAAACCTGTTTGGGTTTTGAAATTATTCCTTCTAAAATTAATTGAGCTAGGAAACTGGGCTTTATAGAACGCTCCTCAGTCAAAAACTACGCATCATATATTAAACAAAACCCCTGTTACTTTTCTACATTACCACAATCCCCATTCCCTTATTTTGCCAGTCCCCTCAATCTACTCACCATTTGTTTTTCGGCTCAAGATCCTCGGTATCGGCCCCTCCTCCAATCGGCCACTGTCCCCTTCGGTCCGCTCAGCGCCTGTGGAAACCAGGAGGGATTTCGTGAAAGAGGTACTCGTCCCACCTGTATCAATTTTCTTGCAAGATTTCTATATTGGTCGCTCTCAACAGGAAACCTCGCAATGCTCTGGCTAGATGGTAGAGGGAGTCTGACTATCCGAAAATGCTAAAGTCCTACTAACTGATAGGTCTGAACCATTCTATTTCTGATACCAAGTGAACCCGTAGGCCCTTTAAGATGAAGTAACTGTATCTGGGATGGATGGGGATGCAGATCTTACTCTAACATCAATAATCAGACCGACTCAGTAAGTTGGCAAAACATGACTGTTTTGATTGCAATTGTCTAAAACAGGGAGTACAAAGGACGCCACACAGCATAAGCCTTTCAACGCATTTCATAACAAAATACATTTGTATAGCAAAAATGTGTCATCACTTACGTCATAATACGTGGCAAAATAAGGAAACCTACTAGGGAATGTGATAGGCTTAAGGGGAACATCTAAGTATAATTTCTATGGGGGACTAAACTGTGATTGGATCTCTAAGGTCAGGTGGTCAGCTATGCCCACCCCTGGTTCAAGTCATCTTCCTTGTCATACTAATAAACAATGTTTCACTAGCTTTCAAACTTTAGGGCTTTCTGCTAAGTGGCCCTCTACAATTGGCTGGCATGTTTGTACCCTTCTAGAATATTTCACTCGCTAGTAGCACGCAAGATGGCACTCCAGGTGCTGGAGGGTTGGCTTGGTCAAGCCTCCCCACCCAAATAGCCCAACATCCATCATCACTCCTACTGTCTGCCATTCAATTAGTCCTTTGAACCCGGGCTTGCAAAGGATCACTGTGCCTGAGAATAAAAGGAAGTGTGAGCATTGCCTTATCTTCTGGTCTCGTGTAGCTTGCCCCAAGTCTATTTCCAACTCGACCATGTGACAGGAGACCACGTTTTGAGCTCCTCCGCTGCATTTAATACTATTAAATAAATGAAACCTGGTGCTTCTAGTGTTTTTCCATTACACCTCAACAAGAGCTTGGCTTGCCTCTCACGTTCATTGTGTCTTCTCCAATAGATAACCAGGTTATTGGCAGCCCTAAATCTTGACACTGGGCCAGACAAGCCTTCTCGAGTCTTCCTTCGCTGTCAGCTGTTTTATTCAACTGCGCCACACTTTCGGCCCTTCTTACTCATGGGGTCCAAGTTTGCTAAAAATGTGTTGTGGAACATCATCTCTTCTGTGTGCTTCATTTCTGCTTCATGTGACATCACCAATCTTCTCTTTCATTCATCTTCGCACTTCTTCCGGAACTTCCTTCAGAAGACTGTAATTTCATGGATAAATCATACAGGGTTTTCTCAATGGATACCTTGTTCTAAGGACTCTTTGCGGTATAGGTAACATCACTAGAGTTGTGCATGTCACAATTTCCCGTTTCAAAGATATAGGCAAAATGGGTGCAGGACTTTCTGTAGAGGCATTTGGCTCCTCCTCTACACTTATATACTACCTTTCATTGTAATAATCTCTGTATGCACTTATAATTGTTTACTTTACACTACATTTAAAGGAAGAAGGGCAGAATACAATGTACTGTGTAAGTATTCAATATGTACATATGTTATGTAACAAAAGAGAGTTGTAATATTTCAAAATGTAATTAATGGAACCAGTGATATCAATGATGTCATTAGTGACACCATCAGTGATGTCAGCAGTGTTGCTATCAGTGATGCAATGCGTGATATAATTAGTGGCCATGGCTAGTGGGCCCAAAAGAAACCTATTGGTGCAATATGTACAGGGGCAAAGGCCGAACACCATCATTAGAGGGCGCTCTAGAAAGCTACTGATGAAACTTGGAAAGTGGCCAAGGATGAAGGCTCCGGCTAGTGGCCATGTCCAAAGGCTATGTTTAGTGGGGCCCAAAGAAACCTATTTGTGCAATATGTACAGTGGCCATGGTTGACCATGGCTGAAGTCCATGGCTAGTGGGCCCCAAAGAAACTTGAAATTCATTGCATATACCTTTGTAAAGTATGAGTTAAGGTGATCGGATTTAACGTAATTTGAAGCAAGCCCATCTTAACTTAGTGCCTCCATCTGTGGAGCATATGACCAAAATGATGGCATCACAGATCACATATGGATGACATCACTGAGGAAGGACATGGCTAGTGGGCCCCAAAGAAACCTATTTTTGCAACATGTACAGTGGCTACGCACGTAGGTCATTCTTAGTGGGCCCCAAAGAAACCTATCGTTGCAACATGTACAATGACCACGTCCAAAGCCAATGGCTAATGGGCCCCACAGAAGCATATTGGTGAAACATGTACAGTGGCAATGGATAAAGACTAGGCAAGTGGGCCCCAAAGAAACATATTGGCACACTTTGTACAGTGGCTACAGCTTAATGCCATGCCTAGTGGGCCCCAAAGAAACCTATTGCTGCAACATGTACAGTGGCCATGTCCAAAGCCAATGGCTAGTGGGCCCCATAGAAGCTTATTGGTGAAACACGTACAGTGGCCATGGATGAAGATCAGGGTAGTGGGCCCCAAAGAAACATACTGGTGCAACATGTAGAGTGGCCATGGCCAAGCATGGCCAAAGGCCATGGCTAGTGGGCCCTAAAGAAAAGTATTGGTGCAACTTTTACAGTGGCTACAGTTGAAGGCCAAGCCTATTGGGCCCCAAAGAAACCTATTACTGCAACATGCACAGTGGCCATGGTTGATGGCTAAGCTCACTGGCCTTGGCTGAAAGGCCATGGATTGAGGGCCCAAAGAAACATATTAGTGCTACATGTACAGTGGCCATGGCCAAAGGTCATGGCTAGTGGGCCCCAAAGAAATGTATTGGTGCACCATGTATTGTGGCCAAGGCCATGGCTAGTGTACCTTAAAGATTAAAAAAAATGAAATTCTTTGATACCTTCATTGTGGTCATACACTTCGAAACAAGGGGTGTAATTTTAAGGTGGACTTATTTCGAAAGTGAGTGCTGAATTTCAACGGTTTTGTTGTGTTAAATCTGATCACCATAACTCTCTCTTAACAAAAGTTGTTTTACTGAATCTATATATATAAATAATCAGCCAGTTAACCATTTGAGCAGCGTCACCCAGCCAAGAACCACCCAGTAGAAGATATAATTATCATTATTATTCTTTATTTGGTTCAAGGCTGTTAGGATTTCATAAAAAATACAGTGATCAACATATATGGCATTGAACATAAAATATTGATAGCTAACACATTCAGCGCAGGGGCAAGTGCTCTTCAACCATGTTTTTAAAGCACGCCATGACTCCACCACTATATTTTACCAGGGTAATACGTGCTTTTGCGACCTGTGTGGTCCAGGTGCCCTTCTCATCGAACCTGACCCAGAGATAGTCATAAAATGTAACCTGCTTGAGCACCAGGCCATCAACTATTAAACTTTGGTGTTTGGACTTAAACACCATGGACTTTGTTTGACCTATAGTCAATGTGAGATTACGTTCCCTGCATTTCCTCACAAACAAGGCCAGTGTTGTCTGCAGTCTCTGTGGCCTTGCCGATAGCAGCATGGCATTGTCCGGGAAGCATAGTTCCAGATATCTCTCAGTACGCAATTTGGGTGGACCCTGGCACTCCGCAAAAGGGTGGTGGTAATTTCCCCAATATATATACAAAACAAAAGGAGGCGAGGATGCGCCCCTGCCTCACCCCTTTAGTCACATCAAAAGAGGGCGTCTCCTCCCCTTCCAGACCAAAACGAACCACAGGTTTTATTGCCAGTATAAAGTGATTGTACAATTGACAGGAGATTTGATGGCATATTTCGACCCTGCCATAGTATGTGGCGGGGGACATTGTTGAAAACAGTTTGAGGTTGACGAAGATAGCGTACAAATTCACCTTCTGCAATATGGTAGATTTTTTTCTTTATCATGAATAGGTGAGAACTCTGATCCACAATACCCCTGCCCTTTTGGAACCCCGTCTGAATAATATGGATGATATTATGTGTCTAAAATAACCTTGGTGAAGGTTTTACTAGTACTATTGAGTAGGGAAATTGGCTGGTAGTTGGCCGTATCCCCCCCTTGTAAATTGGAATGATTTTAGCATTTCGCCAAGAGATAGGGACAGAATTCGAGTTGATGCATGCTGTGAAACCATTCTATAGGACAGGGGCCCATATAACTGGATAATCCTTGAATAGGTCGGCAGGGACTCTGTCAGGGCCCATGACCTTTCTCTTCATTGTGAATTGATTGCCATAACAATTTCTTCAGGGCCAAGTGATAGAATATTGCCATCCCTTGATCCGAACACACAAGATTCAGACTCATGCTCCAAAGGTTTGGTCCATTTGACTGTTCTGTGAGCATGACCTGCAGAGATTGACTGAGGGGATATTTGGACTCTGTCAACCCCGAAGAATTATGCAAATGTGAGAGAGTGGCAACTAAAGGTCTATAATTACTCTTATATCTCTCATTCACTTCGAACTAAGTGACCCAGTCCTTGGCCGAGACTGGTTGATTGTTACATGCTTAGGGCATGTAAATGCCCATTAAGTGCCCTAAATTCAAGCGTATGGATGGAACAAGCAGCATCTACTGCATATCTGGTGGTCTTAGCTGGCCGCAAGGCACATAGTAAGGGGATGTTCCAAGCCGCATCATTCTAACTCTGCCATGTACTCTAGTTGCATATTTCAATCACCCACAGCCAAATTCCCTCAGGTGTCAAGATCTCTAGACATAGTAAGTCTTCCATACTGGCATCCTGTATACTTAGTTGCAGCCCAGTGCTGGTTCAATCCATGCAATTAGGCCTCCACTTGGTCTTCCCTTGGGGCCTTTTAATGCTGGAATTTGAAAGGACTGGAACCCCTCCAGGTTTATCCTATCTGCCACCCACATTTCTTGTAGGAAAATAATTTGGAATTCCCTAACAGCCTTGCACCAACTCGGTTCTTGGAGGTGTTTGGAGACTGTTGCATTATTCCACAAAAGTAGCCTACATGCATGTACATGGGAAGGCTGTGCGAGTCAATCAACTCCTTCAAGATCCCAGTTTGCAATTACTGCAGGACCCTCAATATTGGTGTTTCGGCATGGTTCAAGTGTGGGATAAATGCCGGTGGCATATATATGCCTATTGCTACCCTATTCACAATGGGGACTAGTGTTGTCCTGCCTTGTGGTATATGGTAACAGGATATTTTGGAGTCCCTCGGTGGGTATGTCCTAAAATCGATTGCCAAGAGCTGATCTACCAAAGATTTGTTGACAAAGAAGATTTGGATGCAATCAAAATTGCTGTTTGGCATTTTTCATCCAATTACACCTAACTATGTCCTCCCTGATGATGGAAATACACCCCTTCACTGTCATTATCCAATGCATACATTGTTGGTCAGTTATGCATGGAACTCAATAGATGACACAGGCAGCTTGGGGACATTACACATAATTACATATGGTAAGGAGGGCCCTTGTGATGCACTAGGTCTATTACTTTTTAAATAAGTTTCTCCTCTACCCTACACAGGGGTGCCTGGTGGGGTCTCCTGAAAGACACTGGAGGATGATTATCCATGTAATGATTGATGGTATTAATTATAGGGCCAGCTACAACTAAGGAGTCCCTCTCAAGGGGTTGCTTCTTAATTGCAGAAGGCTGATCAGGGGGTCTACAAATCAGTTGTTGTATTAGGATACGCAGACCCCTCTCTGTCCCCATTAAGGGTCCCAGCCCTTCTTGGGTGTTTCTCAATCCCCACTATTGTCTAGTAGAGGATAATGTTGCATCAGACATACTTTGGTGTCGATGTACCAACAACTGGGTTAGTGATTTAATAGAATACATCAAGGCCCCTAATTCCCTTACTAAATCTGTCACGGTATTGGCAGAAAGGGAATCCCCAAAGGATTTAACCTCCTTCGCCAAATCAGTAATAGAGGTTTCACAAAAGCAGGCTTGGAGTTTATTGGGTTTACCACATCTCAAATAAACTGTAGCATTCTGCTTGACACTTATCAATCTGATTTTAGGAGTTTTGCTGCAGGCCTTTGCTGCAGTTTTGATTTTCCTTTTTCTTTTGGCCAGGCCAGTCGTGGGGTTCCTTCTATAACTAGGAGGGCAAATCGATTAGACCGGCGAATAATGGAATCAATTACAACAACCTCCCCATCCGGTGCTTCCTCCACGATATAGTGGGCGTCCCCAATGATCTTATTTGCTTTATAATAATAATAATAATACTAATACAAATATTTGTTTTTAGTTCAAATAATGAACTTTTACAAAAATTACTATTTGGATAAACAAACAGACAACTTTACAATTCATTACAATTCATCTACCTTGCATATTACACATCACATATATATATATATATATATATATATATATATATATATATATATATATATATATGCATCAACTTTAAAAGTGTTCATTTTTATGATATTTTATGTTTCTATATACATTTAGTTTCCTTTTAAAAATGTTGTCTATAAATATGTGCATTTCATTTAGGGTTTCATTAAAAAAATGTCATTAAGAGTTTCCTCCTCCATTAAGCATTTGGATGTAGCTACCCCAACTGTAATTTAACCAGAGTCCACAATCAATGCAATGCAATTTGTGCTCTCTCTGTATCAGAGTTTAAACAGTAGACACAGAAAGCATCTGATTTAATGGCATCATATTGACCCATGAAGTCACCCAAAACATACATAAACCAAGCACACATTTCGGAACACAGTGACAAGACATCTGGCACTCTCAGGCTTGTTTCTGTTTTTGCAAATGCGACAAAACTGCCATTCAACTGGGATTTGGGTATAGACTCCCTGAACAGTGAGCACTGGTAGTTGATTTATGTGCAGTCGCAATAGAAAGTCTCTTACCAATGCACTCAGGCTTTTTACCAAGTATTGCTCAGGTTTTAGATATTTGTACGTAACACTTGAGATATGGCTAAATATTTTTAGCTTCCCCAATAAATCAAAGTTACTTACCCAATCCCAGTTTTCAAGCTTAGTTTTGAAAATTACTTTCAGGGTCATAACATCAAATCAGTTCCCCTATTAAAGTTGGGTAACCAATCGATCATTTTAAAGCAATCCTCATTTAAATTATGAACGCTTTTTTGCTTAGTTTTCCTATTAGTGCACCTCAAGTAACTTTGGCCTAGGATGCTCAACAATGGGTATTGAGGGTAGCTCCTGGACTTCATGTACAATGTACATCTACGGATCAGAACATGTGCCCGTAATGATGTCAGGCCTAATTTCAGCCTGATAGAAGCCATAGGGGTCCCTGGTGAAAGACCAAGAATCGTTCTCCAAAAACGACAATCCACGACATTCAACCATGACAAATCACCCATCTCAAGGGCCTCCAGGCCGTAGAGGATTGCTGATACATAACATTGCTTGTACAATTTGTATTATGCCTCCCAATGTTTATCCTGCAGACTGGTTTGCAAACATTTTAATTGCATGTGTTAACTGACGGGCCTTTCTTTTTTTCCTCTCAATTTTCATATGGTATTTACCATTGGACGAAAGCGTAAGTCCCATATATGTATAGTTGCTTCCTTTTTTGCGAGTTCCAACTTTGAATTTAATATCCTGTTTGCAAGCTTTTCTACCCGCTATGACCATCATTTTTGTATTTTGCATGTTGATCACCAGATCGTTTTTGTTGACATAGTCAATTAGTGCCTTGAATTTGGCTTTTGCACCATTTATGGTGCAATCCATTATGACCAAGTAATCTGCGTAAAGGGCGCACCCCACCAGGTTCGAACCAAATTTAACCGAGCAGTGCTGTAATACCTTGGGTAGATTCAATAAGAAAAGGTTAAACAACAGGGGAGCAAACACTCATCCCAGTATTACCCCCCTGTTCGTTGTTTCCTCCTCTGTCAGAGTTCCCTATGATCATGTCTCGCTTGGACACAAGTATTAGTATGAAATCGTATGACAATATCCATTAGCCAGTCCGGACAGCCCAGCTCTAACAACTTTGTCCACAGTTTAGTGCAATTCACAGAATCAAATGCTGCAGAAAAGTCTACAAATATTAGATGTATCTCAGGGTTGTCCTTCTCAGTAGCCCCCTTTATAACTGAGTCCAACAATCTAATAGTATGCTAACCTATCCCTCTGCTCTTTCCCTCCCTCTCTCCCACCTTGTCTGTACAGCTTGCTGACTGGCCACCTGGTGAACCTTAGAGTCTCACAGGTCCCTTGCATCCCTGCCAGTCCTCTAACACTCACCTCCGTACCCTGCACTCGTCTCACCATCACTGCACTTCAGCGATGACCCAAGAAAGTGATTCTCTCAGCACTTAGCAGTGATTGAAGTAATTGCCTTGCGCTTTGACATGTCAACAATCTGACTCAGATTATCCATTAGCAGCAACCACTAAAGGCACTAGAATTGAAGGACAAGACACTAAGAATCAAGAATCAAAATGGATGGGAGCAGTGCATGCCCGACTAGAGTAAGGGGCCACCTGAGTCATTCCCCCAACCCCTACTCCACGCTCCACAGACCAGTTCACAGACGTGCTGCAGTATATAATCAACGTCCTTCCATAGCCAGGTGTGTCAACAATAAGCAAGTTAACTAACAGAGGCCACAAGTTGTTAAAGGTGATTGGCCAGACCAAAATGCACCTCATTGGGTGCTACCACTGTCCTATGAACTTATCTAGCAGGATGCAGTACGATGGTAGGACAGCTGGTGCAGCCAAACAAAAGGTTTAAATATAATTGTTGTTCTACAGCAGGGGAACTAGGTACCACTGTAATTACCAAGAACTGCCAGTGGAACATGTGCAGTGATACCATTTGTAAAACAGTATATTTTCATCTCTGCTCTCCTCTCGAAATAAAACACCTTAGGACTCACAACACCGGATGCACCCTTTCCATGCAGGCTTCACCCTTCCCTTATCTCCAAGCCCTCTTGGCTTCAAGGGGGCGTGGCTTTAGGGCAGCCCACTCTGACGACAGCAGCTGGAAGAAAACTGAGGGATTCCTTGTGGTGCACAACACTACATGGACTCTTTCAGTGTAGAAGATATATGTATATCATACCTTCGTGCTTGCGAAAGGAATAGTTATGGTTAAATCAAAATCTCTATGGAGTTTCAGAAAATAACTTTTCTGAATAACTTTCAAACCCGAGCATGAACACATATGAAAATATTTGTCAGTAATATTTCAAGTGAAACCAAAAAAGTGATGGCTGGAAGTAATATTTCAGAATTGTACATTAACGGCTTCATAGTTTATTTTTTTTTACTTTAATCACATTTTTAATAGTTTTTAACATGGAGTTTTCTTAAAGAGAATAACACATATTTCAGCACAAATATAACAAAATTGTCCACTTCGATTTGAGCTTAGATTTCATCAGGAGTTGGTGCAGTTAAAACATTTTTGAAAATCGACTTGGCCATTATTGAGTCATTAGCGATGTAAAAGTATCTATAAATCGGTCATGCCCAGAAAGAACTTGCATTTTTCATATAGCGAAGATAACCTTTCTGAATAACCTACAAACCCTTGCAAGGAAAACATTTTAAGTATTCATCATTACTATTTTGAGGCAGACTCTTGTACATGCCAAATTTCAAAACTGTACGTGAACGCCTTCATAGTTTGAAAAATGTTAACTTTGATCAAGTTTTGAACAGCTTTTAATATGATGTTTTCCCTTTGGAAGAACCATCATTTTTCAGCCCAAACATCTTAAAATTGCCAATCTATGTTTTTGGAATTTTTGCCATTCGCCTAGATGTCATCAGGAATTGCTGCATTGAAAAAGAAATTGAACATTGATTTGCCTAATTTTGAGTTATTAACTTTTTAAATGTATCTATATATTGTACATGTCTAGAATGAACTTGCAATTTCCATATGAACTGTGCCAAGAATGCATGAGTTTCCCAGTTCATACTTTATGCCTCACAATCCTACACCACACCCTCTTACCACACACTCCTATGACACAAACTCTTACGACACACACTCTCACAACAAGCTCTTAGTAAACAAGCTCCTATGACCCACAATCTTATGACAAGTTTTCTGCTACATGTGCTCCTACGACATGCACTCCAATGACACACATGTACCACACACTCCAACTACATGCGATCCTACATCACATCGTCCCACAGGAACACACTGTTACAACACATGCTCCTACAAAACAAGTGCTCCTATGACACTTGCTGCTACAGCATGTGCTCCTCAAAAATGTGCTCCTACAACACCCACTTTTAAGATCATGGGGCCTCATTCCGAGATAGAGGCAGCCATGGCGCTATTAGCGCCATGGCTGCCTCCAATACCGGGTCCGGTCTGGTTGGATGGGGATTTATGGGTCATTCCAACCCTGGAGGATCCAGTAAGTCCCCATTCAACTAGCCATTCCCCATTCCCATTTGAGCCCCCATAGGGCTCAATGAGAATGGGGAAGGTGGTAATTACGGGCCTGCTAATAGCAGGCCCGTAATTAGCGCCCTGGTCCCTTAGCAGGACCCATAAAGGACGTGTGGTCAGACCACAGTTCCTGCTAAGGGACCTCGAAATTGGGTGGTAAGGGATTACCGGCACCGGTATCCTTACCGGTGCCCGGTATCCCTTACTGCTCAACTCATAATGACCAACATAATCTTATCTATGTTTGGTGCATGTTCATCATTCATACCAACTGTGCTAAAAATATATGAGATTCAAATTTCATGTATTACGCAATTGCATCTTCTGAAAACACACTTAAAAGTCAGGGCTGGCAATCATATCAGTTTTCAAACTGTACAAAGAGGTGTATGAGGTTTACAGTTCATAGATTACACAATTGTAATCTCCTGAAAACTCACATAAAAGTGAGGGCCCACTTTGATGTCTGTTTTCAAATTTAAATTGCATAATGCACAATCTACAAAACTCATAACCTCTTTGTCCAGTTTGTGGACATTAATGCAAGTAAAAACTACAAATGTTACATGCACCTCTTGTACTTATGGAAAATGCACATCAAATTTAGAATAAATATATAAATGATATTTAGAATGTACAGAGATATGTAGAGTGTGTTCATTACATACCCTCAGAATACATTTACTGCTTTTATACAAACTGTACACAGACATTCATAGTATGTACATTACACACACTCAGAATGAATGTACAAATGCAATCCAAAATGTACATGAATGTAGAGTATATACATTAAGCACCCTGAGAATGAATGTACAGTTTATGTACAATATGTTCACATACATGTACATTACACACAGTCTGAATAAATGTAAACATTCTATTTAAAATGTACACAGACATGTAAAGTATATATGTTACACATGCTCAAAATGAATATACTCCTCTACACAAAAGTACATGGACACGTACAGTACGTATAGTACACAAAAGCTGAATAAATGTACAGCTTCTATACAAAATGGACATGTGGAGTATGTACATGACACATGCTCAGAATGAATGTACAGCTTATATGTAAAATGTTCATGGATGTGCAGAGTATGTACATTATGTGCGCTCAAACAAATGTACAATGTCTATACAATATTTACATGAACATGTTGAGTATATAGATTACACACTCAGAATGAATGTATGGTGTTTAAAAAAAGTACACAGATTTAGGGAGTATGTACTGTAATCGTGAAAAGAAAAGTTGGAATTATTTGAAAAACCCAATTTTTACAGAATAGTTAAGGTTAAACCATGAAAAATTTAAAGTCTACACATATCAGAAATTATAATGTTAAGGTAACAATAAAAATGTTATCAATTAATTAAAAATATATATTATATTAAAATCAAATATCATGGTAAACTTAACTCACCAAAAAACTTAAAAGGACACAATATTATCAAGTAATAATTAGAGGCATAAAAACAAGTTATTGATTAAAATGTAAACATATTAAAATGTAGATTAATTGCACACCTGTGATAACGTGAAGTGTAATATGCTTTTGTAATACCACATTACTACATAATAACAAACTGAAATTATAATATACATAAGCAGAATTCCTCCAAACATTACAATTAAAGAAATAATATACACAGAACATGCTTCAAATAATAAAAGTAAATTAACCAATACATTCAAATAAAATATACATAAACATTTCAATATTATGCATTACATTAAAATATCAATTTAATAAGTACACATAGTCATTGCAAATATATAATTTAGTAAACGATGAACATAACATGAAAATAAAAATACATTTAGTAAAAAAGACAATATGTAAATGCTAACAAAATCGCCATGAATGTAATACACATTAAAAACGTAGGTAAATACAGTTTAACATTTGTGTTAAACACAAACAAATATTCGCAAATATGTATTACATTTCTTTCACTATAAACATTGCATACCAAAAGCAAAACATTGCAAACCAAGAACAGGATAAGATAAGGTTAACATAATATTTTATTTTAATATTGACATGGTCTGATGTCACTGCTGCCTTACTGGCCTTATAGCACAGAGTTGGCACAAGCCACACATCCCCTCAAGGGTTTTGGAATCTGCATTGTGTTGTCACCTAGGATGCTGCTGGGAAAAGGGTTAGGGAATCATTGGTTGGAAGGGTGCTGGGTTTTTAGGAACACAGGATAGAGGATTATTTTTTTTTATTGTTTATTGGGCATTTGTAAGGCACTTACACATCAAGACATTGTTTTTCAAAGCTCCCAAGGGTACAACAATTGGAGGGGTATGGGAGATTCAGGCTAAATGCTCCACGGCTTGTGCATTATCAGTCACTAATAAACCACATCACCTATGCAAACATTAGCACCCCTTTAGACATAGACAACACGGGTAACACACAGCTGGTTTCCAGACTAGCATGTATGTTTTAGTCACACCACACTGTGGTCTGCATTAGTAATCATGCAACAACATTGTTTCTGTGCATTAGTGTTCATGTGTTCCTTATGTTTTTAGGGAATATAGCACTCATCTCTGAGCTCTTCTACCAGCTTGTGTCCTGTCCCAAATTATGTCACGAGGTAGAGCTTCCCTCGGGCTCCATCAGTGATGCTCTGTCTCACTCTGAACAAAAGAGCCTATTATTTCATAGCTGTACCTCTTTGTCACACATCATCTTTATTTGTCACACAACACCTTTATATGTCACACGACACATATGGCAGCAACCTCCGTAAACAGGTGTGTTCTCCCCTCGCCAAGGTCGCTCTCCCAGAGGAACGTAACAGCGAGCCGCACACCGTTCGCCTGCTCCCAAGCAGTGGGGGATCCAGTCCTGATTGCCACTACTTTTCCAAAAAATAAGAAAAGTAGAAAACCCTCCCAAGACCCTCAAGTACTTTTCTTTATGAAGTAAGGGGCCAGGGATGGCTCGATGTGGGGCATGTCCTCTCAGGCATTCTCGCAGTTGCAGAGCTTCTGTGATCTTTTTCCTCCTCCAAAGGCAACTCAAGCACAAGCACTGTGCTTGCGCACCCAATGTCAGCGTGTTGACATCCATAAGATGGCGGCCATCCTGTAGGCTTTGCCAAGTTGCATGCCTGAGGCATGTAGTCCATGGTCCCTTGTTTGTGTTTACTTTCCTGGTCATGGCAGCCTCATAATGTCTCATCCTGCAAAAGGGACACCGCAGTAGTCGGGTATGCTTGATGGCGATTCTTGCTGGGATGATCTAGCCCCCATTGTGCATTACTGGTTCCACTTAAAAAAAACACCTGAAATTCAGCAGTTATATGTAGTTTTGTAACCTTATGTCTGAGTCCCTGTTGCTCAACCCATCTTTTTACATAGCTGAAGAGTACAGTTGTGACATCACAGATGTCATCACTGATGATGACAAGTGGAAATACTGTTGCAGTTCGGGTTGTGGGACGTTTAGCGCAACAAATCCCTTGAAATTCAAGGAACATTCTTTAAGTATGGGAATGCTAAGTTGAACAGGTTCAGTGCACTAACACCCTTGAAATTCAGTGAACAAAACAGGAGGTAATTATGTAGTGGCTTAGCGCAACAGAACCGCTGACATTGGGCAGGTTTTGGAAAACACACCACCACAGATCTGAGCGTCCTCTTCGTTGCACAGCCCATGAACACAATGATGACATCACAAATTACATCACATATAACATAACTTATGGCATTAGCAATGTCAACACAAAACTAGGGCATGCTGATTACATCACAGAAAACATCACAGAAAATTACACAAAGAGATGTAATATTACATGTCAGTCAGTGTCAGTATGTCATGCATACTTAATTGAGTGGTGACAAATAGATTTTAAGGATCAATACTATTGAAAGAACACCTTCTAGAACGTATTTTATGCACCAGGTAATCTAACATGTCATACGTATTAAAAAGATCACAGTTTAGTTTGTTGCATCATTGAAGTTCGAAGTGACTCCTCCACTTTACTGACAAAAAAACGGAGATTCACCACAGCACAATTACCATTAGAAGTACATTCTCCAAAATTCCTTATGGAGTCTTATGAAGTCACACAATAGGGACAAACTCAGTCATTTCCATTCCCGCTGACTGTGTGGTGATAACAGTAAATTATATTACCATAATTTCTCTGCAATTACACTGAAACTCGTAAAGGGCCTTGAGGTTTCTTTTTACAAATAATCTTTTCTCTTCAAAACATTTCACTGTACTTTCACATGAACGGTCTATAGCACAGTGGCAATGCGCTGATCTTGGAAACAAGACCATGCAAAGCAACAGAAGTTCGAATCCCGGATCCGTGCTTAGAAACTGAACTCAGGTACGGTATTAGGTGTGTTATAAAAAATAATTAAATACAATGATTGACCTTTACACACATCTAAGATAGCCACATGGTTGGGTCCTTCATTCTCCTCAATTGAACTATGTGTTGTTATAGGTTATTTTCTGTTATAAAGCTTGTATACCATGCTAACCTCCACCATAGTGGACTTAAAACACCAGTACCTTGTTCCAGAAAATGGCAGGTTTTGTCACTTGCTGGGTTAAATAGACCCCCATATGAGTAGGAAGAAGAAAGGAAAAACATGTCAAACAATTGGGGTGGAGAGAAGCAGGAAGGAATAGGGTAGGAATTAATTTAACTAGCAAATTGCAAAGAAACTGAGACTAAGACAAAGGGGGTATGATTGCATAGGTTAGAGTTCATATGTAATGGTAGTCAGTGGACCACACTGAATGCTAGTTTAGAAAGAGGAGAAATAAAGCTAGTGTCAACTCACATTTTCCAGTGGTGGCAGCATAAAGCCCATTGGAAGAATTAGTAGAATTAGTGGAAGTATGGTTGCCCAATGGCTCCAAGATGTTCCTGGGAAGCGCTTGAAGTGTGGAGGCCAGAATTGTCTGGAAGCATTTATAAGGTGGGAATGCCAGGTCAACTATCAGCCAAGGGATTGTCTGTGTGAAAAATGTGAACACGGGGTACCACAATGGGAGAAAGGCTAAAGGGAACACGGAAGTGAAAACCACTGTGAAAGAGCTATATGTGCTTGACCTCTACATGAGGTAAAACTCACTAATGTGAGATGTGGGAGACATGTAGTTGATAAATAGGCATACATTAAACCGTGTTTAAACTCACCTCCATTGCCGTAGCCCACATGGTGGAAGCGGGTATGATGCATATACATAATTCTCTACAAGACACATAAAAGAAAAGATGTGGAATGGAGTGACGCATATAAACATGTTAGGAAACACATGAAAGGTATTAAAAATGGTATGCCACATGAAGAAGACACCCATGGGAATTCCATAAACACAATAGCTGGGGTGCGACGTGTTGATCCTTCGAAACATGTCATGTACACATTAAGTCAACAGTTTTCCCCTAAAATAACATGCATGAGGACTTAAAATGCTGTGCAATAGCACTTCCAAAATATATGCATGAGAGGGTTTATTTGAGAAATTGGTAAGTGATAAGTAAATATGTACAATTTATATAAAAAAGAAAGGAATTCAGAAAACTGTTCCTTCTCATTTATGTTTCTATCCTTCTCTGGACTGCTGCAAAGACATAGTTACAACAGTCTAATTCTTTCTTCACCATGCTCTAAAATACTATAATGAGGGCATGAAGACCGAATATTTCTACTTTGATGCCAAAGAATAGTGGTTAGATGTAGTAGTGACTACTTTTACATGCCATATCTCTCTCACTTTCAGGTGTAATCTGCTCTACCGGAGGTGTCATTGATAATGTCATAAATGATGGCCCTTGTGATGTCATCTATGAGGTCATGAAACTGCTCATGGGCTGTGCAACGAGGGGGAGGTTTGGATCTGAGTTGGTGTGGTTTTCAAAATGTGCCCAATGTCAGCGGTTCTGTTGCGCTAAGTCAGTACATAATTACCTCCTGTTTTTTTCACTGAATTTCAAGGGTGTTATTGCACCAAACCTGTTCAACTTATCATTCCCATAACTAAAGAATGTTCCTTGAATTTCAAAGGATTTGTTGCGCTATATGTCCCACAACCCGAAATGCAACAGTATTTCCACTTGTCATCATCAGTGATGACATCTGTGATGTCACAACTGGACTCTTCAGCTATGTAAAAGGGGTTAACGTTAAGCATACTTACCGTTCCTGCAGTGCCAACTTTCTGGGGTCTTCGGACATGCAGGTCCAGCTGCAAGAGAAATAACTACAACACGTTTGTTAAAGCCCTGCCGCACAGAGGGATGAGAGAGGCAGCTCGCAAATAGGCTGAGTGAATAGCAACAAAACGCAAACATCTATGCTAGTTGCTATGCCCACCCTCTTGGATTTTAGATATATAGAAGGGCAAGAGTTAGAATGACATTGCGTAACCCATGACCCGCCAATGCAGGTGGGTGCGTGACAGAGCTCCAGTGCCACCAAATAAACTGCGATGTCAATTGGGTCATGGCAAACTTTACATAAACCATGTAAACTTATAGAATAAAACTACATTCCTGTAAAGTATTCCATGCTGATACCAATAAGTCACTTCATTGTGCCGATGCATGCGGGGTAGCCATCTAGCCAGCATATTACTTGAAAGAAAACTTGTTAGCGTGGAAACTTGCTTTCATAATGATCTCGAAGTGTTTATTGAAATCTAACACCCACCGCTTTACTATCTTCTGTGCAGCAACAGAGAAAACGGAAAAGATTAAATAAGTCATATCAAAGTTGCAGTATTTCTTCCCTCCCTGTTCTCTGCATGAATGCTCTCCTGAATATAAGACAGTATGACCCTATACTACACAAGCCCATATTGACTTTGCCCAAATGTGTGGCCACATGCCACTCTAAATTGCAAAGCACACAAGGACATACACCTGTTTGCTATCCCCATAATGCCAGAAGTTAAACTGTAAGACGAAATCTGCATGGTGACTGTACCAATATCACCAAGTAGTCATACATATATGTTTTCTTTGTTCATAATCCCAGCAATACCATTGTAATGCCACTGTAAGAAAGCATGCCCATGATGTCGGCAACAATAAGTGCCAGTATCCCCACTTAAGAACACCTTTATGTTTCCTTTGCTCGTACAGCTCATAAAGCCATTGTGAGTAAACACGTCCAAGCCAGCTGTCACTATGTGTGCAGAATCCCCCATGTAACTTTATCTAGCACAAAACAATGTCCAGATTATACAAACTTTAAAAGGCATCAGTATTCTGGGTGATGATATATCTAAGCATAAAATATTTTAAAGAAAACCCTTGAAGACTTTTTTGTAAATTATTGAGGTGATATGCCTGGAGGTGGCAGGCTAGGTAACGGCCCGCTGCCCAAGTTAAGGGACCGAGCACTATGAGGGTCCCTTAACGAGGGTGGTGTTACCTACACGGTGGGTCCACCACCAAGAGGCATATTGACATTAGCATCCATGTAGTTTCCCTACTACAAAAAATAACTTAACTTGAACGCGCGTCCCAATGCCGTGCAATCCTGTTTGACAGGAAGTCCGTTTTTCAATGTTGATGAGGTTGGATTGTGCTTCTAAGGTAAGTTTTCTTTTTTTCTTTTAAAAAACACTATTAGCAACTGTGCAGGAAACTACGCGGGTGCTAAGAGATGAAGTGGGAGGGGTAGCGGGGAAGTGAAAGGTGCACCGACTGCATAGGCATTTCAGAATGCAGGCTTGTACCATACAGTTCAGTCTGTGTTCTTAGGCTCCTGATTGGATGGCTCCCCCTGTAGGGTGCTAATGATCAATATTTTTGATGAAAGTCCTTCATGGGCTTTCTGTAAAAATAATGTATGCTTAGAATATGGTGTTAAGCCCCCATTCCAAGGGCTGAAATGGGGGCAACGGCCTGGCAGCCCAAGTTATCGGCCCGAGCGAAGCGAGGTTGGATAACGAGGGCTCTGGGCTGTTAACCCCCGAAAGCGGGCTTGCATAGGCGGTTCAGCCTGTGTTCCTAGCCACCTGATTGGCTGGCTTCCCCCGCCCGGGTGCTAATGATTATTAGCACCCTGATGTGGGGTGGCTGGGGGGCTAGACAATCAGGATAGTCGGAACACAGGCTGTACTGTATGGTACAAGCTTGCATTCCGAGCAGACTGGGAAAAGAGAGCTCCCTTCCCTTCCCCCTTCACCTTGGCACCCATGTAGTTTCCGACAATGGTGCTAATGGGGTCCTATTTTTCCATAAATATAAAAAGTAACTTACCTTGGCTGCACAGGCCAGTGCCACTAGGTGCTGCATCCCATGAAGTCCATTTTTATGTTGATGATGTCACAGTCATCAACAGTGAAAATGGACTTCCAGGACACCAGTACTGTGCGTCGCAGGGCCACGTAGGCCTGGTAAGAATCTTTTTTTAAAAAGACACCATTAGCATCCGTGCAGGAAACTGCATGAGTGCTAATGGTTATATAGCCCTCGGCGGCAGACTGACCCTGTGTGTAAAGGCACTGCCACCCTCGTTAAGGGACCCTCACTTCGCTCGTGTCCTTAACTTTGGCAGTGGGCCATTACCGACAGGGTCGGCCCGCCACCTTGGGGCATAACGCCTCAATATGTGGCCTAAGAAGTTGTGAGGAACACTCTCTGGTTACATTACCCGTGCTAGAGCTTGTTTTAGCCCAGTTACAGCAAGGTTTCAAGAAAAAGGCCACAAGTCTTTGAATATTTTTCCATGAATAGTGAAGTTCATTTTATCCTGTGCCAATAGTATGCTTTAGTTTCATGCATGGAGTGGTCAAGCGTGCCTTTGTGGGCAGCATCTCGCCATATGCATTATCCCTGGGAGTGTTATCTAGGTGAAATGATCACAAATCTGGTCTTTACACGCATATATGGGAACTTTGCAATTCTGGGCCGAGTGCTTTGTTGGCCTCCTGCCACTATCGAGAACAAGTGTTTCTTGATTTGGGTTTGTAACTTTTGCAGCCCGCAACGTTTGCTTGACAGGCCAGGGTTTTGTATTCTTGTAGACAACAGTTACGAATGTAACAATATAATTGATAAACTGATGTATTTTGGTAGGATTATTAAGGCGCTGGTACCCTCTACAATAATCCAAGGTGTTAGGATTTGATAAGAAGAAACAAGCATAACCGCTCTGATGTTCTACCCTATGCTGTGGTAACTTAAAAGGGACTCAGGTATTTGCTTTTGCTAAGCGAGGCTGTCATTGCACAATCTGAACATAAAGAGGACGTTACACTGCCCAGGCCCTGGTCCGCATTACCAGTTGATAGTTTTGTGGCCCTAAACCCACATGCTTCCAGACCACGCGTAATTAGGGTGACCAGATGTCCTGGTTTTCCCGCGACAATCCCTGGAAATTGTCCTCCATCCCAGGAGTTTTTTTTCCATAAACCCCATCCTGGGATTGCAAGGGTGGGTGGCTACGGTCCCTGTTTTTGCTGGGTCCTGATTTTAAAATCCCGAAATCAGGCCCGTAGCGTGTCTTCCAGCACTTGAATGGGAACCTGAAAAGCATTCCCGGCCGCTCTCCTCCATGAGAGGAGTGTGCCTGTAAGCACACCCCTCCCTGCGCGCAACAGGCCAGTGACATATATAGAAGTAAGACTATAGTTTTAAATGTGTTTACTTTAATCCTACTTCTATGTCTATGGCCTGTCCCCGATTTTATGTTTTTATCTGGTCACCCTACGCGTAATGTATTTACATCGCTGTTACCAAAAGTTGTTCCTGGTGTATCCCCATGACTCCTGGCAAGTATCGTATTGCCTGTCTACACTAGCACCTCCTGCAATAGCACCCATTCTTCATACCTTGCTCAGCTTTCCTCTTGTTATCAGTATGGCGGCCTGCATACCACAACCAGCCCCAGAACCTACACCACCACGTCATGGCCCTCCAATCTTTGCCCATTTATGATAAATTAGATGGCAGTTCAAAGCCAATGAGAAGTAAAGCCTGAGAACTGAGAATTTTCAGTGGAAGACATTTAGCCCTCCTTGACAATGCTGCACGGAGCACCATGGACCAAGCCTGCCCATGTGCTGTGTTATATACTTTACTGTGCCTCTGCTTGCAAGTCATCCACTTGTAAATGTTGAGTATTTCCTCACTGTGTGCATCAGTTGGCATGTGCTTTTGTATCTGTGTTTATAAACAGGACTACGCCTCTTTAAGATGCTGTAAACAACTAAATTGTTCCTTTTTTCCCTCGTAGCTGCTTGCAGCACCTTTCACTATCTGATCAAATCTCCTATATTCAGATTACATTTATTTTTAATGGAAATTGTACTCATTTATAAAATGCACATTTGTTAGTAGGCATTTGACATTGGGCATTTATCTCATAGATTCCATGTGGTGTGTGTGGTTATATTGTCTGCTGTAACCCCCAAAATGTACTTTCTGTTGCGCACTTACATGGCATCAGATCCCGACGCTGCTGTTGTTTCTCTGCTGCCCCTGGAGCGATGCGCCATGTCTGCACACTGCTCTGCTGCTTGCAATTGCCATGGAGACTGGCTGATGCCGCCCAATGATGTATATGCCCACATCTCTTGTCCAATGGGCACTGTCAGCATCATAGTGATATGATATGATTGTTTATTTATATAGCGCCTATACACAATGTGTTTCAAAGCACTTGAAGGCAAGGGAGGGAACAAGGGAAAATACAATGACATTTTACAGGCCAATAATAGTATGGATGTGAAATTAACTATCGTACTCGGCCTGACAACATTTTAGATAGTGCAAGAGCTAAGACATAGAAAAGGAAGAGAGGGGAAGAGTGGAAAGGAAATGGAAACAGACGACTACCGTACTAGGCCTGACAACATTTCTGGTAGACCTGGAGAAAAAAAAAAGGTGAGGGAGAGGGGTGCATAAAGGGAGGGGAGGAACAAAACAAACGACTACCGTACTAGGCCTGACAACATTTCTGGTAGACCTGGAGAAAAAAAAAAGGTGAGGGAGAGGGGTGCATAAAGGGAGGGGAGGAACAAAACAAACGACTATCGTACTAGGCCTGACAACATTTCAGATAGTGCTGGAGGGGAGGGGACAAGAAAGGGGAGAAGGGTGGACACAGAGAGAGGTTGCTATCATACTAGGTCCAGGGACAATTCTGATAGAATAAGTGCATAGAAGAATGTAAGGGGTGGGAAGGGAGGAAAAAGGAAAGGGGAGAAGGGGAGAGGAGGAGAGAACAGAGAGTAAGCAGTCAAAAAGAGTGGAGAAGCGAGAGGGGAGAACAAATACAATTGCAGAAGTCAGTAGTAATACATAATGTTGCAAGCCTGGATACAAGATGAAGATGGGAACAGCATGATTCACGGCCACCATGAGTACAAGATGCAAAGGAAGTCCAGCATGAGAGTTGAGAAAGGGTGACGCACCGTGAATCAATGAAGTCCATAAAAGTCAAATCCAGTATTGGCCACAAGACGGTGATGGTGAAACCAGAATGTATCAGGACAGTCTCCTGCAGAAGTAGGCTGGAGGGGGCAGAGGGAGCAGGGTAGAAGAATCAAGCAAAACAGGCATCAACTGTGTGCGAGAAGGGAGGGGGGCACAAGGGAACATCACAGGGGGACCAAAGGGCGTAGGGATGGCCTCTGGGGACAGAGGGTGTAAACATATGTTGGTGCATGCTTACCTGCTGTCAGAGCAGGAGGTCGGGCCCTGGGTTCCCTTTTCTTCATCAGCCCTTCGTTTCGGACACCCGGGCGAGAGATGACCTTGATCTAAGTGTTAAGAGCAGGAAGGAAGAGGCAGGGCTAAGTAGGTGGAAACACTTTGTTTACGGGACATTTTGGCTACAAAATAAAACAATGAAATCCCACAGATGTGACAGTTATTGATCCTGACGCATCCATAACTCGTCCACTGGCATGCACCGCTTTTGACGTCACTTGCACCAGCACAATAACATGGAACATGGCACAGTTCATACTGTACCGCTGGAAGAACAAGACTGTAAAATAGCAGGACTTCTCCAAACTACTTAGGATCATTATACGTTTGATTTGAGTGCCATCATGAAAGGAGGGAAAAAACAAACATAGAAAATAATGCGAAGACCTGATTTCGCTGGGTAATCTGTACAATGAGAGACATCATGAGAAATGTAAGTTGTTGTCTGAGTTATTACTTTGGACATAGAGTCTTGCGGTATGGCTAGAGGCCATTCTAATGACCTACCAGTTGACTGGGATGGCCATGAAGAATGGGCCTGGGCCATGCTCATAACTAAGATTGACCAGGTGATCGAAGGTGGCCATTTGGCTTTGTCTGCAGTCAGTGATTTCTATGCCCCTAATGCAGTCCCTTGAGCTTCTGACCATGACCAGCAGCCAATCTGCTATAACGCACGCCCACCAGGCCCCCTGAAGTGGTCATCATGTCTACTTTACCTCCATAGGGGTCTGCAGGCCACTTTCTGAGCCCATGGTCAGTGGCCACTTTGAAGAGAGGGCACACATATGTCTGCAAATAACAATGGATGCCCCTTAAAAATGTCACCCACGTCCACCAACCAGATTGGCTCTCTTTCAAACAGCCAACCTTGTTGTGACTTACTTAGATAGATAACAAATAACTATATGAGGCGACCGACAGGCGAAGCCACAGGGCGAAGGCCCAGGGAAAAGGCCACATCCAGAGCTCTCGTCTGCTCTCTGCTGCTCGAAGGTGCGGATACCGACCAAAGGTAAGACCCCCACCTTTAATTGGTCCCCCGCACCGCTAATAAGCAGGCTATCACGCCTACGAGCCCGTACAGCAGCCCCGCCCGCCTGCATGGTCCCCCTTTCCTATCTCTGCAGAAACGACCGCCTCTGCACGAGGATATCTCTCCCTTCAGCCGCACTGCATGTCCCAACCACCCTCTGGTCACCGCCCCGGTACTGACAGCCTGTCTTCTCCGCTGTGCACGCAATGCAATACAGGCATCAACCATGCCCCCTGCAGATCGCCGGTTTTCAGAAGCAACCCCCATTACGAAACCCACCACCCCCATCCTGGCCAAAACTGTACCTGCTGCCATCAAGATCACTGCTGCTGTATCCGCCGGTGCCATTTGCGATATGAACGCAAGGCACGCCTCATGTACTGCCTCCACTGAATGTAACTCGAGGCGTGATGCATACACCAACACACTTGTTATGTATGCTACAGCCATGGCCACTGATGCTACTGTGATCCCATTTGCTATGTGTGACTTAGGTGCGCCCAGCACTGCCTCTGCTGCTGCCACTGTTGCTACTGTGATACCATTTGCTATGTGTGACTTAGGTGCGCCCAGCACTGCCTCTGCTGCTGCCACTGTTGCTACTGTGATTCCATTTGCTATGTGTGATTTAGGTGCGCCCAGCACTGCCTCTGCTGCTGCCACTGATGCTACTGTGATCCCATTTGCTATGTGTGATTTAGGTGCGCCCAGCACTGCCTCTGCTGCTGCCACTGTTGCTACTGTGATTCCATTTGCTATGTGTGATTTAGGTGCGCCCAGCACTGCCTCTGCTGCTGCCACTGATGCTACTGTGATCCCATTTGCTATGTGTGACTTAGGTGCGCCCAGCACTGCCTCTGCTGCTGCCACTGATGCTACTGTGATACCATTTGCTATGTGTGATTTAGGTGCACCCAGCACTGCCTCTGCTGCTGCCACTGACGATATTGTTGAACCACTTGGTATGTGCGCCCCCACCACTGCTAGCGAATCGACCCTAAGCAAACCATCAATACTCAAATGCGCCCTCATCAATGCGTGCTCCCTCCCAGCACACGCCCTAGATATCCACGACCTCATATGCAACTCCAACCTTGATCTACTATTTATCTGCGAAACATGGCTCCATGAAGCCGCAGGCCCTGCTCTAGCCATTGCCCTACCCGATGGTTATACAATTTTCAGGCAAGACCGCAATACACAAAAAGGAGGGGGGGTCGCATTGATAGCCAAACAATCCATCCCTATCAGAAAGATACAAGGAGACCCCTCACACAGTTGTGACTACATGCTCGTCAAAATCAACCCCTCACCTAGCTGCACCATCACCGCCCACCTCACATACCGCCCACCAGGACCAGCGGGAGAATTCCAAGAAGCGCTCTTACATACCATCAGCAACAACCTCAAGAAAACCACCATGTCCATCCTCCTGGGTGACATGAACCTCGGGCTCAATGACCCCTCAGACAGGAATGCCGCCTTGTTCAACAACGCCCTCACAACACTTGGATTCAAACAAGAAGTGTTAAAACCAACACACAACAAAGGCCGCATCCTGGATTGGATCACCCAACACAACTGTCAGGTATCGACGCCCATCATCTCCCCCATTCCCTGGTCGGACCACTCCATCATCCACTTCAATATCAACTATTCCAGAACTCCACCCACCGCTCACCAAGCTCTGCTGCCCGCCCTCACGAGGAGCGCCAAGCAACTAACCAAGGAAAGACTATTTCCCCACCTCCTGGTTCCCGAACTCAAACACCCTTTCACCCACAACCCAGACACTCTCGCAGCAACCTACAACGCCATTATCACCAAGGCCATAGACACCATTGCTCCCTTGGCACTTCAGAAAGCTAAACCCACCAAAAAAACGAACTCTTGGTTCACTCAGGATCTCCTGAAACTACGCTCACAAAAACGACTAGCTCTCAAAGCCTGGCAAACGAACCCCACTGACATCACTAAACAAGCCTTTAAAGACGCCGCCAAACAATACAAATCCACCATCATTGCTGCCAAAGCCAACGCCTTCAATACCAGGATCGCCAACGCTAAATCCGGATCCAGAGAAATCTTCGCTATCTTCAGAGAATTGGAGTCCCCAACTCCCCCCCCAACCCCTTGAATAAAGACAAAGAATGGTGCATTGACATCCAAGAAGCCATGCTCAACAAACTGAATACTCTGCAAGATAAAATCATCACTCACCAAAAAGCCTTATTGCAACAACTATCCAACCTACACCAGAACACCGCCCCTTCCGGAATCCCAGCCTTCTCGTTCCAGGAGATGACAGAAGAGGAAGTCCGAACCATACTCAACGCCATCAAACCCTCCAACTGTAAAGGCGACTCATGTCCAGCCCAGCTCATCAAGGATAGCGCACCCTCACTAGTACCGTTCTTCACAGCCTTCATCAATGCCTCGTTCAAATCCAACCAAGTGCCATCCTGCCTCAAAGAAGCTTGGGTCCGCCCATTACTGAAAATACCTACACTAGACCCCAAGGTACCAGGGAACTACAGGCCCATCACAACAGTTCCCTTCCTTCTCAAAATCCTGGATAAAGCTGCATACATCAAAGTTCAAATCTACCTAGAAACGCATCACCTACTTGGTCTCCGGCAATCTGGCTTCCGGCCAAACCATGGCACAGAAACAGCACTACTGGACCTCAAGAACCAAATCGATGACCTAAGAGACGTAGGCAAACCAGCTCTCCTACTTCTACTAGACCTTTTGGCGGCATTCGACCTGGTCAATCATGACACCCTCTGCCACCACCTCTCTACAGCGGGCAACTTCTCACCAGAAGCCACCGCCTGGATAGCATCCTTCCTTAAGGGCAGAGAAATGAAAGTCTTCTCAGACACAGCCTGTGCCCAGTCACATATAATTAAATGCGGTGTCCCGCAGGGGTCCTGCATATCTCCTACTCTGTACAACCTTTTCACAAGGGCACTATTCAAATACCTCGATGCAATGGGCATCACATACACAAACTACGCGGACGACACACAAGTCCTCATCCCTCTTACCGGAGACTACGAAGCCGACCAAAAAACCCTCATCTCCATCTACACCACCATCCAAACCTGGATGGCTGAGAATTGGCTCTGCCTCAACAGCGAAAAAACAGTTACTCATCATCGGATCACCTGCCACAATCAATAAAATGGGGCCCCAATATGACTCCTTCATCATCGACAACTGCTGCATTTCGGTCTCCAAAACAGTCAAAACCCTTGGAGTCTACCTGGACTCCAACCTCACCATGGACAGACAGGTCAACGCAATCTCTTCAGCAGCAGCCTACCACTCAAAACTTATCACTGCTGCAAGGCCCTTCCTTTTCGCAGGAAAACTCCCTCACCATCGCAAGAGCTATCATAGGATCCCGCCTAGACTACTGCAATGCACTCCTACTAGGCACTTCAGCCAAAAACATTAAAAAACTTCAAACGGTGCAGAACAATGCCCTCAGAGCAGCAACAGGAATCTCGAAAAAAGCCACCAGAAAATCTGTCCACTGGCTTCCAGTTAAGGAACGAATCCTTTTCAAATCACTGGCACTCACCCACAAATGCCGACAGGACACAGCACCACGCTACCTTGCGCAGAGATTCTCTGATCCCCCCTCCAACAGACCAACTAGATCTAGCCACACCAACCGCCTAGCAATTCCAAAAAGCCTCAGAACCAGAGCAGGTGGCACTAGCTTCCCAGTCCTCGCCGCCACCAACTGGAACTTATTACCCGCCGAGATTAGAGGTATCAAATCCCACCTGTGCTTCAGGAAAGCAATAAAAACGATGCTGTTTGTATAAACCCCACTTGGGCCCTGTCAACTGTATAACCGCTGTAATGTCAAACGTCCTTTTTTCCCAGGCTAGGGGTAGATACGATCTTGCTGTAACCTCCTCTATCTACCCCTCCTTGCACTGCAACTAAGTCATTGGGCCTCATTACGACCCAGGCGGTAAGTTACTACGTTTACGCCATGGTGGTTTGGCGACTTACCGCCCCATTCCGAGGTGAGTGGGGCGGTAAGTCCCCATTAACCCATTTACCCTTCGCCATTCCCATTTTTGCCCCATAGGGCATAATGGGAGTGGGGAAGGCGTTAATTACGCCACCGTAAATTACGGTGGCGTAATTAACAACAAGGTCCCTTAGCGCCATGGATTTTAACACCTGCTAAAAGCAGGTGTTAAAACCTCCATGGCGCTAAGGGACCTCGGAATCAGGCGGTAAGGGTCGGCGCTGTTTACGCCGCCGTAAACCCCTTACCGCCTGGGTCCTAATGAGGCCCATTATCTTGCAACAGCGCCCCGATGCCTCTGGGCTGTGTGGCGCTTTACAAATGTAAAAAATAAAAATAAATAAAATAAAATATATCAAAGTTCAATCATTCCATCTTGGAGTTAGGGCAACATGAAAGCTAAAGTACAAGACCAAAGGCACAACTCGTACAGGTGTGAGAGGAGTTGCGGAGGTTCCACAATAATTAAATGGCTTAGGGATGTTCCAGTCAGTGAAGAGTAGAAGAGCCCAGGCATTGGAGAGAAGGTAAGGAGTCAAAAGAAATGGAAGTGATTTGGGGGCCTATACTGATCTACCACTCTCCTCCCATGACCCAGGGAACAAGGGATAATCAGGCAGTGAACGGGTGAGAGCACAGCAGTGCTGATAATAAGAGAAGGAAAGCAATGTCATATAGGATGTGGTGTCACCCTATCACTACTTTTTCTCAATCCAGCAGAACCTGTTCCTCCCACTGCAACTATGGGGTCCTGAGAAGGTATACTTAGGACTATGTGTGCACAGTAAACCACTGATGAAAACAGGCTGCACAATTATTAACCAATGAAACTTGTTGCAAGTTTTCTTAGGCCTACAGCATACAGTCTACAAACAGTTATTGGCAATGCCAACAGTTTTGGCTTTTGTGTAGACATGGAAAAGTTATTTGCCATGCACTGCCGTAATGGTGCTAAATGGCCATTAATGGTGGCAGCAGGAAAATGGTGCACAGGCCGCTAAAACTGTTGGCTTTGCCAATGTTTGCTTTTAGCAGGACCTCAGTGAAGGACATGCATACTCATTATAAATCAAGTAGCTGACTACAGACCTTGTGAAGACAGTTTTATTACAACATTCACCCGTTTGGAGAAGACTGCTTAGAAAAACATCCTTGATGTCACTTCAAGTGCAAAGTTTGATTCTAAGGCTTGATAAGGGATGCTCAAACGGATCCCAGGAGGGTGTGTTTGGCTGAGAGGAGCAGGACGTGGGTAGTCAATCGTTGGGTAAGTAACCAAACAACTACAAGCTTTGTGTCCCTCCTCATATGCCTGTTCTCCCTATCTGTACCCTAATGCATTAGTTTTGACTTATAGGTGGCACAACTTAAAAGGCTTATCACTGCCCTTAAAAAACTCGATTTCATATTGTGCTCCTGAGATAACTTTCTCTGTGTAACTGAACAGTCTTATAGAACGAAAGCGGCCTTAAAAAGACACAGTAATGTGTGTATCAACCGAAAATAACCTCCACCATGTTAATTGTCTGTGTGTATGTGTGCCCCACCCTCCAGCTACGGGTTTACTGCACTGGCTTTATCACCTAGAATATGAAATGACGTCTCCAGGGAATCTTGCCCTGAATCCCATGACCGCGTTTGATTGATCGCCTCGGGCCCCGTGCTGCTCCACGTGACATTCACGCCAACTTACCCCTACTTGTTAGTCCTTGCTAAGCGGATTCCGTCGCCGGACAGAGCGCCAGGCATGAGTACTTCCTGCGGCTGGCACAGGACGGCGCGTCTTTTGTTTGACACCCTGACCCAACACGTGATTTAATCATCGCGCTCAAGGGCCATAACTCGGCGCCCGTAGGCACGTGCACGGGTCTCGCGAGAGCTCCTCTCGGACGCCTGCGCGTGGCATCACAGAGCGGTGGAACGTTTCCAATAAAATGCACACATTTTTCTCTACCTTTCAGCGCTCGATGTTTTCTGGGTGGCATTCATTAGTCATCCGCCGGCTCCATTTTTCAAAAGGTGCTTCTCCTGTCTGCGCGTGCTGAGCCGAGGCAAACTCTGCTTTCCTTGCGGGTCGCGCAATGTCTGCACCTCAGCAGAAAGGCCCAGCTGCGCTGAACTCCAAGGACTTCCCTTCGGAGCGGAGGCCGTTGGTAATGATGAAGGTCGTCTGAATATGGCACTGAAGCCGATTACGCTCAGTGGGAACATTTCAAAGTTAGGGAATTCTTAACTTGCACATCAGTGCACTTTATTTCGTGCACTGTGTTCTGTTGCAATAAAGAAAGAGAGAAACCACTGGGGTTAGTGGTATGAGATATAACTGTTGATTAATTGTATCGTGATTGCATACTTGCCAACATTCTGTGACCAAAAAGTTGTAGGATTTTTCAAAGAAATAATAATTTCCTTAACAATGACATCACAGGGAAATAGAAAACATACAAACAGCACAACATGGAAAGATGCTGAAGTGTTAAAAATGTATCATTCTGAATAGTAACACCAAATTGTGAGCAGATGCTGTGTGATGGCATAGCTCTCAACTCACACGCTTTTGGCGGGTGTCACCGCCTTGTAAACAGCTGACTCACCCGCCAAGCCTCTTGCACGCCCATTCATTTCAATGGGCCTCTCACCCGCCAAAAAATTGGGCGTTTTCACCCGCCTTTGTCACATAAATGGTTGAGAGCTATGGTGATGGTGTTACACTCTGCCACTTGCTTTCACTGGTGGTTCACCGAAGGGTTGCCCTGGCAAGATTGCAGGGCAGAGTCAAGAGCTGTCAGGTCAGTGGATTGGTGTGAGTGCAATCAAAGTAATCACCTACCAGTCCACTGTACAGACAGACTAATTAATGTGTTGCATGCTTTGTCCTGGAGCCTGCCTTGGAGTCACATAAATTACTTGCCAATGTAAAAAGCAGTAGGATCTGTCACTGAAATCTGTAGGCGGTAGGACTGCTTCAAAAGCAGTAGCCTACTGCCTAAATCTGTAGGGTTGGCAAGTGGTTCATTTGTGTGGACGGCACAGAACACAATCATGTGTTCTGTGGCGTCCACACAATTGAACCATTACGTGTTCGGAGGCGCAGTGTATTTTTGGCAGTAATTCTGTCACTGCCACTATTTTGCCAGTAAGGAGATTACAGCCAAGATGACCACAACATTGAATTGAAAGTTCAAAGGTGAAATGGAGAATTGACTTCAAGCATATGAGGGTCATTATGAGTATGCCGGTTTTTTAAACATGCCAGTAATAACAGCTCTGCAATTCTTCCTGGACCAGCAAACTCCGAGTCTGACGGTAGGGGCAGTGAAGCCCCAGCAGGCCCGACCTGCCAGGAGTTCAGACCTCTACCGAAAGAAAAATCACTGATGCGCCAGCACTGTTAAAAACGGTGCTGGTGCTTCAGTGGTTTCCATTCCATGGACTCCATGGAATGGGAATTTACTGCTGTTGCTGGCGCCTGTAATACCCTGGTAAAAACGGGATGTTGGGTGCCGGTAACTGGAAGAGGAGTTTGCCGGTAACCAGCTGTAGCACCGACAGGTTACTGGCAAACTCCTAATGAGGGCCATAGTTGGAGTTAATTTCTCCATTTTAGCTTGAAAAGTCAGCATATTTACTGTGGTGGAATTAGAACTCACAGTACATCTGTAAAAGTCCCCATGGAGTTGTATGGACCCCAAAAATGGAGATTAACACTACCTTATTCATAATACGACTGTGAATCCTCTGGATCGAGTGACGGCAACAGTAAATCTGCAGATACATTGCATAATGTCCACCTCGCCTGTAATGAGGCTGCATTGTTTTTTTACGAAGAAGAACCATTTATGCATTATTTTCATGGCCCAGGTTTCAATTTGGAAACAGTTTAGAGATCAGCTCAGCTTCTGCTTCTTTTTCATTAGAATTCGACGACATTCTTTAAGAAGAAAAAAACGAACATGAACATGTTCTGTGTACTGACTACCCAAGTCTGTCATTAATAATCTTTGAGCTGGCAACTGAAGATGAAATGACAATTTCAATTTTCAGAATGCAAGAATGATGAGAGTGCAGGCCCCAGTGTAAATTTCCCTGTCATAAAATATAGCACAACTGATCATCCCATTCCCAGGAGCAACATCTTAGGCAATGTTTTGCAGTGCAATATTTTAAAATGTTGTACCATGAAGATGAAAGTTCAGATTGTATTGCTACTTACTTGGTTCAAAGTATATGCCGGTTAACAACCGACAATTAATTTGATGGGAGGTTACAAGGTCATTAATGTATTACTGGGATATGACTTTGAATGTGAGTTAAACAAGAAAGAGTACTGTAGATGTAGTAGAGGGACTATGATTAATTGACTACTGCCCTGCAGAAGTGGAAGGATGAATAGAGGCTGAAGCTGCTCAGCCCTCACACTTCTACACACCAAGAGTGAACCCGATCATAAAGGTGAAACAGGCACAATTAAGAGAAGTGCCTCCTTCACCTTTTGTGTTAATGTGGACCAAGGGAAGGCTACACTCTCAAGATCGGTGTGAATGTGCTTCAGTAGAAACCCAACCAGTAAAGTGCAGCAGCCAATTACAAAGGTATGTCCAGGGTCCTTTCAATATATATATACTTTAATTAAGCATATCATATACAAAAATAAATGAATAAAAAACACTACACAATTCCACCTTGGTACAAGGAACACAGAATTTGAATGATATCAAGATTCAGGACTATGGGTAATGAGACAAGTTGAGAAAAGGCAATAAACACCACAATGTTTAAAAAGATATGTTCTTGATTTGCAAAAAGGGAGGAATGTAACCTAGCCAGTCTCTAGGGCTCAACATGGATCAGGGTGGCAGTTATCTGGCAATGATGACTTTGCCGTGTATTGGTAGTTTGACAGTGTTGAACCAGATTTCTGAATGTTGTTCTGTGGTTTGATTAGGTCCGAAATACACCAGTCACAGTAGTTCAGCAGTAAGCAGATGTCGAGGCTGAGTTGAACTGAGGAAGGCTGTGACTGTAGTTCAAAGCGATGCTCAACTGATGTGGATTATGGGTATCACCAGGTTCAGTTCGATGGTTGAGGTTTGAAGGCGGACAGACGGATGTCGGGTTGCACAAGTGAGTCAGTACAATGCACGGCTTGAAGGATTGGTTCAAATTCAAGACGAGTATTGGTGCGATCATTGCCCGGATTGGCAGTGTAGAGATGGGTGGTTCAAACTGCAGTTTGAGCAATGCAAGTGCAGCAATGTTTCTTTGTTCAAGCTGAGGCAACTGCATGCTTCTGCTGGGGCTGTGCAGTGGCATACTGGTTCAACTAGGTGAAACTGTGGTTGGTGAATGCCAAATGCAGCTCCACAGGGTCCTGTTGGCTCTAAATGGTGTTGAAGCAGCTAGAATCACGTCTCGCAGCAGTTTGATGTTGAAAGAGCAGGAATCCTGGATATTCTAGCTCCTGGGAGCTTTGAGTCCTGTCCTACTCCAGGGTCTCATGGGCAAGAGTAGTCTGGAACACACCTTCAGGGGTTCTTCAGTGTTAGGGAGAATGTTCATTTCTGTGCTTATTCCCTTCAACCTCAGAGACCACCTGCTCTTTTGCTGGAATTAGGACTTTTTAATTTTAACTCCTGAGTGAGTGGGACCTTTTTCTCCCTCTCACATGTGTTTTTACCTGATTTGGATTTTGTGTTTTCACTGTTTTTGGAGTCTGATCAACTCCACAGACATCTGCTTTTTGTGTGGTGACACACAGCACCTTCAGTGTCACAGAGAAATCATTTTGATTTCTCATAAGGTTTAAATACCTTATCTTCAGTGAACTACAGTTCCCAAGAATAGTAAAGTGAAATAGTCTTTACTTACCTTTTATCTTTGTAGGTCCAGCACACACCATCGTATGTGGAGTGCTGGGGGGTTACTTAGTAGCCCCTTATCCTACTTTCTCATGTAAGATTTTGTTGATACCCTCACTAATTTAAATGGCTGGTGGCAGTGGTTTAAATGTTCCTACCATTGTGCTTGTCTACTGCAGGCCGAACCCTCAGCTGCAGTACAGCACCCGTGGGTGACCATTTTGTCAAAATGGCCCCTGTCTTCCTGTTTTGCCATTTTCTGTTTGTGGGGTCTTCTTGGCCTTTACTTTGTGCGTTGAGAAATATTTGAGCCCTTTGTTTGTCTTGACTTTGGCAGGCTTCAGCCCTAAATCCCGCCCCTGGCTCTGGTGTGTCTGGAAGGACAGGGTGTGAAGGAGGGTCCTGAAACTCCTTTGTCCTTTGTCTCTAAGAATACCTGAATGAAACCAGTCCTGATTGGCCGGCTGGCTGTTCTGAAAGGACAGTCACCCTGTTGTGTGATTGACAGCCTAGGCTATGCAAGAATGGGAAATCTTGCTTAAAAGGAGAGATTCTTAGGACTACAGGCAGAGTCGACCACTGGAAGAAACATATGAAGAAGAAACCATGTAGAAAAGCCCACTGCAACCTCCTGGACCTTCAATTGTCTTGAGAAGACCTGCTGCTCCATTTTCACCTCAACAGAGAAGCTCTGATGGAACAACTTCTCCCCTTGGGTTAGTGGGACCAACTAACCCTGAGACGAACTCCACTTTGTCGCAATTCCTGAATTGCTGTACCTCTCTGTTGCTGCAGAAGCCCAATGCCAAGAGTCAAGTGTCCATAGTTGAGTGCAACGTCTGCCACAGAACAAATCCAGCCAATAGATCCATGAGACTCCTAAGGACACTCCAGAAGCAGGAAATCCCGAACCAGAGTCCCCTTACCAGAATGCAGGACCAAGGGAGCAACGAAAGTCCAACCTGTGTCCATCGTCCTGCATCATTGATGTTTGCAAAATGCTGAAACCGTGAAGTGCCGCTGAAACAAAGACAGCTGTAACTGCTGACGACCTTCCTGAGTACTGCTGCAGGATTCCTCCAGACGTCCTCCCTCTTGCACCCACGACTGAGGCACAGGAACCAAAGTCTGTATGGCTGTAGCAAGACAAAATCCAGCTGGACCAATTTCTTCTTACCAAAGGTACTTTTTCGGGCTTGAGGGTACTTACCTTCTTTCCTTAAGTCATGCTGTCTCACTTGAGACTTGAAACTGCTTATTTTCTGAGTTGATTTCAACTCCCTTGCACATGCTTAAAGCCTGTGTCCCTACAAGTGATTTTTCTGAACTCTCTAACTTTGTGCAAGACTTGTATCCAAGATGTGCATCAGAACTATAGACTGTGTCCAAATGACCTTGGGTGACCTGGCTCCCTAAAGGCGCTCCTCTAAATCCAATGACCAGTATTGCTTATCCCCCCAATAAGTTGTGGCTTGTTAAACAATGTTACTGCTGGGAAAGGCTTATCTAGACTTCATTGGAGGATTCAGTTGTCCTCACATTTTCTGAGAAACTGTTCTAACCTTTTCACTTACCTTAACTTTTCCTTTCTGCAACCCTGAAAGGACAGTCACCCTGCTGTGTGATTGACAGCCTAGGTTGTGCAAGAATGGGAAATCTTGCTTAAAAGGAGGGGTTCTTAGGAGTTCTTAGGACTACAGGCAGAGTCGACCACTGGAAGAAACATCTAAAGAAGAAACCATGTAGAAAAGCCCACTGCAACCTCCTGGACCTTCAATTGCCTGGAGAAGCCCTGCTGCTGTGATGACCTCCATTTTCCCCTCGACAGAGAAGCTCTGACAGGTACGACTTCTCCGCTTGGGTTAGTGGGTCCAACTTACCCTGAGACGAACTCCATTTTGGCGCAATGCCTGAATTGCTGTGCCTCTCCGTTGCTGCAGAAGCCCAATGCCAGGGGTCGAGTGTCCGTAGTTGAGTGCAACGCCTGCCGCAGAACTAATCCAGCCAATAGATCCATGAGACTCCTAAGGACACTCCAGAAGCAGGAAATCCTTACCCAGAGACCCCTCACCAGAGTGCAGGACCAAGGGAGCAAGGAAAGTCCAACCGGTGTCCATTGTTCTGCATCAGTGATGTTTGCAAAGCGCTGAAACCGTGAAGTGCCGCTGAAAAAAAGAAAACCTGTAACTGCTGACAACCTTCCTGAGTACCTCTGCAGGATTCCTCCAGACGTCCTCCCTCTTGCAACCATGACTGAGGCACAGGAACCAAAGTCTGTTTGGCTGTACAAAGACAAAATCCAGCTGGACCCCTTTCTTCTAACCAAAGGTACTTTTTCGGGCTTGAGGTACTTACCTTCTTTCCTTAAGTCATGCTGTCTCACTTGAGACTTGAAACTGCTCATTTTCTGACTTGATTTCAACTCTCTTTGCACAGGCTTAAAAGCTGGCGTCCCTACAAGTGATTTTTCTGAACTCTCTAACTTTTTGCAAGACTTTTATCCAACATTTGCATCGGAACTATAGACTTTGTCCAAATGACCTTGGGTGACCTGGCTCCCTAAAGGCACTCTTCTAAATCCATTCACTTTGGTATTGGTTATCCCCCAAAAGGCTGTGGCTTGTTAAACAATGTTACTGCTGGGAAAGGCTTATCTAGACTTCTTTTGAGGATTCAGTTGTACTCATATTTTCTGAGAAACTGTTCTAACCTTTTTACTTACCTTAACCTTTCCTTTCTGCAGCTCTGAATTTACAAAGTATGCTAGTGTGATATATAAATGAAAATAGTACCCTTGAGATTGAAGTCACCTCCTGGTGTAGGAGAAATGTATTAAGCATATCCAAAAATTATTCACTGGCTTTATCGATTCTGAAAAAGTAATTTCAAAGGATATTTGTATTGTAACTATCTTTTTCCTTTTTAAAGAATGCTTATTTAAAACTGACATTAAATAAATAAATAACTATAACTGAAGCCATGAGTGTGAGTGTTACTTAGCTACTTGTATTAATGGATTTCAATTGTACCTCTACAGCTCACAAAGACCCATCTTGAGATAGGCCGGGCTTCTCAGTCACACTACCAACTTGTGTAGTACAGACCTATACCTAAAGGTGGGTTTCCTAATACCAAGCAGATAAGTCTTGTGTAGTTTCACACAGTGTGACTGCACCAATTCTTACCTAGCATTCAGCACAGTGAGGTTCTCGGCAGCAGTGAGTCCTTCAGAGGCGCAGGTCTTGCTCCAACATCACGTCACCACCAATGTGACCTGGGGATGTTTAGGAAACAGAGCTTGCCTCTGCCTAAGGCTGCCTGTCTTCACCTCAAAACTGGAGGACTGTGTTCCAAACAGAGTCCAATAAAATCTTCTAGAAGGTTCCAAATCCAGAGATCCTTCAATGAAGGAGTGTGAGACCCCTTCTTTTAAAGACAAATGCCCACAGATGATTGGACAAAAGCAATCAATTCCTGTTCTGGAAACAAGTGGACTATGCCTTCTCACGTCACACCCAAAGTGCTTTGTGTTAAAGGAATTGGAGTGGACAGGAGGGAAGAGATGTAAAGAGAGAAAACCTTCCTCCAGCATGTCTGAGCTCTCACTGCCCTGTTGTGAACCTACCATTCACACCTGGGGTGAGGAATAGTGGGTCTCCTATACAGGGAGACTTTTCTCCTGAGAGCCCAGCTGGTGGGTTGATAATGTGCCACTAGACCAGAGGCTCAGGTGAAAAGGCTGGACACGGAGAAGCTGAATAAAGAAACAGACAAGAACGCAATACCATGTTTAAACAAGATTACACTGCAAATTCTCCTTCCAACTACCAACTGCCTGTGTCCTACCTGTATATTGTCCATAGTGGCAAATGAACCTGTACAAGGAGTATTCTCCTACCAGACATGAGAAAATCCATAGACCAGGGTAAGCCCGCCCATCCCCAGTTGACATCGGAGGCACAGTCCAGCTGGTCCACGGAACTAACCCGAATGGCACAAGGGTGAAACTACAAGCACAAAGTCCAGGACACACATGGCCTTACCCCAAACGTCACGAGGGGGCAACTACAGAGAGCGAAGAACACCTTGAGACTCACAATTCCAGTTCGATGCCGAGGTGAAGGAGCAGTCTTGTTCCAAGTCACAGTATTCAGGCAGGAAATCAGTATCCAAGAGATCAATCCAAAAAGAAACAGACACTGCAGGCAAGGCAAGTTCACAGAGGAAGTCTAGGAGGCAAGGCAAGAGTCAACAACGTGGAATCCAACAAACAAAGCTACAATAAATTATCAAAAACCGGGAGGCTAATCATCTCTTTTTTAGCAGTTTTGGAGCACTAGTCCTGGTGAGCCCTCTGCTTATGAGCAAAAGACGTGAGATGCAGCGGTTCCTGTGTGCAGCACGGCAACAGAGCGGGATGATGTTACAAGCCTTTTCCTGCTGTGTCCCCTATACAAGGGAGTTATAATTCTTCCAGAAGCCCATTCGGCCCATTGTCTGTGCCACCATGGGAAACACCATACCCATAGAAAGGGACAGTGTTTGCGATGGAGGGCCAATGTCCTGACATGCCTACACTAACACCACCCCCTTCCTGTGCCAAGAGCATCAAAGGCCCTTTTTGTATGCAGCACTTTGTCCTTTTGTGAAGGGTGTGTCCTTTGATTCAAGCATAGCTTTCTGATGAGTGACTGTTTCTCTGTGGAAGAAGTTACCTGCCCTCACAAAAGGGAGACAAACATCAGAGCAGCGGTCTTCCTGTGAACAGACAAGACATCCCGGGTTGGGGGGAGGGGAATACACATAACCTTTCTAGAGAGACAAATTGGGTTCTTAGGACCGAATGTGATATCAATTTGATATGGCTTGGATAATTATGAAAGATGGCAGCCACCATATCTCAAACTGAAGTTTGACTTAACTTTATAGTTTCATGTACTAGCAGGCTAACATTCTCATATTTATTTGGATTTTGGAACATACGTTCATAACATAAATGCTGTTCCTGTGCTCTAGTGACATTGCTTTTACTGAAGCTGTCAAGAGGACATCTGTGACCCCTGAACCTGATCGGTGCCACGAGAGAGCAGGTCCTGACATCAGGGTAGTGGTTTAGCATTATACTTTTGGGCATGGATATTTAGGAAAAGAGGACCTGGTTAGCAGGTCACCCTTTCTGAAATGGAATTACCCACTTCATTCTATTAATACAAAAACAAAAAAAGCCAGGGCTTCTACACCCTTGCCAGATGGCAATTCCTCACAGAAATGATTATTAGAATACACAACTTAGTTGCTCATTGTTTAGATCACTGAAGTGTAAACACAGGGGAAAACCTGAAATATAAGTTGTTCATCTAGTGTTGAACCTACATGGACTTTTCCTTTTCTTCGTAGGTAGGGGAGAGGCATGAAACGAAATTACAATTTTCACCTGCTCCATATGCTTCGACCTGTCAAAAACATGCATTAACAGCAGCATCTCATTTGCATGCTTGCATTGAACCACGTCATTTCTATGGAATAATCCTAATTTTTTTTGCTACTGATACAATCAGGCACATTCCATATGAATCAGTTATTAATTCCTGCCAGAAACATACATGCTTACATTACGAGAGCAAAAGATGCCTGTTAACCAGGTTTTGGCAATTTCAGCAAAATGTATTATTCAAATGACAAAATCTCAGGGAGGGGACCAAAGTGCATGAACACATACGTACATGCAGACGTGTTTCCCCTCCATGCAATTGACACGCTCTATAAAGTATGGGTGGTGTCACTGAAAACACACCATTATGATGGTGTATAAATGCAAGTGTGGAGTTCCCACTTGTGGGCTGTATTACATGAAGCGGTCATGCCAGCCTTTGCCAGAGGCGCTAAAGCGTTCATTAGTACTGTGTGCAAACGACCACCAAGTGTCTAAGCCTGTCAGCAGTATAGTCACCAAGCCTCACTCTTTGCCCTGAAGCAGTTACTAGGATTGAAACTAATCAGAAATGTGGCAGCAAGTAAAAAGTCAGATAGAATGTGAGGTAAGAGAAAGATGGCTTCATAAGTTGATGATTTCGGCGGTGGCACCTCTTCTAGGGCAATTCATCAGGAAATATGGGCAATCCTCTGGGGAGGCATGCACAGGACAAGATTTATTTTTATTTATTTTATTGTGCATTTGTAAGGCGCTTATACATCAAGAATGTGTATTTGAAGGCACCCACAGGGCAAAGGGAGGGAAAATGGGACAAAGGCAGATAGAATACACTGATGAACAGGAAAGGGGCGGTCCTACTAGCGCTTGTGAGCATTCAGAACATGCAAGTGCAAGTGCAAATATCCTGGTATAGGATAAGTATTATGTTCCAAGTTCCAAAGTTTAAAAACAATTGCGTCTGTGCTTGGTGGTGACAGTACAGTGCAAAAGCATACTCAGATAAAATGGAGGGTCCTTTTCAAATGAGTGGTGAGTAAAATGAAAATATAAGTGCCTTTTTATGCTTTCTTTTTGCGCTCCGTAGAAGCAAGAGACTAGGTGCAATACCCAGTCATACAGCCACTCTCTGAATCCAATCCGGGTTTTAATTAGTTACAATGTTGGTCGACACTTAGTGTAGAGATAAAAGATGATTAGAAAAAACTCAAAAGTAATGTTGTTTTCTCAATGATGATTTTATCTATCCAATCAAGATTTATATGTAAAAATAATAATTCGTAGTCACTAACAATTTTTAGTGAGGAAGAGTTCTGCCACAAGTCACTCTTTCAACAGACTCAAAATGTGCCAATGCATTTCGGAATACAAATTCCTTCATCAGGGCAAGTCTAAACAACATAATCATAACATATATATTTTTAACAGTAACAATACCGTGAATATCATGAAACAAATTCAAGCCCAAAGATATGACAATTATGTGAAACACGCATGCAAATATGTCGAAATAGAATTAGCATCCAGTTAAATAGCATATGAAAATAAAATAAAATAAAACACATACCCAGCAAGAATGTTTGTAGAATAAGAAGGAGGACCGGAAATTGAAAAAAGAATAAAAGCAATCAAACAGTGAAAGGTTATGCCTTCATAAAGTATGGCCATACAAAACGGAAAATTGTCTTTTAACTGAATGAAGTTAATGTGGCAACTCAACTAAGGGGCTGAGATCGTCAGAAAAACAAACCGCTCCCCGGATCCAATGTAAAGCAGTCTCTGTAAACATAGACACATCTTGTTTATAATCCCACGAGATTCACAACGTTGCAATTCACAATGTTCGTGGTGAAGTGTAAAGAATAAGCTTACCGTCACGGAGAGTATAGCGGAGCTGTTCTCTCTATGTCTGCTAGTAGCAGACTGACCGCGCTGCATTGGAGTGTTGCTTAGCAACCTTGCTAAATGTGACACGTGATTGCGGCTCCTCGCTAGAGGGCGCGATGCAAGTGTCAAGGCTGCAATCAAGCCAGTAGGCTTGAATAAGAAGCATTAAACTATTTTTGGAGACTAATGGGCTCATAACTAGAGAAATAAACCTATTTAGAAAATAAAATAAAAGTAAGTGAAAATCATAGAAAGTGAAGAAATACTCAACGCCAAGATTCCAGGTAATGTAACAAAGAAGATAGTAGCACATATAAGAGGGACAAAACAGAATTATGAAGAGAATTATGAAAAGAATGTAGCTATGTCAATATTTCACATCATGCATCAAATCGTAGATATATAGATAGATGCTGCCAGTGGTGTCGTCATCAAGACGGCACCTTGGGTCCTGGATAAAAATCCAGGATATGCAGCATGCGAATCGCACCTATGGGGAGTGTTATAAATCCACATTGTCTGTAAGTTTCAAAATACCCACCATATGTGTAAGTTTGTGTTAACCATAGTTGCATGTAAATCATGGTGCCACTAGTACATGGATGTAATTCTAAACAGGTCCATCCAAACAGAAAATAACATACAATCAGAGAAAACAATGTAAATTAATCTCCTCATTTAGTCCATTAGGTACCAAACTGCCAAGCCTGTCTATCCAGTAAGTTTCCCTGCGATTTAGACGTTGGCTTAGGTCTTCATGAGGACTGGTCTTGGTAAGTACTTCCAAAATCACAAATCTTATCTGTGTCACATTATGTCCATTAGCCACCCAATGTCGTGCCACAGCTGAATTGATGTTCGCATAACGGATACTGGACCGATGCTCACTCCACCTTAGTTTGGCTGTCCTTGTCGACTGTCCAACATAGAATTTCCCACATGGGCACTTGATCCCATAAATGATGTTACTGCTGTCACAAGTCCCAAATGTCTTCAGCAGAATCTTCTCTCCTGTTCACGGATGGTTGATGATGTTGCCTTTGATAACAAAGTTACAATTAACACAATGGAGGCAAGAGAATGTACCAGTACGTTGGGTTGTAGGTCCTTTTAATGTTGGTTTAGTTTGCACCAATTCTTCCCTTAGGTTCCTACTACGTTGATATGCAAAAACCGTTTTTTCATTAAACAGATTCTGTACTCTAATGTCATTTTTGAATATCTCCCAGTGTTTCATGATAGTTTTCTTGATTTTATTACTTTGAGTTGAAAATTTGGAAACATATACTGGTGACTTCAATTCTCTCCTTTCCTTGGGGTTCTGTACTGATAATAGAGTCTCTCGTGACAGGGCATTGACCTTGTCAGATGCTAAATCAAGCTCATCCTGCTTGTATCCACGGAGCAGAAATATCTCCTTCATCTCCATCTGTTGCATTTTACAGTCTTCAGGATGACTCACTATCTTCTTTACCCGTAGTAGCTGACTGTATGGCAGGTTTTTGAGCAAACTTGGCTGGTGAAAGCTGAGGCGATGCAAGAGGTTATTGCGATCAATGATTTTCTAAAACAGAGAAGTACTGTGGCTGTTAGCTTGCTTTCTGACCTGGACATCTAGGAATGTTATGGTGTCATAAGAAGTTTCCTTAGTGAATTGTATCCTTTGGTCTATGCTGTTAAGATATTCAAAAAATATCTTAGATTAGTTAGGGACCTATTTAGTGACAAAAGTATCACCATCCGTCCGGCAGACAAAGGGGGAGCTCTAGTCATCCAGAATACAACTGACTATGATGTCGAGTGAATTAGACAGCTCCAAGATCATACCACATATACCACTTTAGATCATGACCCAACCCTCTCTATTCAACAGAACTTGAAGAGCCTTTTAGCTAAAGCACTAGAATTGGAATGGATCAATGAGCATACACAAAGATTTCTCTCCAAGAGTCATCCGAGAATACCAAATTTCTACATGCTGCCGAAGATCCATAAGGATGGTACTAAACCACCTGGCAGACCAATCGTCGCAGGAATGGAGAGCATTAACCAACCTCTACGGATCTATATCGACTTCTTCCTACAGCCTCTAATCCAGAAAACATGTACTTACACTCAGGATACCACCCACTTCCTTCAAAAACTCAACTCCTTGACACCTTTACAAGACGATTTGATGTTCACAATTGACGTGAAGTGTCTCTACACCTCTATACCTCATGACTTAGGGATAGAAGTTGTGGAATGGCTTTTGCTTGAAGCACCTGAAATACGTGCCCAGAAGGAATTTATACCTGCCCTTCTACAATTTATTGCAGAAAACTCTTATTTTCAGTATGGCAATCAGTTCTACTTACAAATTGCAGGAACTTCAATGGGGGCCACTATGGCACCCTCATACGCCAATAGTTTCATGCACAAGTTTGAGACTGACCATGTATTGAAGAGACAAGAATGGAATAAGGACATTCGGATATGGACAAGATACAAAGATGATATCTTTGGAGTTTGGAAGAGACCAAAGAGTCTTTCGAGATATTTTTTGAATATCTTAACAGCATAAACCAAAGGATACAATTCACTAAGGAAACTTCTTATGACACCACAACATTCCTAGATGTCCAGCTCAGAAAGCAAGCTAACAACAACAGTACTTCTCTGTTTCGGAAAATCACTGATCGCAATAACCTCTTGCATCGCCTCAGCTTTCACCAGCCAAGTTTGCTCAAAAACCTGCCATACAGTCATCTACTACGGGTAAAGAAGATAGTGAGTGATCCTGAAGACTGTAAAATGCAACATGTTTGCTATTTAACTGGATGCTAATTCTATTTCGACATATTTGCATGCATGTTTCACATAATTCATAATATTCACGGTATTGTTACTGTTAAAAAAAATATATATGTTATGATTATGTTGTTTAGACTTGCCCTGATGAAGGAATTTGTATTCCGAAATGCATTGGCACAATTTGAGTCTGTTGAAAGAGTGACTTGTGGCAGAACTCTTCCTCACTAAAAATTATTAGTGACTACGCATTATTATTTTTACATATGAACCTTGATTGGATAGATAAAATCATCATTGAGAAAACAACATTACTTTTGAGTTTTTTCTAATCATCTTTTATCTCTACACTAAGGGCCTCATTACACGGTAGGCGGTGAGCCATGGCGCTATTAGCGCCATGGCTCATGCCGGTAAAATACCGGCACCGCCTTGGCGGAAAGGGGATTTACCGCCCCATTCCAAGGTTGGAGGGGCGGTAAATCCCCTTTCCGCCATTGCCCTTCCCCATTCCCATTTCTGCCCCATAGGGCTCTATGGGACTAGGGAAGGCGCTAATTACGGCACCGCAATTTTGCGGTGCCGTAATTAGCTCCGAGGTCCCTTAGCGGGTTGGTATTTAACGCCTGCAAAAAGCAGGCGTTAAAACTCCAACCCGCTAAGGGACCTCGTAGTACGGCGGTAAGGGTTAACGGTCACCGTTGCCATTAACGGTGACCGTTAACCCTTACCGCCGTCCGTGTAATGAGGCCCTAAGTGTCTACCAACATTGTAACTAATTAAAACCCGGATTGGGATTCAGAGAGCGGCTGTATGACTGGGTATTGCGCCTAGTCTCTTGCTTCTACTGTTATTTTTTGACTTGGGTGTCTCCAAGTCTTTTACAGCCGGCTCCTGCACATAGTAAACTACCCTGCTATTGAGAATTATACATCAGAGACTTCATTTACCAAGTAAATAAGGACATCAAGGAGATTAATGTTCCAATGGTGCCCACTCATTTTTGCTTCCTGCTTCTTTCTTTTTGCGCTCCACGTAATTTTCCCGCTGTTCCAATACATAGGAGGGCAGCAATGTAACTCGGCGTTGCTCTCCGCCTCTGTCTTGGAAGAGGACATGCTTTTATACCTGCATGAGATTTTCATACAGGCAGCAAACCAAAGGATTCCTATGATGTACACTTTAGTTTAGCACGAGCGGATTTCATAGGAATCCATTATGCAATTCTGCGTACAAAGCGTCATTTGCAAGCAGCGTTTTATCTCTCAGAAACCGAGAATAAAAGTCACAAGTAGAGGCAATTTCCCATTTAGGGGATAATTCATAGAATTCAGCGCACAAGTGGCGCACCCGGCTGGCGCACAGTGTGCGCGTGCAAATCTCTGTGCCAGCTGCGTGCGCTAAAATCCATTTCTGTGCACAGCGTATTCATGGATTTTAGCTACCAAAACCAGCCGTGGCGCAGAGTGGCGCAGGGACCATGCAGCAGCGCCAGTTACGCCCCCAAGAACGCCCCTCGCGCAAAGGAAAAGCCATCAAAATCCGCAATCCAGCACAAAGGGCTGCGCTAACCCTGTACCAGTATACAGGGCCGCCACACAGCACACGGCAAGCGGGGAACGTGTAGTACTGGGGTTCGCGGGAAGTCTCACACGCGATAGGCCATGTGCGAGTGTAGTACGTGTATTCCTGGGGTGCACGGGAGGTTTCACACGCGATCAGAGCGGGGTACATGTAAATCGGGGGTGTGTGGGAAGTTCCACACGCGATTGGCCCTGTGCAAGTGGGTATGTGTATTCCTGGGGTGCGCGGGAAGTTTCACACGCGATAGGCCCTGTGCGAGTGGGGTACGTGTATTCCTGGGGTGCGCAGGAAGTTTCACACACGATAGGCCCTGTGCGAGTGGGGTGCGTGTATTACTGGGGTGCGCGGGAAGTTTCACACGCAATCGGAGCAGGGTATGTGTAATTCGGGGGTGCACGGGAAGTTCCACACGTGATTGGCCCTGTGCGAGTGGGGTACCTGTATTCCTGGGGTGCGCAGGAGGTATCACACACGATCGGAGCGGGGTACGTGTAAATCGGGGCTGCGCGGGAAGTTCCACACGAGATTGGCCCTGTGCAAGTGGGGTACGTGTATTCCTGGGGTGCACGGGAAGTTTCACACGCGATAGGCCCTGTGCGAGTGGGGTACGTGTATTCCTGGGGTGCGCGGGAAGTTGCACACACGATAGGCCCTGTGCGAGTGGGGTACGTAGGAAGTTTCACACGTGATAGGCCCTGTGCGAGTGGGGTGCGTGTATTCCTGGGGTGCGCGGGAAGTTTCACACTTTATAGGCCCTGTGCGAGTGGGGTGCATGTATTCCTGGGGTGCGCGGGAAGTTTCACACGCGATCGGAGTGGGGTACGTGTAATTCGGGGGTGCGAGGGAAGTTCCACATGCGATTGGCCCTGTACGAGGGTGTACGTGTCTTCCTGGGGTGTGCAGGAGGTTTCACACGTGATCGGAGCGGGGTGTGTGTAAATCGGGGGTGCGCAGGAAGTTCCACACGCGATTTGCCCTGTGCGAGTGGGGTACGTGGATTCCTGGGTTGCGCGGGAAGTTTCACATGCGATAGGCCCTGTACGAGTGGGGTACGTGTATTCCTGGGGTGCGCAGGAAGTTTCACACACGATAGGCCCTGTGCGAGTGGGGTGCGTGTATTCCTGGGGTGCGCAGGAAGTTTCACACGCGATCGGAGCGGGGTACGTGTAATTCGGGGGTGTGCGGTAAGTTCCACACGCGATCAGAGCGAGGTACGTGTAAATCTGGGGTGTGCGGGAAGTTTCACATGCAATAGGCCCTGTGCGAGTGGGGTGCGTGTATTCCTGGGGTACGCGGGAAGTTTCACAAGCGATCGGAGCAGGGTACGTGTAATTCGGGGGTGTGCGGGAAGTTCCACACGCGATTTTGCTGTCAGAGCGGGGTACTTGAATTTCGGGGGTGCGTGGAGAGTCCTACCCGTGAATTGGCAGTGTGGGTCCTCCCAGGTCTTCCCTCTACACCCTCCACGGCCCCTGCAGGCAGCCCACACCACAGGGGACTACCCTGCACCCCTGGTCATGTCCCGCAGGCAGCCCATCCACCATGGGCATGCCCCCCAGCCAAGCCACATGTCACCTTGCACTACTGATCACCAACTCATGTCCCCCAGCACCCCAACTCCCCAGCAGTCAGGGTCACCTCCCAGCAGGCCCCCACTCATGTCCCCCAGCACCCCCACCCCCCAGCAGTCAGGGTCACCTGCCAGCAGGCCCCCACTCATGTCCCACACATGTCCCCAGCACCCCCACCCTCAGGAGTCAGGGTCACCTGCCAGCAGGCCCCCACTCATGTCCCACACATGTCCCCCAGCACCCCCAACCCCCAGCAGTCAGCGTCACCTGCCAGCAGGCCCCCACTCATGTCCCACTCATGTCCCCCTGCACCCCCATCCCCCAGCAGTCAGGGTCACCTGCCAGCAGCCCCTCACTCATGTCCCACTCATGTCCCCCAGCACCCCCACCCCCAGCAATCAGGGGCACCTGCCAGCAGACCCCCACTCATGTCCCCCAGCACCCCTACCCCCCAACAGTCAGGGTTACCTGCCAGCAGGCCCCCACTCATGTCCCACTCATGTCCCACTGCACCCCCACCCCCCAGCCGTCAGGGTCACCTGCCAGCAGGCCCCCACTCATGTCCCCCAGAACCCCCACCCCCCAGCAGTCAGGGTCACCTGCCAGCAGGCCCCCACTCATGTCCCCTAGCACCCCCACCCCCCAGCAGTCAGGGTCACCTGCCAGCAGGCCCCCACTCATGTCCCCCAGCACCCCCACCCCCCAGCAGTCAGGGTCCCCTGCCAGCAGGCCGCCACTCATGTCCCACTGATGTCCCACTGCACCCCCATCCCCCAGCAGTCAGGGTCACCTGCCAGCAGGCCCCCACTCATGTCCCTCTGCCCCATGTCATGACGATCCTCAATCATGGGCCTAATGGCCAGCCACATCACACCCCATGCCACCCCAGCCCAAAGACCCAACCAAGTATTGCATCCACTCACATAGAAATGCCCATTACATGATACAACCCGAATAGCAAGTATGTAAATGAACACATGTAAGTCACACACACACAATGGGTGCAAGTGAATGTGAAAACCCACATCATGACATGCATGAAATCAGTGAGAGAATACCACACACCGAAGTATGAAACAAAAATGTATTGAATCCAAAATGAATGTAATGAAAAGAAAACACACAATAATGTGAAGAAGAAATAAAATGCAGCATGTCCAGAAAATAATCAAAAATATGAAATCAGAATCCAAAGAAATCCAAATGAAAATGTGTCCAAAGTCTCAGTCCAACAAAGCAAATCCAAGGGAAAAAAATAAGTGAAATCCATTGCTCCATGGTGAAATGAAAAGAAAAAAAAGAAAATCCACTGTTCAACTATATACAAATCACCAATCCAGGGTCCATGAGCCCAACAAATGAAATGAAACCTACAAAAAAGACTACCTAATAAAGAACTATATACAACAACGTGGTGCATTGTCCAATCGCCTCAAAATAAACAAAAACAGAAAGGAAACCTAACACTATCTAACTATTTACAATGGCAGCGGGCTAGTCCGACGGCTCACTTATTGATGTCCCGGGCCAGGGCATCATCGAACTCCCGCTCAATGTCCTGGAGGCTGTCCTCTTCCATGGCCCCGAGGGTTCGCAGGGATGACGACATGTTCACCTCCAACTCCCTGCAAATTGCCTTAAGGCACTCGACCCGCCTCAGTGCCCTCTGCATGGAGTTCTCCGCCCTGACCATTGTGAGCCGTGCCTCTTCCGCCCGCTGCCGCTCCGCATCTATGGCGTGATCCAACCGCTGCCACACGGAAGACACTTGAAATCCGGTGTCCTCCTGCCCTATGGCCGATGCCTGCCCCTCAGATGTTGAAGGCCCCGAGCCATCATTGTTCCCACCATGTTGCTGCTGCTGTGCCTGTGCCCTGGCTCTTGCTGCCTGCACGTCCTCCTCCGGCTGGGGTGCAGTTGTCGTGGTGGCCACCCCTGCTGTACGTCCGACTCCCGACTGTGGCAGGGATGTGTCCTCCACCAGCCTGGCCGCTGGGTCAGGGGCAGCTCCACAGGGTACCCAGGTGACACATGGGTGGGAAGATGGCATGGAGGACGAATGGCGCGTAGGGGGTAGGGTGAGGAGGGGATCGCAAGAAGGTCCAGCACACGGAGGAATCCAGCACCGGTGACCCGTCCCAGTAGGTCAACGTGGTCAAAGAGGCATGCGAGACGACGTGCAGTCTCTCCACGAAAAGACTGCAGGTCACCTCGCATGCCCCGTTGACGCAATTCTATCCCACTCAGGATAGGCTCAACACGGTCCCAGATAGCCACGTCTGCAGGGAGAGGAAGGCCAGTTGTTGTGCGCTCATCCCCTCCCTGGAAATGGGCCTGGACGTTGGCATCCCTGCTGGTGCCAGATGATGCATTGACAGGATCAGGGACAGGATTACACACAGGCACCTCCGCGGCGGCCTGTGCTGCCTCCTGTCCCTGCCCCTGCACTGCACCACTAGCACCAGTGGAATCCCCACCTCCAGACCCCGTGTGTGTCCCTTCCACGGCCTCCTCCTCCACCAAACCCCCCACCAACCTGGATGACTCTGTGCCATCTTCCTCCATTGGACCCTGTGGGGTCTCAGCTGCCCCTTCTGCTGCCGAGGAGTCCACCTCCGACCTCTGCCTCTTGGACCTCCCCTCGGCAGCTGCGGCCTGGGACGCGGCACCAGAACCCTCACTCCCCCCCACGAGATGACAATCTGGGAGGGGAACCGGGCCTTGCGTCTCCGGCTGGTGGTGCGATCCCTGACGCTGTGCTCCACAGCAACCTCTCTGCCCTCTTCATCAGTTGACGCTGCAGACAGGGAGCGATAAAACACAGACATCAGGGTACTGTACAATGGACTGATACACACATGACAGTTGCACATGAGTGGCAGTGTCAAACTTCAGACATGGCATCACACTCCACGACACACATGTCATTTGAACTCACACGCATGAGCATTTCTACAGCAATATTGCACCAGGCAGCAACATCCATACACATACAACAGCATGAACAGCCGAAGGTGAGCCTGTCATCACATGAAACACAGGGAGTGCACTAGACACGCACACACGCCACCACACTTACATGCATGTCTACATCTCCTCCAACTGTCGCAGTGATGCGATCGCCATACATGTCACATCTGGCATTCAGCTTTCTACATATCAGTGTCACATGCATCCATGTTGCATCACAGTTGCACACTTGTCAAATACACACACATGCACATCTACACAGTGCCAATACATGCAGCAGGAACCACCATCCATGTGTGACACCACAACCATGCCAACATACATACACAGAAATTCAAACATGTGTGCTACCACACCTGCATTTGCACAGCATGCTTACCAACACATACACCATCGATGTGTCTCACATCTAAGAGGACTCACATGTGGCAGCCTCACGCCCTTGTTCATACACATCCCTACATGGCCCTACGAAAACATGTGCAACCTGCACACTACTGGCACACCACCACACGCACAGCGTCCAATCAGTATGCATGTACACTTAACGCTCGACTCCAGACGGGTCTGCCTTTCAAGGACCTGGACATGGAGCGCTGGGCATATGTGTTCCCGGACCCTCATCTGGTGGTCGGACAGGTGGCCCCAGCGCCCCTTGGCATCCGCTGCCTTCAAGGGGCGCCGGGCCTTGTTGAGGGTCCTGGACCTGAAGTCCTCCCAGCGCTTCTTGACATGGTGTAAGTCGCGGACTGCCACCCCGTCCGCATTGATGCCAGTCACGATGTCCATCCAGATCCTGGTCCGTCCTTCATTGTCGGCGCGCAAACTTCCAAAGAGGGCATCATACTGCCCCATGACTTGCTCCACCAGTACACCAACTTCCCTGGCACTGAAGCTGGTGGCCCTCTGCCTCTCTGGCTGGGGGTTTCCAGTGGTGCCAGATGGTGTTGTGCTCGACATGGCAACCCCAGAGGCAGGAGTGGGTGGGCAACTTGGTCCTGGGGCTGGGCTGTGGAGCGATGGTATCCCAGTCGGGAGTCTTCGGTTTCAGCAGGGGTGGTCACAGCAACTGCACCCCTGGCTGACGTGCAGGTAGCAAATAGCAGGGCATGTGGGCAGCAGGCAGTCAGGCAGCAGCAGATGGCAGGTGGGAGCGTGCTCGGGGCTCTAGGGGGCAGTAATTTGGCCTTCTGGGCAGGAGCGTGGTCTTCCGTGTGTTGTTGCGTGGCCAGCTTGATACAGAGTGATTTGGCACGTGAAAATCTTGCACGTCAGCGTGTAATTCGAGGAAAGGCCCTTCGCGCCTAAGCGCATCAGCGCACGTACGCGGTTTCATTGGACCAAAGGCCCTTAGCGCGTAAGCGCTTCTGTGACGTGACTCGCGCGGGCGTTTCCCTCGTGATGTGGCAGCGCGCTTGGAAAAACTGCACGTCCATGTGTGGATGCGTGTAATCCGAGGAAAGGGCCTACGCGCGCAAGTGATGTGACGCACGCAGGCGTTTCCATCAACACGGGTGCATGTTCATCGTACACGTCCAAAAACTGCACATCCAAGTGTCAGCTCGTGTAATTGGAGGAAAGGGCCTTAGCGCGTACATATGTAAGTGACACTGTACGTGTGGGCCGCTTTAAAAGGTACGTGTAGGACCCCATTCCCTTTTACGTGCTTTTCGTGGAGAGCGAGTGGGTGAATTCTGTGCTTCTTGTCGGGTTCACACTTCACAGCGTTTCAAGTTCGTACTCCCTGATACCTCTGACAGCGTTCTCTTCTTCTTTTGTCCTGTCTCCTCAGACAGCGTACAATTCTTCTTTTGGCGGGGGTGTTGCCAACGCGCCCACGCGCGTCTTTTTCACTTTCTTTTTCCAGGCAGACGGTGAGTCGCGCACATATTTACCAACTGTGCTTGCCCCGTGTGTTGCGTACCCCTTCAGAGGTCATTGTAGGCTGCGTGTATTACGCGTACGCCTATTTTTGTGTTTCTGGGTGCCACAGTGTAGTGCGGGTTCATTTTTTCATGCACGTGGTCTACGTGGGGTTGCGTGCATGTTATTTTTTTATTTTGGGCTGCCTGTGCATTGCGTGACCTGTCATCTTCCCCCAGGGGTCACAGACAGCCTTTTTAGAGCACTAGGGTACGAATTCCATCTAGTACCCTACCCCTTGAACCCCCAATTGCCCAGGACAATAGTTTACTGCTACTACCATACGCACAACAACATCAGTGCCATGGTTGGGAGGTGACCAAGCGGTAAGGGAGGCAAAAGTGGCCAACCTTCAAAAGGTGGGCGTGGTGGGTGCTGTAGTGGACATGGCCGGGATTTGCAGGGTGGCCCAGACCCCTATGTGTGGAGGACCAATCAGGGACACCCATGACCCCCCCATGGTTGAGGGAAACGTGGCTGACACCATCCCAGCTCAGCCCTTGTTGGACTAGCCCATTGTGGCACCTGACCTGGCACAGGATGACTCCCAGGCTGACTTCCAGGTCAGCAAGTCTAGGCCACGTGTGGCGGTGCAAGTTTGTGTCACCAAGCCACGTGGATCTGGGGCAGCTATGTCATCTGCTGCCCCAAGTAGGCAGGGTGGGGAGGATGAGGGGCAGCTGCAGCTCCATCCACCCCAGCTCTGAGTCTCCCAGCCAGGACAGTGTCGGTCCAGGTCCATCAAACTGACGTTCCCCCTGCCAACATCACACTTCTGCCAATGCCTTTACCAAGGCCTATGGTCATTGTGCATTGGCACACTCCTACTACCCAGTCCACCGGTGCTTCTGCCCCTACTGACCAGAGCAGCGTAAGCCACTCAGGCTCTGCTCCACCTTTGAAAAAGAGGAAGAAGGGTGCTCTGGCACAACATGCTGAGACCCCAGACACGGCTACACACTCCGGCACGTCAAGGAAGCCTAGCTTTAATGACCCGGAACTTGATGTACTTGTGAGCTATGTGTCGGCACATAGCCATGAAATGTTGGTGACTGCAGGGTGCAAGACCACACCTGGTCAACGTAGGGCACACTGGCAGACCATCGCGGACCGCATAAGTGCCCTTGAATTTGTGAGGCGCACAGCTGATGATTGCTACAAGCGGTGGAATGACCTGAAACGCAGAGCAAAGAACAAGCTGGCCTCAAATCATGCCGCTACTCTGGTGACTGGCAGTGGGTCTCCAAAAGAGGACAACAAACTCACTGAACATGAGTCTGTTGCTGGGACATTCGTCACAGAGGAACAGATCCAGGGTGTGGGAGAGCTACCTGATTACGACGCATTTTCCGGTGAGTGCCCATGCATGTGTGTGTAATCCATGTTTATGTTGTTTGGGTGACGGGTTCTGATTGAGTGCCAGGTGAGGGTGTGTACTCCTGAGTGCTATGGGTCACCCATTTGCTTCCTCCCATACATTCACATGCCTTGGATTTGGGTATGACTGTATCCCTTCTACCCACAGTTGACAATTACGCCCAGATTAGTGCAGTTTACCTTGAACTGTCATCTTCGAACTACATTGTTCAGATTTTGTAAGTGTTCATTCTGGCTGATTGTTTCCACTCTCCCATTTTTAGTACGCATTATTCTGCCCTATTGCAACATATGTGATATGCTTAGGTCATTGTTTACGGGCCACACTTGGCCACTACTTTTACCTGGTTATGTTTATGATTACACCATTCAGGCCGATGGAGTATTGGGTTGCAGACATTTTTTATTAGGGCCTGTTTGCATGTGGAAGATGACAGATGGTTCCAGTAATGTTAAAGGGACCAACCATTGATCAGCCCACAATGACTGTGTTATTGGACACTGGATGTGTTTCAGTATGTGGCACATGCATATTTTGCAACACTTTTCAGCATCAATCTTCGCATCATGTCGATGTGACATGGATGTGTGACAGTACTCATTCACTGACATATTGCTGTAGTTTTGTAATTTACCGTGGCTATGCTACATGACATCTGTGTGGTGGCATGTGTCATGTATGTGTATTGGACATGCCACTCACAGCCTGATGTGTGATGCCAGTGGTACCCAACATGCTGCAAATGTGTTGCATTTCCATCTTGCTCTCCCCAGTGTCTGCCTTTTTGACTCCACTTCCAACTCTTTGACAGCGCATGCCACATATCCCACATAGTCATGTGGGATATGTGTAAATCATGTACTGGATCTCTGGCTTGTCACGGCCTATGTGTGCGCTATGGTGCTCATGGCTGTTTCTATTTGTTGTCTTTCATGTTTTTGCAGGTGATGACGCACTTGGTGCTGTTGAGGTTCAGGAGATGGTGCAGACTCAGGAGGAATCTCAGGCACGACCAGGCACCAGTGGGGGACGTGGTGTGGTGGTGGCTGAAAACCCAATGTTACTGAAGACCATACTGTCCAGGGGTGCCTCTGGGTGCACCTCCCCAGACCTCTATTCAGGTGCTGAGTCGGATGATGAGACTTATGTGCCGTCGCAGGTAAGTGTTTCTGTGAGGGATTCTGTTCTGTCCAACCCACCTGCACCAGGGTTAGAACCCTCTATGGGGTTGTCAGTGTTGATAAGTCCGCCTTTGGCGGTTACGGATGCAGGGTCACACTCCACAGCAGCAGATCAGAGGGAGAATGCAGTCCTGCAGCCTCAGGCAGTGCCAGCACAGCAAGGTGGAGATCGCCTTGCACCAAACAGGTGTGGTGCCCGTCGAGGCGGTGGCCGTGTGCCACCAGGCAATACTAAATGGGAAAACTCAATGTACGGTATGGCAACCCAACTTTCAGCATCAGTAGAAATGATGGCTCAGGCAATGGAGAGGGTGGCCACTTCCATTATCCACCCTGAAAGGCAGATGGAGCAACAACAGCAGGCAACAGACTCCATTTGCCAATCACACAGGGAAGATATGTTGGCGTCCAAGAGGGACCGACGGGCGGCACTGGAGACTCTGCGAGAATCCATATCAATAGAGTCCCAGGGCCACAGGGAAGCCCTGAGGGTAGAACTCCATAACCTCAGGCAGAGTCTGCTTGAACTTGAGGCTTCCCGAAATGTTAGGGTAGAACAGCAGCTGGAGCAGCTCACACGTTCGCTCTCAGCTGATCTGCATACAACACGCGAGGAGATCCGGGCATCACACGAAGCCATGTGTGCAGAAATGCAGGCAACCCGTGATCTGCTGCATGAGGATCTCCACACTTTAAACCTCCAGAATCAGACCTTCCAGACCCGCATGCGTGCTGCCATGGAGGACCATACCAGGGCTTTGCGTGGGCTGCCTCCCATAGTGCCACCGCCTCCTGATGCAGCAGCAGAGGATGAGCAGAGTGACAGCAGTTCTCCCACAATGGCATAGCCGTGCAGGCCATGAGCCCAAGGAGGTATTTTTTTTTCTCGCAACATCCACGCAGGTGGTTGTTGGTGTGCACCTGTAACGCTCACCTGGTTCCCCCGGAGGCGCCGGTCTTGATCTGGCGATGATACTGTCTTCAGTGTTAGGCGCAGGGTTCGCTTTGCTCCCGGACTGGGCCCCCTTCCCACCGACAGTTTAAGTTGAAGAGTGAGATGTCTGCAAGGGTAAACCAAGGTATTAGTGTTTGGAAGATTCGGAAAGTTCCTAGCCCCTCTCGCCCTTTCTTTCCCCGTGGAACTGGGTTGATATTGCGCTTACCTTATATAGGTAAATGCCGGGCTCTCCATCCTGCGTCTTGTGCAGGGGCGCTGGATCCAGTTACTTCACTGGATGCGAGCTCTGCCTCTTGATAGCAGAGGATTTGCTGAGAGCGAAGACGCCGTTAATGCACGAGCGTGCCTTGTAAGTATTAAAGTTCCTTTTGCATTGTTCTCTTCTCCTTTAAAAGTCTTAAGTCTGTAAAGTCTATGTCTTTCCTTTTTCAGATGCTGGGACGACGATGAAGATTATCCTTCTAATGGCACACGTAAGTAGAAAGACTGCACTAGCGCTGGAGAATGCTCCGTAATGTCTCTTTTGTCTATGCAGGTGCTGATGTGCAGCGCGAACAGATTGAAAGCGACGGGTAAGCAGTCTTGTAACTAAGCGTTACTAACCGATGTATCTTGCCTTGCAGGTGCCGGAATGCAGCGCGAGCTGAGTTGGAACAGGCGTAACACAGGTAAGCAGAACTTGTAGTTGAATATTACTGACCGATGTTCTTTCTCTTTGCAGATGTCGGATGCCGGAAGAGAAAGGCAGAAAAAGGCGCCTTGGATGCTGCCGTTGGATTAGGTAAGTAGATTTGCTGTCTTTACTTTTGCCTAACCTGTGCCTTTGTTTTGCAGGAGCTGCAGAAGACTGAAGAAGACTGAAGATTGGATTCCAGCAGGTTATTTCGTGTTCACAGGATCTGGAGCTGGAGGTTTCCTGGAGCTGACACGGTGAGCGTCCTGCTGCAGATGCAGAATAACGCGAAGCACGTGAAACCAATCGGGTGTGGTTTAAATAGCCTTCTGTAGTGCTTAGGCGTCTCCTTCCATGGCCCCACCCAGGTAAGAAAAGAGTTCCAGATTTCTAGAAGAGTTCCTGTGTTCTGCTTCCAGGGAGTGGCTCCTGCTCCACCCAGACAGTAAAAGTAGTTCCAGGCAGAGAAGGATCAGGAGACCAGTTAGCTGGTAAGTAAGCAGCATGGTCTGCTACAGGTAGGTCCACCAAGCACTCTTATCTAATATGAGCCCGGCGCTTCCTGTGCCGGGACCAGTCACCATCATGAGCCTGGCGCCACTGGCGCCAGGACAAGGTCCAGAGGGTCCCTATAGGGACTGGCTGGTTCCTGGGATCAGAGTCATGGGCCTGCTTCCAAGGTCGTGGGGCAAGTCCTGACCCCTTGGAAGCAGGGATCATGACAGCACCCTGTCCCCGAACCTCCTGGGTGGCTTCCCCCACACCCTCTGGCCTCCACATGGCCATTTTTGATTTTTGATTTTTTTTTTTACAGTGTGTTGCCTTGTGTGGCTCCCGTGGGCATTCACTGTATTCCGGCTGGGCACATGCAGGCTTGTGCTGAGTTTGGGTTAGATGCTTGGGTTCATGAGACACACACCCCTGCTGCTTCCCGTTTCCATTGGCTAGCAAAGGGTGTAACCAAGTGACAGTGAATTACACAGTGACGTTGGGCTCCCATGAGCTGTGTGGGCAGTCTGTAGTCAAAACTGTGTAGACATCCCTAGTGGATATTGTTGTTGTATTGTACACTGCATGATGTATTGATATGTGCTTGTGCATCCATGTCTTCCTCCTAATCTGCAGGTTCCTCCCTCATGTCTTCACAAGGCCGTCTACTTTGCAGATGCAGTTCATGTTATATGCAGTACACTGAGACATTTGCGTGGCAGCAACACTCTACAGTTGTAAGGGGTCGATGTGCTGGCGTATTGAGGTTGTAAGACTACCACTACTTGAACTTAGTACTGTCATGTTTTTGCATTTGTTCATGGTGTGTTGCAGCATTGTGTTGGTGGTACGTATTTGGTAATGTGTGCTGTTAGTTATACATTACTGGGAGCATATTTTGTGTGGGCAGTTTCCATTAGGAACAGTGTACTTTGTGACACTTGTGTCAGGTCTTGTGCATTGCTTTGTTTGCTTTCACTTTGCATGACATGCCATGGTATGTGTGCTGGTGGAGCTGGGGAGGGATTGGGTGACATGGCGCTGTTCTCATGTTGTATTTAGCAAGGGGGTAATGAATTTCGCAGCATAGATGTATGTCTTTTGATGACACAGCATTGGTGGTGTTTGGGTTGGTAGGGATGCACACAATGTAACACTTCCAGGTGACCAATCTCAGGATGCTATAGTTGTGACAGTTGAGTGTCCCTTATGTCATCATCATTGATTGTCTGCTGGTATGTGCCAGGGCTGTGTGCACTCCACAGGGGTGTGATTTTAGGTGAAGTAATTAGCCACCAGCTGCGTACGGGCTGCCTCACCACGTGCCCTTTAACCTCCCATGCACAGCGTGCATGCATGTGGTTGGGGATGTGGGGGCACCACCATGTCCACCGGTAGGCCCCGTCATGTTGCAACGTTGTGCAGGACACATGCTGCCACTATGATCTTGAACACTACTGGGGAAGCGTATAACAGCTGCCCACCAGAGCGGTCAAGGGAGCGAAAGCGTGACTTGAGCACTCCAAATGTGCGCTCCACTATGCCCTGGGTTGCAATAATGGCTGTGTTGTATCTTACCTCGGGTGGCGTGGTGGGGTTCCGAATTGGCGTCATCATGTGGGTGCTCAGAGGGTAGGCACTGTCCCCTGGGGAGTTGGTGATGGGTATCATTAGTGGGGTTGTGACATTACTCAGTATCTGACATGCATGCATGTGCAGTGACATTTATACTCACCAAGCAGCCATGTATCGCCATGCCACCCAGCTTCTAAGTCCCGGTTTAGGGTTGACATTCTGTAAATGAAACTGTCGTGGGTGGACGCTGGATAGTTGGCATATACTGAGGTGATGATTCCCTTGGCATCACATACTACCTGCACGTTGATGGAATGCCAGTGCTTGCAGTTTCTATAGATGTGCTCTGATGCCCTGGTGGGACATAGAGCCACATGGGTGCAGTCAATGGCACCTAGCACTTTGGGGAATTGTGCCACCCCATAGAAATCCTGGACAGCAGCCTGCCTTTCTGCAGGTGTTCTGGGCAGGTATATGTGCCTGCGGACTGATGAGCGTGCAGTCATGATGGCCAACACCTGGTGTAGGCAGCGTGACTGCGTGGCCTGTGACACCCCCCCACTATAGCACTTGTCCGCTGAAATGATCCAGTAGCCAAGAAGTGCAGTACATTGAGGACCTTCTCCAGGGGGCTGAGTGCTTGGGAGCACAGCGTGGGTGATGTGAGGTCATCCTCCCACTCACTCACCAGGTGAGTATTTTGTGAGGTGGAAACCTGTACCTCCCATACACCTGGTCATCAGGCATCCCAAAAAGGCTGGTTCTCGGTGTAAAAATTCTGGGCCTGACTATCCTCCTCCTGCGGTATACCACGACCACTGCTGCTAGGAATTGTATATTCATCTTGGCGTCTGTGCTTGTTTGTTGTTTGCGCGCACTTTTATGCTGCGCGGGTCCACATATGCCTGCTTTCTGCTGGCGTGCGTGTTTCCGGATTAGCACGTCTTTTTTGGCGCACGCATTAGCCCCGTTCGATTCCATGAATACGTGTTGTAGACGCGCATGTGGGCGTTCTGCGCATTTGCCTCCTGTACTTCCCCCGTGACGCCCACATTTTCACGCGTTGTTCCCCATTCTGCGTGTTACGCCCCCTGTTCCGCCTACTTTTGTTGTGTGTGCTGCGTTATGCTCGCTTTCGCTTTGCGCTTAGCGCACACTGTTTGGAGACGAGTGCGCCAGCGTGTGACACGCATAATTTTAGCACACATCCAGGGATTTACACGCACACGGACTTCCATGAATCGCTGTGTGCGGGTTTCGCTGCGATTTTCGCACTTGCACTGCGATTCGCACGCTTTCGCACGCTTGCGCCAAAAATTTCAGTGCACATTAATTCCATGAATCGGCCTGTTAATTTTCTCTTCACAATCACACTCTGTTTTGTGAGTGTTGTCAATGTGGATGCAGGGAACCACCAACACATAAGTGAAAGCATTGGTGGTCCAATACATGCCATTATATTATCTTTTAAAATGACCCTCATAATATGTGCAGATACACAGAGAGTAAAACTTCACACCTGGCAGCACCTACATGAGATATGGAGAGACCTCTGTGGGCACCATGACATTAGCAGAGACCCATAATAACCTCTGCAGAGAAGACAGAGTGAATTCATTTAATTGAATTGAAGAGATGCAATATACCTTTGAGTGATGTCCTATGGACTAGTAAGTGTGGACCTTGATTCCACCAAATGTTTGCAGGAACAAGATCAGGCCTGTTTTCATAGCCTGGCATCATTCGAAAATGTACAGAATATTCACATGGTCTCGTTTATCGCTGATCACCTGAACCTCACATTGCTGGTAGGTGAAGATAGTCATGGCAAAAGAAGCACTTCCACCGACGTGGCAAGATCCTGCATTTTATAACCTAAGTGAAGCATATGTGGGCATTTGCATTAGAGTATAAACCTCACATGGTCTTTCTAAGAGGAAAACCAGTCCTCAGATGGTAAAATAAAGGACAGAATAATGGAGTAGGAACTATCTCTAGTGTATTTCACTGTTGAATGGTTTGAATGAAAATCATTGTCATTGGCTGCTGCTCAACTTGGCCTTCATGGCTCTCTTCTGCAGACTAGGGGTGTAAGCTATGCCACCTTAACTTTGAGGCCCCCAATGTGTGGCTGCCCATTGCATAGCACCTAAGCACACTAATGACATCACATATGACATCACTTGGGGCATGTTATATGCCATCAGTGATGGCATCATATAAGAAAACAGGTAGGACACCCCCTGTGACTTCCTAATTGACATTACTGGTAAGTACCAGAAATTGGAAAACATTTTTGACTGTATTTGAAGACATAGCACAGATGCAATATAACCTTTTGTTTATGAAGGCCAGAAAACATTTACTAAGCTTTGTAAATAATGGTTGTGGACAGTGGTTAAAGTGCATGAAAAGAAGTAGTGGAACTGTGTTACCTGCTGGCCTGCCCCACTCCCCGCGAACCCCATCGTCACGCCCCCTCCCATTCACAATACAAACCCCGAAACAATTGTGCCTACTGTTTAAAGGAAGGTTCAGTGCAGTGCACTGAAGTGCAAGTTTAATCTGCTTCCTACATTTTCATTTTAAATCTAAACTATTCTGGAATGGTGTCTTTTCAAAATAAAAGTAAAGGAACAGTAACACTTAATTTAAAAAAAGTAGAGGATCACCGCTCCCAAACGCTCCCATCCACTTTGACCACTGGTTGTGGAACTACAGGAAGTTGGTCTTGCGCGTAGCAATATACAATTTGTGATTCCATATAGTGGGAATCAGCAAGCTTTGGATCTGCAGATGTTTTACATTACAACTTCCACTAGCCCTACCCAGTACAGAGATCATGAGGATCTTGGCAGTTATAGTCCAAAAAATGTAGCGGAATGCCAGTGTCAAACCCCAACACTAAAACAATTACAACTTTTGTCAGTCCAGTACTTTAGCACAACTCAGCGGCAACGTGCTCACCTTGGAAGCAAGACAACACGGATCAGCACAGGTTCGATCCCCGGTCCGCTCTTAGAAACCTCTGCATATTAAGTGCGTTATAAATAACCTATCATTTCAAATCATAACCATGTGTCCTCACAACATCAAAGTGTTTTAAACATTATTGACCATTTTAGGCCATCTTCCCTAACCTTTACCATTTGACATGGTCAAGACCTTCCTTTTGATTTGTTGTACTGACAGTAAGTTGTATGATTAATGAAGACATGATGATTTCAGAAACTGTTCCTTCTAATGTATGTTGTATTCTTTGGTGCTCTGGTGCAAAGTCACAAGTGCACGACCAAAATGTTTTGTTTGCATAGGGAAATGTTTTTAGAACAGAGTGATAAAGGTACTAGAGCATCTCGTCATGGTAAATGCTCATTCAATACAGAGTAACTGTGGTGTCTAAGAATAACCTGGCTGTAAATGGAGAGTACGTCGAAATGCAAACTCCAATCAAGCTTTGCACTTGAATACACCCTTACACGCAGAAACACACATGTACATGTTGCATCTCTCATACTCGCATGTGTGATCTGTTGTATCAGTGATACCATTGATAATGCCTTAATGTCATATGTGATGTCATCAGTGATGTCATCTGTGATGCCATCAGTGTTCTTAGGGTCTGCATAAGCGGGCTCTATAGTTAAGTTGGCAAAACTTCCAGCACCAGTTGATCTTCAACAGCTTCAACTAAAGTGTTTTCACTGAATTTCAAGGAGTTTCTTACACTGAACGTTTTTTGACTTAACTGTCTAACTAAAGTGGTTTGCACCAAATTTCAACAGTCTTGTTATACTATTACTCTCACCACCTGTAATTCTGTATTTTCTTCTGATAACATAACTGATGTTATATCATTTGTTATCAGTATCTGTTCTCCAACTGTGCAATATCAGGTATATCAAGTATTTCCCTTTTTTGTATCCACTAGATAAGAAGGGATTACTAATCGTGGGTTGTAGGTGAAAGGGTCGAATGCAATTGGTTTGAATGCAATAGTTTCAAACCAAAAGGACTGAGAAAAAAAAGTAGAATGTACATTTTTTTGGGGGGGAGGGGTCGCCCCCCAAACCCCTGTTTTTAGTATAAAAAACATTTATTTTTCCTATACGAAAGCAAAAAAAAACACATTTAAAAAAAGGCATTCGACTTTTTTTTTGGTCCTTTTGTTTCGAAACTATTGTATTTCGAAACAATGTATTCAACCCTTTGACTGGACACCCTAATCGTGTACTGTGACAAGGAAGAGTGAGGTGGAATTAGTGGGGGACTGTGATGAGGAATGGTGAGAAAGTGGTAGGAGGGGACTGTGATGAGGAAGAGTGATGTGGTGGTAGTTGGGTACTGTGACATGGAAGAGTGGCCTGGTGGTAGTGCAGCATCTGTGAAGAGGAAAACTGAGTTTGCCATAGTAGGGGACTGTGATGAGGGAGAATGAGTTGGGGGTAGTGCGGTACTGTGATGAGGAAGAGTGAAGTGGTTGTAGGGGGGGACTGAGGAGGAATAGTGACATGGTGATACTGGGGTATTGTGATGAAGCTGAGTGACATGATGGCAGTGGGGGTCTGTGACAAGAAAGATTGGGGTTGTGGTAGTGGGGGACTGATGTGGAATAGTGAGTCGGTGGTGGCCTGATAATGTGATGAGCAAGAGTGACGTGGTGGTAGTGGAGGACTGTGATGAGGAAGAGTGATGTGGTGGTAGTTGGCCACTGTGATGAGGTGGGTGACTGTGATGAGGAAGTGTAATATGGGGGTAGATGTAAGATTACCATTGTGCACTGGATGAGATAAAGCAACATGGGAGTGTCAGGAATTGCCATCTGGCAGGGGTGCAAATCCCTGTCTCTTTTGATTTGTATTAAACAATGAAATGATGCAGGTAATTCCATCTCTAAAAGGGTAATCTGCTGATCGGATTCCCCTTTCATCAGCTCCATGCCAAAAAGCATAGTATGTACTTGTGACCTGCTGCCTCAGTATCCTGATTTGCAGTGCATGCTCAACCAGCGGTAGAGAGCAGGATCAGAGGTCACATCTGCCCATTTGATAACTGTGGAGACAGCCATGTTTCTGTACCACATGGGCTGCATTTAGGATATACACCACTGTTTCAAAACCCTATAATGATGGGTATACTTCCTGTTGGCAGAATAATATTTACATATAAGCCATACCTAAGTTAGGGTATGGTGAACAGTATTCTCATAATTATCACAGCCACTCCCAATTTGATATCACCAATGTGCCAGCTCTTGTGAATAAAGGTCACCTGTGGAAGTTGATGTGTTTTCCTGCCAACCGGGTTGAGCCTGAGAGGAGGGGAACCGTAATGCCCATGCCTCTTCTTTGTAACGTGGAACCCTTGCTCACTGTCTTAGTGAGGCACAGCTCCACCTCACTGACGAGGCCAAACCAGGCCGAAACACGTGTCTGGGGATGCTGTTGGTGCTATTATTCAGAAGAGAATTGCCAGGCATTTCGGTGCTGGACTGCCCTTGGGCAGGACAAAGACTGATATGTAGTGGAAATTTCTCTTCTGTGAAAGAATGGTGAGCTAAAGACTCTGATTGAGACTCTAATCCAGGATATAGGCTGGGAGTAGAGAAAACCCCAGAACCCCCCTTGTTTTTGTGTTTTATTAAAGAGCATATATTGTTCTAGAACCTTGATTGGACATTCCTTTTATTTTGGACTGATATGCTTGGCTGTTTGGGTCGCTACTGAATCACATTCACACACCTCTTAAGAGCATAGCCTTCTAAGCCCACGTTACCAAAAAAAGCAAAGTAGGTATATTTCTTAACTGTGCCTGTTTAAACTTTATGATTGTGTTGGCTGTTGGTTTGTAGAAGTGCAAGAGCTGTGTGGGCATTGTTATCCCTACTCATCCTGTACTCCTGCAGAGCAGGATCCAATTTGTCACAATGATGGCAGCGGTTGGTCTTTGAGACAGACTGTGCCTAGAGTTCAGCCAGCCAAAATAAAAGTGTGCAGTTTACATTAGTTTTCACTGCCAAGGTATTTTTTCAAACATGGAACTTGACATGAGCAGACCATGAAAACAAGTATCTTGTGCAAACTCTGTCAAGAGAGGGGACTCACTCCTGGCATTAAGGTTAGAAAAGCCAAACTGGTAAAAAGTCTACAAGCTTTTTAGGAAGCTAGGGGGGTGGAGTCTTCCCAGAGGATTATCTGTGAGCTGTAGCCCACAGCCCTGTTGCCCATGGACCTCCAGGGCATCAAAACAACTGAGGAGAAACACAGCAATAGGGCTTCTCTGAATTTGTCCCAACAGGTGGGCACTGTGATCTCCCACAGATCACAAGCCTCCCGCAAGTCACACTCATCGGCCAGGACCTGGAACCATCTTGCTGTACTTGACCCTTGCAGGCTCTACCTCCTGGAAGAAAAAAGAGTGGCCCTCGCAGAGGAAAACAGCAGGCTGCGGAAGCTCTGGTGGAATACAAGCAGAGGTTCTACATTATGTTGTGCAATGTGGAGTTTGACACTCAGAGGGAAGCTAGCAAAACTACTAATGGGAAAGGAACCGTCTTCTGATGTGACTCCCAGGAAAAGCCTAGGCGCCACATCCCCATGGTCTTAGTCCAACCTTATGATGAAGGGAGGGGCATTTTTGACTTCGAGGAGGTGGAAGAAAAGTTGTGGGGTGCAGCCCAATTGAGTCGTCTATGGTTGGAAGTGATGTCATTATTCAGATGAATCCTGAAGAGAGGCCTATTTATTCCAAGATGAAGGCTGCTGTTCTCCGAAGTTCTGGAAAAACCCAGAACAATAGCTCAAGAACTTTAGAGAGCTCACCAAAAAAGGGAGTCAAACTTTTGAGGCCTTTACTCCACAGTCCCTGAAATATCTGAGTGGTTAGTTCACAAGTAACAAAGTTGACACGTTTGATGGCATGTTTAATTTGACTGCATTTAAGAGCATCCTTAAACAATGCGAGATGGAGTTAGGCCAGCATCTAGTGGACAAGAATATTGTAGACCCACAGCCTTCACTATGTGTTCACATGCCATGACTGACACAACCTCGTTCCTTCATCCCTATTTGAGAGCAGACCAGCAGGGATTTTTTCTTCTCTTACCTGTCATTTTCAGTGCTTCACTTAAATCTTTGTGACTGGATTGTGTGTGGAGAACCTCTGAAGTGTAAGACTCTTTGTGAAGGAAACAATTCAGAAAAAGACACAAATATATAAGACATTCCAAAGGTGAATCCTTTAGCTATTCTCCTATTCCAAGAGCCGCATTTATCCTATGCCTGATGGGGTCATCTGTAGATTACGAAAGCTTGTAAATAAATGACTTCATTAGCCTAACTAAGGTATCATCTTGTCCTTTTTAGAGCAACACTGTTAGCATAGATACACATTAAAGGGCGGAGTTTGCTGCCCTATAGGTAAGATAAAACCTGTTTACATTGACTTTTCCGACAATGCTGTTGCCAGTACCTTTGGACTCACTGGAATTATTTGGATGAAACATTCCCAAAAAAACTAGAAATGTTGAGAAATATGTGTTAAAAAGTTCAAAGGTTATTAAGACAACAAAAAAACTGTTTTCGGATATACTCCCAAATTATTTCCCCGTAGACGAAAAGGTTCTTTCATTGATGGTCCAAATAAGAAGCAACTTGGGCAAGTGCAGGTGGGCCTTTTGTTAGTTTGTAGTAAACATGTGCGTTACCTTTTAAATAATTTTATGGAGGAGGGGGTTCCCGAAGTGCCAAAAAACCTTTATAAATCTCCCATGATGCATTGTAGCAATGAGTGTTTTCAGAAATAAAAAGCAGTCATTTTATGTCCCTCAATGTGAGCTACTCTGGGATAATTGTGAGGGAAAGCGAAATACAAGTGCTCAAAATGACGTTTGGAGGGTGAAAAGGGTGGGTTCTCATTAGGTTAGAGGTGGGGAGATGGAGGCGTTGCCAGTGGTATGGGTAGTAGCAGAATGTTTTTGTCTTACCAGGGAATTGTGCAGGAACCTCGCAGGATTCATGCAGTAACATTGAAAGACGTGCACAGGAAAGAAATGCATCACACTAACCAGTGAGTGGAACGGGGCAATAGAAGGGGTTCAAGGAGGATTTACATAATGGGGGACCTAGAAAGGAAGAGGGTGTCACAGGGAGAGTTGCAGTGGTGATGGGGAAAATATCTAAATTGTCGAACATGTTCCCATTCCTTCAGTAATACGCCATCTTCATATTTTATTGATGAGAGCTGTTACTTTGTTAATTTGACAATAATTTCACATTAATTCCGCAGTAATTTACTGTGGCAATAAAGTGAGGGTTCGAAATACCTCTTTTAATGATGCATGTTAAAACATGCCTGGGTACACCAACATTACTGCTGCCCCCATGGCAGGTGGGATCAGATCATTTATTTGTGAGGGAGGGGGATATGGGCCTCGGCTGTAGACCTGTCTCAGTGCCTAGGGCCATGGCCTCTTATCTTATTCATTGCAACTGGCTGAGTGGACACGACCAAAGACCATGAAGTGGCCCACACTAATTTTGGCTAATTGTTTGGCTAATTGTTGCAATGTGGACAGTGAACATGGCCAAGTCCACATGTATGTAGAGACAAACCTTTAGTTACTTCAGTTAACACATAGTGTACATTGAAAGTATATTTACCTTATGCCAATCCAAGAGCAATTATTCTGAGCGCCACTGATACTTGGAGAATGATCGTTTATCAAAAAACATGTGGTCTTGCTTAGTGACGATATCATTTCTCTATTGTTGATACATATGATCCTAGTTCCTGTATTCAGGTTAAAAGCAGAACTATCACCATTTGCAGCTCTACCAAATATACTCTAACTGCTGAACCTTACTTTGCAGGAAACAACACCCACATACAACTTATGGCAATAACCTCAGGACCTATCATGTGGCTAACTTTGAGAGGCAGACTGGAAGCCCGTGAATGACCCGGTTTAATGTATTATAAGATATTTTCTTCATTTCTTTACACCAGCTTGAATTTCCAGGGGATCATCGGCCAAACCACATTTTTGATCCCGCTGATGAGTTAGGCAACCACAAAGCAATTCCCAACAGGAGTGTCAGATTTTAACGGAGTTTTGCACTACAAATCTAATACTCGTCAAGTTTCCTTTCCTGGGCTTTCGAAAACGAGTTTCAGGTTGCTGAGCACAACGAAATATAAACAACACCCTGATGTTTGGAAAATGTTGCATCAACCTCACACAGAGGAACACTATTCTCCTCTGGGGCTGGCGAGTCTGAATAGGGAAGTCTTGCACACTCAAAACTTTGCTTATTTCATTTATATGTTATCCTATTATTGCTGAACTTTTTAATTATACAAGGTTATTAACATAATAAAATGGTATAACATAAATGTTACATTTTTTCCCCAAGACTCAAACGACAGGGAAACAAGTGTTGTGGCGGAGAAACGCGACCACGCTTGGAATGAGAAACGTTAGCTCAAATGTACTCTTTATGTTGTCCGTGGATGGGTGTTATAGAAATACCCACATTGACAGTCCACAGACATTAAAAAATCGTGCAATTTGCCAGACCTGCTGCATGTCTCATTTTGCCCAAAAGGTAATTATTGGCCCAGATACCCCTTTGCCGTCCACAGTGACGCACTTATTCACTACTATTTTGCTGTCAATGAGCTAATGATTGACTATTTCTTTGGTGTTAAAATATTTGTTTATCTTTTAAACTTTAAACCTATCGTTTGCAATAATAATAATAATAATAATAATAATAATAATAATAATAATAATAATAATAATAGTAATAATAATAATGTCTTTATTGTGATTTAGTTGATTTAGTTCAATCAAGAACTTTACATAAAACAGACAATGTATGAAGAATCAACAATCAATCACAATCATTTAAAAGACAATTTTACTGGTTATGAATGTTGATTCCCTAATCAGTTAAGTATATGAAATCTAATCTATTTACTGTGACAAGGTCTGGGGCTTGACCCGGACAGTGGGGATGAGAGGTGAGCAGGGCCCCCTCTCAACTTGGGGCAAGAGCTCTCCCAGTAATTTTACCACAGCCAATCCTGCCCCAGAAGTGGGGTGAGGAAATTGAGAGGGCCCAGGTCTCAGCCTCCCTTGTTTGTGACATGTTGCATGTACCAGGAACCACTATCTATCACTCAACACTGGCTATACCCCCACTCTGGGCGCAAGTCTGTTTCTATTCTTACAGGACTGCCATTAGGAGATGGAGACTCACAACACTCTGTAGAATGAAATCGCAAACGGTGCAGAGGAAAGAAAAACATCCATGCTCCTCCTGCAAGGCACTTCACCACCAATTCCAGAATCATCACTTCTGCACCTTGGCATCATACAGCTGGAAACTTGCATGGAAGAAACTGCATTAGGCGCTATGCGTAAGAAGGGGGCAGGCCTACTAGGAGTTTTGAAACCTCCTGCTGCTGTGTGACTACCCCTGGGGAAACTAGAAAGGTAAATTGACTCATGAAAACAGCTGATCTAGGCAACAAATGGGGAAGGGGCGAGAGGGGCACAGAAGTCAATGAAAATCAGGGCTATAAAAACCCCAGGAGAAACAAAAAAGTTGAGGGGTGTCCAGGGAGGTCAGGTGGAGCAGGGATGGACCGAGAGACTAGGCCAATGAAGGATGGCGGAGCAGAGTGGTTCATAGATTACGGCAGAGCGTGTTACAAGTCAGGTGTCGGTTGTGAGACAGAATGGTACCTGATTGAAATAATGTGGCCGGGACGGAGTGGATGTTTGCTGCCGCATGTGTAGGGTGTTAGGTGAAGTGAAGCGGGATAAATGATTGAGAACAAGGAGAGTGATTGGGGGAGTGAATGAAGTGAATGGAATTGGGAGAAAAGAGAGTGGAGAGGGTAGAGGAGAGGAGAGCAGGATAGTTTAGAGTAGAGTGAAGAGGGGAGAAAAGCTAAGAGGGGAGGGGAGAGGATGGAAGAAGGGCAAGGAAAGAAGAACAGAGAGAGTGTGCAAAATAGCAGGACAGAAGAAAGAGAGTGGGAAGACGACCAGAAGGAACGAGGTAGGAGGCTAGAGGAAGAGAGAGGACAGCATGGAGGGAGTAGATACATCAGGGAAAGGATCAAGAGAAAGTGAGCAACCAGGGTGATCTATTTTGGGCAATTGGGGTGGCACCACAACCTTAAAGACAACTACTCAAATCTTTTTCCCAGGAAAGGTCAGGACAGGATATCACCTAGGAAAATCCTTGAGGTAGAGGTAGAGAAGGATAAGACTTTTAGGCCCTCGCCTTAGTAGGAACATTATCTAATAGGTGTTACCGGTCAATAGTAATTAACCAGGGTTTCGGGACACTTGGGTGAGGGATGCAGGATGCCACAGGAGATGAGAGAGGGATGCTCTTTAGTGTTCCATGGTTAAGCCTGCTGCCATCATGTCAGCACATTGCTTGCTGTATTTGAAATACATACAAACTCTTCAACTTACCTATGTAGAATGGGTAGTCTTAAGCCCATCTGTGACATTACTTGGAGTGGTTTGTTGTTTGATTACATTTTTTTTTAAATCATTTGTGCTTCCTATTAAACGTGAATCAAATACAAAAACGTTTGTGAAACATGCTATACATGTAGGCTTGTTTTGTGTCTACACAGCCAGAGAGCCAGTAAGTTGTGAGAGTCTTTGCCTTCATTGTGAGAGACTAATTGATTTGAGTTTACAGGTGTTCTTCTAATTTGTTGTTTGTAGTACCTATGTTTATTTTTTTCTTATTTGATAACTGCTGCCTTTTTTATTTGTCCTATTCCTTTGTTAATTGCAGCAGTTGTTGATGAACGTCCAAGCACATCATTAGCCATGGCTGTGCATGGAATTTCCTTTGAACATGCCAAAGCTCCTGCGGTGCATATGTTCTCATTGGGTGGCTGTAAAATGCTCTGGCAATGGACCAGCACGTTTATTTCCAAGGCGTAAACCATATGCCAATTAAAGTGCCGGAGTGGTTTTCTGATTCCCCTGTTTATGGTGCTGCTTCCAGGCACTTGTGCTTCTTCTGACGCGCGTGCAGTGACACAGTGGCACTATACTAGGTGAGTGCTCGTGCAAGTTGTCATATGTTGTACTTTGTGGATGCTCACCTATGTAATAGTTTTAGTATCATTGTTAAACAAGTCGAAAAGCTCATATTTACTATTTATTCGAAGAACGTTTAAGGAAGAAAGGCACATTGGTCAATGACAGAATCCAGACAGGCTCGGGGAGCGATTATTACATTGTTGAGGAATGTTTGTAGTCAGATAACATTCTTAATCTGATGACTTTAATATGTGCATCCTTCATGGGACCCTTTCAAGCATCAAGAGGTGTTGCCATACCTGCAGCTTAGCTCCTGTTGCTTCTCTTCTCACGTATTGTAATCAGCAACACCCACGCCACCTTCACCTGTGTCTCATCTTTCAATGGCAAGTCCTTCCATATCTGTGCCATAACAGGACCACCTGCACTTCCACCACTGCTGTGATCCCCTTTCTGTCCCTGTCGTCATCTTCTCTGCCACCAATTCTTCCGACTTGTCTTCTAATGCTTCTGTCCTCATCTTGCTGTACAGGGGAGTGAAGGAGAAGGTTGTGTTCTAGGCGTCCCCGTTATTGTCCGTTCCTACGAGCAGTGCATGAAAGGGGCGACAGAGCACAACAGCAAAGGCAATGCTTCTGTTGAAAGATTCAACCAGAATAATTTGTTCAGGAAAGGGCTTTCTTCCCCCACCTGCATTCTTACCTTTCTATACTGGAGCTTAAAATGGTGGTCAACAACTCAAAAGCTATGTGTATTTTGTAAAAGAAATATGCCCCCACCACCGTTTCTGAGCCCACAGTTTACTGAACATTTATAGATACATTCTCACTGACTGCAAGGGTCAGAATTGCAAACACAAACTAAATTGGCTCCTCCTGAGGAGACAGACTTTTTGCAAAAACATTTCACTCATCTCCTCTTGCTGAAGTTTTGATTGACTAATACACCATTTCCAGCGGGTGAGAGAAGGGAATCAGCATGAAATATGCTTGTACCCCATCTTGGGGCACCCCCCACGCTCCGTGACATTGTCTCCCCCTAAAGAGACAGACTTTTTGCACATACATTTCACTCATCTCCTCTTGCTGAAGGTTTGACTGCATAATGCACCATTTCCAGCCGGCGAGAGAAGGGGATCAGCTTTGAATATGGTTGTTCCCAATTTTGGGGTATTCCCCCAGGCTTTGTGACATTGTGTCCCCCTGAAGAGAAAGACTTTTTGCAAATACATTTCACTCATCTTCTCTTGCTGAAGGTTTGACTGCATAACGCACCATTTCCAGCCGGCGAGAGAAGGGGGACAGCTTGAAATATGGTTGTTCTCAATCTTGGGGCATCCCCCGTGCTCCGTGACATCACTACGACATGGCAGAAAAGGACTCGTAGCTCCACCCAAATGGTAGATCATTTGTGGTTGACAAGAATAACAGTCCATGGAGCTGGAGCGATCCTCCAAAGTAAGGGCAGTCCTGTGCTTCACCCCCTGATGACGGGAACAGGCCAGTTAATCCATCCACTTTGCAGAGCAACTAGGATTGTCAGACTTCTGCCCAGAGGAAAGCACGGGCTGATGGCCAACATCCATTGATCTGAGGTTGCGTGACAGCTGTGGTCTGTGCAGCACATGGATTGTGCAGATAGATTGCCTATGTGGAGAATGAGGCAATGCAAGCAGGAAAGTGTGATCTATATGATTCACAAGAAGGTCAATGGTGGAAGGGGGGGAGTATCATAAGGGAGCCTTTTGGATTATGAGGAGCAGGTTAGGCATTTCAAAAAAATAGGCGACAGCAAGCAATGCTCTATTGATGATCGTTCAGTGTTTGTAGGAGGTGTCCCGCCATTCTTGAGGTGCCAGGGAAAGGTCTATGCAAGTACCGAAAAACAACAATATATTTCATGTAAGCTGGCGTGATATATAGTCACTACAGTGGTGGAAAGGAACATTTACACCAGACCCTAACACTTTCTCCAACTTTGAGGAAGTAGGGCATCAAAGGCTTTCACCATAGATCTTTTAAGAGCACCTCATGTTTATGTTTGGGACCACTCCGGTGGTGATAGTGCACCGTACAAATGTCCTTTAACATTAACATTTATCTGTAATGCGCTAAAACCTAAAATGAGGCAACAAAGACACAGCCCTTGAAGTCTGCAGTGAAGTTGGGAGCCACTATAGGACTTGCATGGACAGCTATTACTGCCATTTTTTGAGTGACGTACAGAATTCTTCACGTGGGAAGTCCACGTATAGTGACTATAATGGCAAACCATCGGTTTGTGCACCCCAAGATATTACTGATGCACGGCAAGGCGTTTAGTGGGGGAGGCCTGGAGGGAAGATGTGGGCTCCAATGATAATAGATGAGAAGTTCTTGGGGCTTGGTATCAGAATACAGTGGGGTTAATGTGCACAACTGGATGTCTATGTGTGCAAAGGAACTCCAGGTCAAATGGAGATGCAACGTTTGGTTAGTCAGACATTTAATTGCACAAGTTACTGAAGGAACTAAACTAGTATGTCATGGAACTAATTTGAGGCGCCCAGAAAATAATGAAGTTTAACTGCTATTTGCATAACATAGCAAACACATTAAAGGACAAAGAAACAGATTCTGTCAATCATTGCCAATTTGGAACATTACGTTGATATGATATGATATGATATGGCATTTGTAACGCGCCTATACACAAGTGTTTCAAGGTGTGACGAGGCAGGGGGGGTGGGCGAGGGGAGACAGACAGCGATCCTACTAGGTCAGGTGTCATTCAGATCGCGCAAGTGCAAGGGTAGAGGGGAAGGGAAAAGTGAAAGGGGGAGAGGGAGAGGGGAAAGTGCAGTACAGGGTTATTAGCATACAGGATAAACAACAATGGCCAGCTGGTGGCAGGTGCGAGGTAAGTGCAGACAAGTGCTGGGAAGGGGCGCTGTAGGGATACAGATACAGTCCCGCAGTGCAGGGGTTGCCCAGGAGGCAGTGCAGGGGAGAGTGGCTGGGCCAAGGACCGAGAACAGTAAGTGGCCCAGTTGCAGATTCAGTAATTTATATTTTTATTTATTTATTTTTTTAGCAGGGGAGAGGGGGTGAGAAAGCGGAGGCAAAGAGGAAGGTTTTGAGGTGCTTCCGGAACCGGAGATGGTTCTCCTCAAGTTTCAAGGAGTCAGGAAGGCTGTTCCAGAGGGAGGCCTCTGCAGCGGAGAGAGATCTGCCCCCAACTTTTTTTTTTGGAGAAGCGGCTGACCGTGAGGGAGATGGAGGCGGATGAGCGAAGAGCTCGAGAAGGAAGATATTTAGGAAGAGAGAGTTGAAGGTATTTTGGCCCAAGGCCCCAGACGGCCTTGTGGAACATGCAGAGGGTTCTGAACTTGATTCTCGCAGTCACTGGGAGCCAGTGCAGTGTTTTCAGTCCTGGAGAGATATGGTCCCTGGGCTTGAGGCCAAGGACTAGTCTCGCAGTCCTGTTCTGGATGAGTTGCAAAGGGCGGAGAGTAGAGGCGGGCAGATTTAGATAGAGGCTGTTACAGTAGTCCAGCTTAGAGAGAACCAGGACTCTGGAGACAGTGAGCTTCTGGGGGAAGGAGAGGAAAGGAAGGATACCCCTGAGGAGGTGTAGCTGGTAGTGTGACTTCTTAGAGACGTCGGAAATGTGAGGAGAGAAGGAGAGTGTGGAGTCGAAGATGACCCCAAGGTTTTTTGCCTTGCAGGCAGGAAGAGGGCCAAGAGAGACCGGCCAGAGAGCTGCATGGAAGGAGGGAGTGGGTGTGCCAATGAGTAGAATCTCAGTCTTACTGGCATTAAGGCAGAGGTCGTTGGCGGCACACCATTCCTGGATAGCAGAAAGACAGTCAGAGATGAGGGAAGGAGAAGAGGAGGCCGAGGGAAGCCTGAAGATGAGCTGGGTATCATCCGCATAGCACTGAAAGTTGGGGCAGAGAGCGGCGAAGCGGTGGGCGAGAAGTGCCAGATACTGGTTGAACAGCCAGGGAGAGAGGTTATATCCCTGGGGGACACCACAGGTAGAGAAGAAGATGTCAGAGAGGAAAGACCCAGTTGGACCTGGGAGGGTTGATTGGAGAGGAAAGAGGTCAACCACGCCAGGGCCTGACCAGTGATACCCAGGTTATCACGGAGACGGTTGAGCAGGATGGTATAGTTGACAGTATCAAAGGCAGAAGAGAGATCAAGCAAAATGAGAACACATGGAATGTTAGAGTCAAGGTTTGAGAGCCGGTCCTCACGGATGTTCAGGAGCGCAGTTTCCGTGCTTCTGGCAGCTCTGAAGCCAGACTGATGGTCATGAAGACTACCAACAGATTCAGCATGGAGATTAAGCTGGGAGATGGCCAGATTGGAGATTAAAGAGGTCAACCACAGAAGAGCCTGACCAGTGATACCCAGGTTATCACGGAGACGGTTGATGATAAGAAAGGTTATTTACTTAACTGATTTTGGACCTTGTAAGAGTTTTGACAGAGACAGTTTGTGTGTTACATCAGTCATTAATATTGTAGAGAAGTTATTTCTTTGTTTAGTGTTGTCCATCTTGTCTTGTATATTGTTTGCATGTTCGGGCTTTGAGTCCATCCCAGTTCTGCAAAAAAACAATATGTGGCGCCCCATCACTCTTCCAAATAAAGGCTTTTGAGACACCCAATTAAGTGAGGGGGTTGAAAAAGAAGCATTAACCATTATCTCTTGTTATGCTAGGGACCTTCTCATGTGGACCTTTGCTCCCAATATATACGGTCTCTCATCATAAAATGCATGCCTTAACTCTGTATCAGCTACAGTAAACAAATAAGCATCATGGTTCTCCATTAAGCAAGCTTACTTGGTGGCCATGTTAAAGGCTGCTCTGTGCTGCTCTGTCACAGTGCTCTAGGATCCCTACATTGCATTAAAACAACCATGCCTCTGGATCTGCAGTTCACTAATCACGCAATTTTATTTATTTTTAAATTTTTTGTTTACTTGAGTTTTAATCAAAAAGGTTTTGATTTTTACAAGGGTCTTCAAAAACTTGAGGGTCCGCGAATCCAGGCGTGTTTTAATGTGTCTCGTCTTGCCGCCTTCCCGATTCTTAGTAAACAGTCGCCTCGTTCTTCAACTAGTGTATATTGGCCAGAATTTGTGTCCATACTAGAATTGCCCTCTGAGTGTGTAAAAGGTGGTTTATCATTTTGAAGGCGAGTCTAATCACGTTAATGGTGCTAGACATCCTCACCACCACCCATGCATTGATCTGCCAAAGGAGTTCACTACTGCATTCAGGTTGATAGTGCCCTGTGTAACCGCGGTTTCATCTCTAATGGTCTTTGTAAAAACATTCTGACACACTGTACCTGGAATTTGGTCCCTAGTGGTCGTTCTCACTGCATTCTCGCTTCCTGCATTTTAGTCATGAGTGGCCTTTGTAACTGCATAGGTAGTAGCCTTCATAACTGCAATTTGATATCACTAGTAGCCTTTTTAATGACATTTTATTCATTAGTTACTGTTGTTGCAGAATTCTCGACAATAATGACCAAACCTTTGCCTGACCATCTCTCTTAGTGTCTGACACGTCCCCACACAAACATGCTTCTGTCCGTCTTCCTCCGCCACCTACGCTAGTCACACCCTTTACATTGGGACTATAAGTAACCACCTGCATTCCAGAGACTCCCCTCTCCATTCCAACCCATTTCCATCCCCTCACTTAACCCATGTTAATGGTCCAACCGTAACAACATTTTCTTTCTGACCATTTTAACGCTATCCTGCACGCCTCACAGTGAATATCAACGAAACATGGTTTACCCCATAAAGCACAGCAACACTAGATTGCCTTCACAGTGAAGCTGATAAGTTCTTCCAGTCCTCTCACTCATTTAAGAAAGGGAAAGCTTGAGTCTGTCTATCAGAAAAGACATGCCATCCAATCCTCTCCTAATACCAGCATCACTATAATTACCTTCACTTTCCAATGCATTGGTATTCAACTAGTGGATGCCACTCCCCATGTCACAATTCTCATCTATCAAATTATCATCCTTTTTTTTTCTCACAAGATTAAGAACTACTACTCAAATATCTGCCTCTCTACCGGGACTAAGGTTCAGAGTCGTCTTCAGCTTGACTACTCACTCTTTGACCTCTCTACAGCCAGTCAACTCTCCTATTGCAAACTCCATGGAAAAGGCCTTTGAAGACTATAACCTATAACATGATGCCCCTTGGAACACCACTATCTCATTCCATTTTTCAGATCCTCCCACCTTATCTCCTACATGGTTGTACCCTGACCTGAAATGACTGAGAACAAATAAGCACATCCTCTTATGTTGTTATAAAACAGTTATTTTGCTCTCCTTGCTTCATAAAAGGAATACCCCTTGACACTACACTACCCTTCTATCTGCTAAGTCCAATTACTTCACCAACCTCATATTTTGCCCCTGCATGATGCTCACAATCTACCAGGACCATCAAGTGTATGCTTTCCCCTCAATACTATGTCAACCATTCCACCATATCTATCTCTCTCGTTGTCTGTCTGTCTCTCTCTGTCTCTCTCTCTCAATCTGTGACACCCTACCTACCTACCTCTCCATTCATCTTCCTCCCTATGTCTCTCCACTAGTCCACACTCTTGCTCCCTCCGCTTTGTCTAATTTTCCCCACCATTCTGGCTGAAGACCAACAGTTGCCCAACCCCTCTTGTGCTCTTGCAGACACACACAGATCCCAAACTATTAAGTAACTGAAACCCCTTACTTACACCTGTCTATCCCCTCACTTCAACCTCACCCTGTCCTCTATAATCTTCCCTGTGTGCTAGGAGGAAACCTGGGCCCATTGTCACACACTTCATATAAAACGTATAGTGGTACCCCAAAACCCTTACATATACAAACCTGTTTCCCATCTTCCGGGTCCAGACATCACTTAACCATATATTTAGCTTCCTCAGTAGTGCTCATTGCTTCTACCTATCCCTCATTCTCATTCTCCTTGATCTCTATGTTGTCTTTGATACTGTTAATCACGCATCTCTCTCCTTGACTCACTCACACCTCATCCTTCAGTGCACTGCCCTTGCCTGGATTGCAGACCTAGCTGGAGGCTCATTTTCTATCTTTTGGAAGGGAGGAACAACTTGGTGTCAAGCCTCTACCAGTCGAGCCAACAAGGGCATACTCTTGACCCCCTCTTATTCTACTAATCCTCCATTGGAAAGCTCATCTCTTTATTTCTATGTTTCATATAAAATGTTTGCTGATGACATTAAATCCTTTACGTTTCACTCTCCTCCTCTCTGGAGCATCCTCACCACTTTCCTCCAAGTGGTCCTACGTGGCATTTCAAAATTAATCCATTTCATAATTCACATTGAGATGACACACTTGGTGTTGCCTTCCCTGTCTGTCCTGTGCCTCTCCAAGAAACAAACCCCCTCTCCAAGGAACAAACCTGGTTTGTACATACATTCCCTCAACTCCCCGCTCCACTTATCTGGGAAAAGCCAAAGAAATCCAGCAACTCCCCTCCCTGCTCTGCTCATCCTCCATCACAGACCAAACTCCCTGATCCACTGCCCCTAGACTGACTCTCCCCCCACTTATCACTTATCTCACCTTCTCCACTGGCCCAGTCCATACTGTCCCCTTTCACTCTCCATGCATTGTGGAGAGGACATTTTGCACTGGATTATGTGTGAAACATCCTCTCCAAAATACAAAGGGTGCACCCCCAACACCCTCACCCTCCCCCACTGGCCCACAACCTGGATGTTCCCTCTCTCTACAATAGTTCATTGCTTCCACCTCAACATCTGCCTTTCATTTACTTAGACTTTAATGCTCCCCTTTTTTAAATTTGATTTTTATTTATAACAATCACAGGGAAAACAATGCATTTTGGCACAAAAAAACCTACAGAATTTACCATTGATAACAGATCTTTTACAATGGGGTCAGAGAGTATGACTTGCACACCAGATGTTGCAGGGGAAGGTGGAAACATAATCCAGGGATGAGGACAGGACAGAATGACACAAGAGCATGATGGTGAAGGAGGTGCTGATTTAAGGATGAAGGGGTGATGTAAAAGTGCTGTAGGTTTGTCCATATAGGCTAGAGAGAGAGGAAAACAGGGCATACAGTAGCGTAGAGTGCTAGGAAAAATTTTCTACGGAAAGAAGGAGAGTTTTGAAGTTGAATTTGAATAGTGGCAGAGTTTGAGTAGTACAGAGAGGGAGAGGAAGAGCAATCCAGAGTAGGGGAGAAAGGAGATAGAGAGAAATATTGGAAATAAGAAGAACCACAGGGGGCTTGAGTGGTGGCAAGGGGGGTGAGCTGAGGATGACCTTAATAAAAGCATATGAAAGTAGGGAGTGAGATGAGCAGATAGGTAGGGCGGGGTAAGTCCATGGATAGCTTTGAAGATGATTAGACGTTTATACGTGTTTCCTTGTTTCATAGATAGCCAGCCAATCTGGCAATGGGCAGAGGAGGTTGAGATAAAGTGAGAAAGGTTGAAAAGTTGAAAAGTGTATGGACTGCAAAGTTAAGGGCTTTATCCAGGTGAAAAAGCATAGTTGGGAAGGACATAAAGGAGACCGGCACAGTAGCCAGATCTAAAAAGGATTTAGGAGGAGAGTAGCTGCTTAGCAGTATTAAAAGGAAGAAGTTAACCAATATTTCTGATATTACACTCAGGAGGCTGGATTACTTCCTTCTCGCCTCATGTGACTTCCTTTGCTACAAGCATCCACCACAACCTCCTTTGATTTTCACCCACCTCTGTGCACTGCTTCTATACGAGTCGATATCCATGTGCAAATACTCCAACTTTAAATTCTTTCACATCTGCTAGTCCATCCATGGGTTAGCTATCTCCAGTTTGTCAAACTCTGCCTTACCCTTTTCAAGCAGTCGCACCCTGAGATCTCAAGCCCCCCCTTAATCTCGTGTATCCCTGTCTGCTATGTGATACCTCTCTATTTCCCTCCTCTGATTCATGGTTCAGGGGTGCGCTCAAGAAGCACCACATTTGCTTTGAAGGAACACCAAACTGTCTACAGTTTCCCACCTTTCACTCTGACCCTGCACACCTACCCTAACGAACCTTCATCCTGACATCTAACCTACACTTAGAAGTCAATACCAGAAAGTGATACTTTTGTGGCATATGTAAATGATCCAATGGTTTATTGTCTAATATGTGTGTCTTTAATCATCGTGAGTGCTACTTACTATTGGTGTTCCATCACCTCTTCAATTCACCTGTTAAATGTATGCATCATTGTATCTCATTGACTAATGTAAGGGGCTGAATCGTGGAACTGCAAAGTCAGACATGTGGGCAAATGAAGAAAAAATACTTTCAAAACTATTCCTAATAAATGTATAATCTAACAGCAGAAAGCAACCCAAATTATCAAATTAAATTAAATGATTTTCTATGTATTTTCTTTGGATGGGGCATAAGAACAATGAAATGGGTGTGGTGTGTATATTTAAGAGAGTTAGAATTGTATTTCGATCTTAGAAATGCATTGTTATAGTAATGTATGAGACATCAAAGGCCAAATGAAAACATAGAAGGGTATGAGTTGCATGTGTTGTGGGTATTGTATTCCTATGTTGTGAAGGTTTGATGGTAGCAATGCAAGCAGAATATACATTGTAATCTGTAAGGCTATTGGAGGATGATATCAAGGAGAAAAGGGTGACTTAAAGGTAATAAAGGCCAATGGTGGTAAGGCTAACTGTGCAAAAAGAAATAATAATAGAGCCATTAGAAATGTGAAAAGAAAGAACATACCCTAAAATTGGAATGGCATCATTACAAGATTGTTGTTTTTGGGGGAAATGGGACACCAGGTTATAATGATTTGGTTACACATGTGCCCTAGTTGCTGTGTGTCACATGACCTTATGTTGTGGGAGCAATATGATGGGCAGTTAAAAGGAGTGCAGGGTGGACTAATGCAGAAAGCAAATTCGTGGATCTTTCCTTAATTGTGGAATTTCTAATTCCAGATATGGGAGGATGCCAGAGAGATCAACCGCTAAATTCCAAGTAGGGCAGACACTCTTCCTTTTTTAGTCTGTTTTCTGGATTAAGAATGGAGATGAATCCTGCATTCACGGAACTCAATTTCCTGGCCGGGATGCCGGGTTGAGGCCCCTGATCATTTCCTGTTGCTACTTACGGCCGAGGGCTTTCACAGGGGTTGTTACTGCAGCTTGCTCCTACTTCCACCAAATTTTCCCCTAACTTTTTGCTGGGTGAGTTCTGTCTGACCCATATCCCCCCTTGCACCTCAGTCTGAAATTTTTCTTGCTGAATGCTGGCTCCCTGCTCTCGCATTCGGCACAATGCCATGATCATTTAGATGAGAACCCCCCAGACTTTGCTTGTGTCACAGAGACATGGTTCTGTGACTTATCTGGTCCATCTGTGGTTCAACTACTGTTTGGATGCTTTAGTATTATTTCTGCTGATTGGGCCACTATTCATGCCTGGGGTGATGTTGCCATAACATACAGCTCAACGTTTACTGGTATGGTGCTGTCCCTCAGTGACAACATTAAAATTGTGGCCCTGTTGGCCCATTTTATTCTTTCTCCAACGATGTCTGTCCATAATTTCTGAGTTATAGCCCCCCTTGTCTCCATCCCAAATTCTGTGACTCCTTTTTGGATCTGGTTTCTGAGCTCCAACTTCACTTTGCTAATCTGTGGGTGTTGGGTGATTTTAATTACAAGCCAAATGACCCATCTGATCTTTCTGCTGGGTGCTTCCTTCCTGCTGTGCACAATTGTGCTCTCCCACAGTTGGTGGTTGGCTCCATCGATAGATTAGATAATACCATGGACCTTATATTTTCCCCTTCATTACCTATAACCCGGTCTGATCATGTTTTAATACCTGTTATGTTGGAATACCCTCCTTCTGCCGCAGATCAGCAGATCTCTCCTGCCCCTGGCGCAAATGGACCTGTGTTTCCAGGACGGCCAATTTTGCCCAGGTGGCAGCATACTGTGAGGGACATCTTGTTCTTTATTTGGACTGCCTTTCCCAAGGTTGTTTAGCATCTGCCGACTATCTTGCTCCCCTCAAATTGGTTAAACCTAGGACACGTCTGTCTGAGTGTTCGTTTAATGACACTCGCTAGACTCTTCATCCCCAAAGAAGACAGGCTAAACGGAAATGGCGGTATGCTATTGCTCATGAATCCAAGCTTATTTTACGCCGTATTGCCTCTCTTTCTCAGAAAGCCATCTATGATGTGAAGCATGCCTATATTATGCACCAAACTGAATGATTCCTTAATCATCCCTTATAATTGTTTAGACTACTGCGCTCTCTTTCTTTTCCTCCTTCTGTGGGTGTGGTCCCTTCCCAATCCCTGTGCGACTCTTGTTCGCTATTTGTAAAGAAGATTGAGAATATTCTGACAGCTATTTGCTCCCCGATGCTCTAGACTGATGCACCTTCTTGTGTGGCACCTATAGCTAAGCCGCCCTGCCACTTGTCTTTTCCCAACAGGAAATTATTACAGCCGCAACTCAGCTTAAATCTGCTTCTTCAGCTGATGATATTCCTCTCTTTGTGTTGAATGAAACTATGTCTCTAATTGCTTCTTTGATTACTCAGTCTGTTAACCTCTCATTCAGGTCGGTTGTTATCCGTGCCACCCTGAAGCAAGCGCTTGTCATTCCACTTCTGAAGAAACCTTCCTTGGATCCTTCTGTACCAGTATAATGTGTCGTATTTCTCTTCTTTCCTTTCCGAAGAAGGTTCTTGAATCCTTAGTATTTCGTTGTCTCACATCCTTTCTTGAGGTTTCTGCATTTTTCTGATCCTCGCAGTCCGGTTTTCGACCAGGTCACAGCGCTAAGAGAGTGCTGGTCTCTGTAGTTGACGATCTTGCACAGCTGCAGGACCAGGGTGGCGTATGAGCTCAGATTCTATTCAACCTTTCTGCCGCCTTTGATACAATTGACCACACAAACCTGTGGGAGCACCTCGCTGGGGCCGGCCTCTCCATTGCTGTTCTTTCCTGGTTTTGATCCTTTTGGTCTTATTGGATTCAGACCCTCACTCTTCTCCCTTTTCATTCTGTTTTTGTTCCTCTTACCTGTGGTATTCCTCAAGGCTCTGCCATTTCCCCGGTCTTGTTTAACATCTAGATTCGGCGCCTGACCAAGCTCATCCTATCCCTCTGCTTCCTTTGTTATTCCTATGTTGATGATACCCAGATCATTGTGCGAATTGAACCTTTCTAGAAATGAAACTGCACCCAGATTCATGGCTTGCCTGGTGGTCATCAGGGAGTGGATTGGAAAAAATGGGCTCATGCTGAATGGTGGCAAAACTGAGGTGTTAATGTTGGGCCCCACGTCTGCCACAGATCTTTGGACTCCTCTTTTCTGGCCATCCTCTCTTGGCATCTTTCTGGTTCCTGTTCTGGTTTTGAAGGATATAGGAGTAACAATGTCTGCCATGGTTTGTCTGAAAAGCAGACCAGCGCTTTGTGTCAGAAAGGCCATCTCCAGCTCGAATTCTTGTGTAGAGTTGTCCCTTTCGTACTGGCTCATCCCATTGCCCTGGTGTTTGCCTCTCTTGTTCTATCTACATTAGATTAATGTAATGCTCTCCTTATGGGCAACCAGCTTATCTCATACATTGACTGCAGGTTCAACAGAACTCCGCAGCCAGAATGACTACGTCTGTCCCTCGGTACTCTCACACTACATTGGTACTCTGCCATCTTCACTGGATCTCTGTGGCCAATTGTAGCCTCTTTACGTCAGTTTGCTTGGTACATCGTGCTTTTTATGGCATGGGTGTGGAATACCTACAGCTGAAATTCGGCACCTATAACCAGTCCCACGCCCTGTGCTCGATCCATGCCTGTCTTGTTGTGATTCCTCATGTCAAATTTGTGCGGATTGGTGGCTGAACTTTTTCTGCTGCTGCCGCCAAACTTTGGACTCCCTCCCTCTGTCCCTTTGTTCCATCAGGGATCACCTGCTATTTAGGGGGTCCCTGAAAACACGTCTATTTTAAAGCTAGTCTTGATAGCTTTCTCCATTTGCTGTGCTAGTGCCATGATGCTTTTGGGCAAACAATGCGCTTTACAAATTCTCAATGCATACTTATATACAAGAGTTAATTTGGTGATGGGGAAGTATCGCCTCATGTAATGCAGCTTTTTGCAAACAAAATATTGTTTCTGATTGGTGGCCATTGGGAAGTGGGCAAGGATGAGGTCATGTATTCCATTTCCTTTAGACAAAAAGTAGTTGCTCATTTTGTATGTGTTGTAGGGCTGTTATTTCACTAGCGGGCAAGCACCGGAAGGATGCTGTTACTGTAAGTGTGTGGGAGGTGTTTACAGAGTGTTGAGCTGTCACTTTGTTAATAAAGGTGAGAAAGGTACATATAAAATGTATTTCTTTCAAATGGAAAAATAGCAGCTGCCAATTGTACCTTCTTGAATTTATTTCTTTATCTATTTTCTATGTAGCAGCTAGATTGTCATCTTCTGTCAACCTCACTTATGTGCAGGAATACTGCAATAAACACATGGCTCACAAGAGTAAAAGGCATGATGAGAAGAGTGTATAATCAGTAACATTAGAGTAAAGTGAAAGGTTACATAAACAAGAGGTAGTATCATATCAAGGATGAGAGGATATAGCCATGGGAACAAAGGGACAGGTAGAAGAAAAGAGGCTGAGCTAATGGGAGATGCGTGCAAAAGAGAGTGATATGAATCAGGAGGAAAGAAGGTCAAACAGTGCATTGGGATGAACTGTGGTTATAGCCAGGCCATTGATTTTACTCATTCTCTGTAATGGCAGGCACTTAACAGTGATAAAAGGCTTTGATCTTCAGCATCTTCCTGAATTACAGCGACAGTTCGACTGATCTCGCAGAATTGGATTTACACTATTCCAATGTTTTGGAGCATGTGCTGCAATGGTTGCGCGACTGGGTTTTTTCCTTTGAATTCTTTTATGCCTGATGGCCAGTGATTTGGACACTTAGAGATTTTTGGCTCGAGATTCGAATTTGGAGCCAACATTAGTAAGTAGTTTGGGACTCAATATTTTGGATGATAGAGTTATTTTCGATAATGAAATCAAGGTTTCTAAACAGGTATGGATGGTTATATCAGGAACCCATGTCAGGGTGCCATAGCCATGCAGTCAGGTTTTGGGGTCTGTCTTCTGTTCCCATTATCGCTTTTTTTGAAGGGGTTTTTCACTACTTTCTGCACATCCATAGTTCAGAAGATTAAAGACAGGAGGAGAGTGAGGGTCTCTTGCACAGTTTTACTTGTCAAGTAAAAGACGTATCTGCAAATAATAGAAGTATCTGCAAGTAATACAAGTATCTGCAAGAAATAGAAGTATCTGAGTGTGATTGGTGTGCATGCAGTGGTTGAACTCGTAGGAGTTAAGAATATGGGCCTCATTACGAGGAAGCTGGTAAAGGGATAATGGAGCCGGTAGAGCTGCCGTCCTCGTTATCCCTCTACCGCCTCATTACGAGGTCTGCTAGCGTGTCCCGCAAAGGACGTCTGGTAAAACCAGGCGTCCCTAGCGGGACCCGCTAGCAGACCAGGATGCTAACAACAGGCCCGTCATTAATGGGCCCATTGTTAGCATCCTCCCTATTCCCTTTGAGCCCTATAGGGGCTTGAATGGGAATGGGGATGTACCGGGTCCCAGGAACGGGAATTACCGGGCCTACCAAGGTCGGAATGGCTCAGTAATTCCCTATTTCTGAAACCCGGACACAGTGCCCGATATGGGGGTACCTCCATGCTCGTAATGAGGCCCTATGACTGGTGGTAAAGATTGAAGAGAAAGCGTGATCTGGCTGAGCCTCGTGGAACTTCAAACATGATGGATACAGAGGAAGAGAAGAAGAAAGTTGAGTGCAAAATGCTTGGTGTCTGGATGCTTAGGAATTTTCTAAGTCATTATTTCTTATTAGCTAGACGAGAATTGGACCTGTACCCGGTAAACTTGGTGGTCAACGATGTTGATGCTGCAGAAAGGTTCAAGAGCATCAATGTGTTGACCTTTGTCGCTGCCTGTTGCCAATCGAAGGCTATCTAGTAGGGTGAGGATGACTGTCTCGGGGCCTCCACTGGGAGGGGTGCCCATTTCATGGGGATTGAGGATATAATTGCTATCAATGTGGGCCTGAAGCTGACCTTGGGAATTATATTCAGGAATATTGGAGCTGTAGAGGAGATTAGAAATGGGTCTGTGTTTGGTGGGGTCTGTGGGATTAAGCCCTGATTACATGTGGAGGAGCTTGATCACAGCTTCCTTTGAAACAGATTAACAATGACTGCAGTGAGAGAATTGTTCCAGTGTCAAAGAGAGAGTTGGATATGGCAGGTTGGGATGCTTGTGGGTGAGCAGTGCATAAGAGTCATAGGGCCTGGTTTGCAAAAATGTTTTAACATGGGAAACTCCCATTGAAACGTTTTTGTAAATCAGATCCAAAGTGCTTACGGGTATAGTTGAGGGGTGTATGGCAGAGATGCCATGAGTGAAGCAACACTGTAGGAGCAATTAGAAGCCAGAAAGATCAGTAAATGATATAGTGGCAAGAAATGGCCGAACAATTGAAATCCATCAGGGACTGCGAACTAATTTTAGAGCCATGGTAGCAAGAAATAATGGTTATATGTGATTGCATCAAATATGAAAACAACTAATGGAATGTTAATGCATTAAACAAAATAATACCAACATCACTAATTTCTTTTTTGTTGTTTTTGGGAGGGTTTTTCCCCACAAATCCCCCCTTTTTTTGTAATACTTTTTCCCCACCCCCAAAACCACTATTCCCACTCCCAACCCCATTTTTAGTTTTTTTCCAAAATTAGTTGTTTTTTCATTTGTTGAAATTTCATTAGTTGTTTTCTATGAGATACAATCACTGCATACCAAAATAATTATTTGCAGGTGCTTTGTATGAAGCAAGGAAGAAAAGCTAATGGAGCACAGTGAGCATGATAGATCAGATGCAATCAGTAATTCCTGTGAATCAAAGGCAATAACCCTACAAATATGACTTCAATTTAAATCAAGACTGAGGGTCTGTTGGCGGGAAGGTTGTTAAACTCTAATGTGCTAATGCCATGCATAGTAGTTTATTAGAAATGGTTCCAGGTTATGTTCTAATCCATTGTTAGGTTTGTTTGGTCATTCAGTCTCTAATATCTGGGAGGATGTCTATAGTGAGTCCCTGTATAAACACTGTAGAGGCACTTGCAATGCCCCACTACTTCCCAGCTAGGTTTGCATTGTTGTACATCTCATGCATTACAACAGTTGAGATTTTAAATTATTTCTCAGGATTTTCACAAGAGGGAATTCCCTTGTTTTTTAAATTTTATTTTATTGCATATGGTTTAAAAAAATGTTGCAACACAATACATTAATGGGGTAATTCATAGAATTCAGTGCACAAGTGACGCATGCGGCTGGCGCACAGTGTGCGCATGCGACTTTCTGTGCCAGCCGCGTGCGCTAAAATCCATTTCCGCGCACAGCGTATGCATGGATTTTAACATCCAAAACCAGCCGTAGCGCAGAGTGGCGCATCGACCCTGCAGCAGCACCAGTTACGCCCCCAACCCCTGCTCGTGTGCCATGTACAGCGCACAAATCCCGTACATGGCGCACAGGCTCGAAAACGCCTGTAAAACTCCCAGCGCACCCCTCTGAATACACGTACCCCGCTGCGCGGGTAGTCTCACACGCGATTGGCCCTGTGCAAGCGGGGTATGTGTATTACTGGGGTTCGTGGGAAGTTTCACACGCGATTGGCCCTGTGCGAGCGGGGTACGTGTATTACTGGGGTTCGCAGGAAGTTTCACACGCGATTGGCAGTGTGCGAGCGGGGTACGTGTATTACTGGGGTTCGCGGGAAGTTTCACACGCGATTGGCCCTGTGCGAGCGGGGTACATGTATTACTGGGGTTCGCGGGAAGTGTCACACGCGATTGGCAGTGTGCGAGCGGGGTACGTGTATTACTGGGGTTCGCGGGAAGTTTCACACGCGATTGGCCCTGTGCGATAGGGGTACATGTATTACTGGGGTTCGCGGGAAGTGTCACACGCGATTGGCCCTGTGCGAGCGGGGTACGTGTATTACTGGGGTTCACGGGAATTGTCACACACGAATGGCCCTGCGCGAGCTGGGTACGAGTATTTCTGGGGTGCGCTTGAAGTTTCACACGCGATTTTGCTGTCAGAGCGGGGTACGTGTATTTCGGGGTTGCGCGTGAAGTTTCACACACAATTTTGCTGTCAGAGCGGGGTACGTGCAGCCAGTGTGGTGCGCGGGGAGTCCTACACGTGAATTGGTGTCCATTCTACCCCCTCCATGGCCCTTGCAAGCAGCCCACACCACAGGGGACTACCCTGCACCCCTGGTCATGTCCCGCAGGCAGCCCATCCACCATGGGCATGCCCACCAGCCAAGCCACATGTCACGTTGCAATATGATCACCAATTTATGTCCCCCAGCACCCCCACCCCCCAGCAGTGAGGGGCACCTGCCAGCAGGCCCCCACTCATGTCCCCCTGCACCCCCATCCCCCAGCAGTGAGGGGCACCTGCCAGCAGGCCCCCACTCATGTCCCCAAGCACCCCTACCCCCCCCAGCAGTGAGGGGCACCTGCCAGCAGGCCCCCACTCATGTCCCCCAGCACCCCTACCCACCAGCAGTGAGGGGCACCTGCCAGCAGGCCCCCACTCATGTCCCCCAGCACCCCCACCCCCCAGCAGTGGGGGGCACCTGCCAGCAGGCCCCCACTCATGTCCCCCAGCACTCCCACCCCCAGCAGTGAGGGGCACCTGCCAGCAGGCCCCCACTCATGTTCCCCTGCACCCCCACCCCCCAGCAGTGAGGGGCACCTGCCAGCAGGCCCCCGCTCATGTCCCCCTGGACCCCCACCCCCCAGCAATGAGGGGCACCTGCCAGCAGGGCCCACTCATGTCCCACTCATGTCCCCCAGAACCCCCACCCCCCAGCAGTGAGGGAAAATCAAAAAAGAAAATGCCGACAAATCCACACTCCAACTATTTACAAGGATGAAATCCTGGGTCCATGAGCCCAACTGTCCAAATGAAACCTACAAAAATACACTAACTAATGAAGAACTATATACAAAATGTGGGGTATTGTCCAAGCGCCCCAAAATAAAATGAAAACCAAAATGAAACCTAACACTAACTAACTAACTAACTATTTACAATGGCAGCGGGCTAGTCTGACGGCTCACTTTTGGATGTCCCGGGCCAGGGCATCATCAAACTCCCGCTCAATGTCCTGGAGGCGGTCCTCTTCCATGGCCCCAAGGGTTCGCAGGGACGATGACATGCTGGCCTCCAACTCCCTGCGAATTGCCTCGAGGCACTCGGCCCGCCTCAGTGCCCTCCGCATGGAGTTCTCCGCCCTGACCATTGTGAGCTGTGCCTCTTCCGCCCGCTGCCGCTCCGCATCTATAGTGTGGGCCAACCGCTGCCACACGGAAGACACTTGCAATCCTGGGTCCTCCTGCCCTCTGGCCGATGCCTGCCCCTCCGATGTTGAAGGCCCTGAGCCATCATTGCTCCCACCATGTTGCTGCTGCTGCTGTGCCTGTGCCTGCACCCTGGCTCTTGCTGCCTGCATGTCCTCCTCCGGCTGGGGTGCAGTTGTCGTGGTGGCCACCCCTGCTGGACGTCCGACTCCCGACTGTGGCAGGGATGTGTCCTCCACCAGCCTGGCCGCTGGGTCAGAGGCAGCTCCACAGGGTACCCAGGTGATACATGGGTGGGAAGATGGCATGGAGGACGACTGGCGTGTAGGGGGTTCAGATGAGGAGGGGGTCGCAAGAAGGTCCAGCACACAGAGGAATTCAGCACTGGTGACCCATCCCAGTAGGTCAACGGGGTCAAAGAGGCATCCGAGATGACGTGCAGTGTCTTCACGAAAACACTGCAGGTCACCTCGCATGCCCCGTTGACGCAACGCTATCCCAGCCAGGACAGGCTCAACACGGTCCCGGATAGCCACGTCCGCAGGGAGAGGAAGGCCAGTTGTTGTGAGCCCATCCCCTCCCTGAAAACGGGTCTAGATGTAGGCATCCCTGCTGGTGCTGGATGATGCAGTCACAGGATCAGGATCACACAGGCACCTCCGCGGCGGCCTGTTCTGCCTCCTGTCCCTGCTCCTGCACTGCACCACTGGCACCAGTGGAATCCCCACCTCCAGACCCGTGTGTGTCCCTTCCACGCCTCCTCCTCCTCCAAACCCCCCACCAACCTGGAGGACTCCATGCCATCTTCCTCCGTCGGACCCTGTGGGGTCTCAGCTGCCCCTTCTGCTGCCGAGGAGTCCATCTCCAACCTCTGCCTCTTGGTCCTACCCTCGGCAGCTGCGGCTTGGGACGCGGCACCAGACTCCTCACTCCCCGAAGAGATGACAATCTGGGAGGGGAGCCAGGCCTTTGCGTCTCCGGCTGGTGGTGCGATCCCTGCCGCTTTGCTCCACAGCACCCTCTCCGCCCTCTTCATCAGTTGACGCTGCAGACAGGGAGAGATAGAACACAGGCATCAGGGCACTGTACAATGGAATGATACACACATGACAGTTGTACATGAGTGGCAGTGTCAAACTTCAGATATGGCATCACACTTCCTAACACACATGTCATTTCTACTCACACACATGAGCAATTCCACAGCAATTTTGCACCAGGCAGCACCATCCATACACATACAACAGCATCAGCATCCGAAGGTGAGCCTGACGTCACATGAAACACGGGGAGTACACAACACATGCACACACACCAACACACTTACATTCATGTGTGCATGTCCACCAACTGTCAGAGTGATGAGATCGCCATCCATGTCACATCTGTCATCCAGCCTTCTACATGTCAGTGCCACATGCATCCATGTTGCATCACAGTTGCACACTTGTCAAATAGACACACATGCACATGTTCACAGTGAAGATACATGCAGCTGGAACCAACATCCATGTGTGAAACCACAATCATGCCAACGTACATACACAGTAATTCAAACATGTGTGCTTACACATCTGCATTTGGCCTGCATGCTTACCCACACATACACCATCCATGTGTCTCACACATGAGAGGACTCACATGTGTCAGCCTCACGCCCCTGTACATACACATCCATACATGGCCCTACAAAAACACATGTGCAACATGCACACTACTGGCACACCATGACACGCATAGCGTCCAATCAGTACGCATGTACACTTACCTCTCGACTCCAGACGGGTCTGCCTCTCAAGGACCTGGACATGGAGCGCTGGGCATATGCATTCCAGGAACCTCATTTGGTGGTCGGACAGGTGTCCCCGGTGCCCCTTGGCATCCGGTGCTTTCAAGAGGTGCCGGGCCTTGTCGAGGGTCCTGGACCTGAAGTCCTCCCAGCACTTCTTGACATGTTTGATGTCTCGGACTGCCACCCCCTCCTCGTTGATGGCAGTCGCAGTGTCCATCCAGATCCTGGTCCGTCCTTCATAGTCGGCGCGAAAACTTCCAAAGAGGGCATCATACTGCTGCACGACTTGCTCCACCAGGACACCAACTTCCCTGGCACTCAAGCTGGTGGCCCTCTGCCTCTCTGGCTGGGGGTTGCCAGTGGTGCCAGATGGTGGTGTGCCCGACATGGCAACCCCAGAGGCAGGTGTGGGTGGGCAACTGGGTCCTGGGGCTGGGCTGTGGAGCAATGGTATCCCAGTTGGAAGTCTTCAGTTCCAGCAGGGGTGGTCACAACAACTGCACCCCTGCAGATGGATGATGTGCAGGCAGCAAATAGCAGGGGACATGGGCAGCAGGCAGGCAGCAGCAGATGGCAGGTGAGAGCGTGCTTGGGGCTCTGGGGGGCAGTAATTCGGCCTTCTGGGCAGGAGTGTGGTCTTCCGTGTGTTGTTGCATGGCCAGCTTGATACGGAGTGATTTGGCACGTGGAAATCTTGCACGTCTGCGTGAAATTCGAGGAAAGGCCCTTAGCACGTAAGCGTGTCTGTGACATTACGCGCACGGGCATTTCCCTCGTGACGTGGGCATAGTGGTTCATGGCGCATGAAAAAACTGCATGTCCGCATGTGAATGCGTGTAATCCGAGGAAAGGGCCTACGCGTCTGTGACGTGATGCGCGTGGGTTTTTCCCTCAGCAGGGGTGCATGTTCATCGTACACGTCCAAAAACTGCACGTCCGAGTGTCAGCTCGTGTAATTGGAGGAAAGGGCTTTAGCGCGTACACGCGTAAGTGACTTTGTACGTGTGGGCCGGTTTAAAAGGTATGTGTAGGACCCCATTTCCTTGTACGTGCTTTTCGTGGAGAGCGAGTGGGTGAATTCTGTACTTCTTGTCGGTTCACACGCGATTACTTCAGAGCGTTTCAAGTTTGTGCTCCCTGTTACCTCTGACAGCACTCATTTTTTTTGTTGGGCCTGTTTCCTCAAACAGCGTTCACTTCTTCTTTTGTCCTGTCTCCTCAGACAGCGTACAATTCTTCTTCTGGCGGGGGTGTTGCCAACAAGCACACGCGCGTCTTTCTCACGTTCTTTTTCCAGACAGACGGTGAGTCGCGCACGTATTTACCAACTGTGCTTGCCCGCGTGTCACGTACCACTTCAGAGGTCATTGTAGGCTGTGTGTAACACGCGTAGGCTTATTTTTGTGTTTCTGGGTGCCACAGCATAGTGCGGTTCATTTTTCCACCACGTGGTCTACGAGGGGTTGCGTGCACGTTATTTTTTTATTTTTGGGGTGCCTGTGCGTTGTGTGACCCGTCATCTTCCGCCAGGGGTCACAGACAGCCTTGCTAGAGCACTAGGGTATGAATTCCATCTAGTAGGGTGAAAGACCCCTTTCACCCCAAATTGCCCAGGACAATTGTTTACTGCTACTCCCATACGCACAACAACATCAGTGCCATGGTTGGGAGGCGACCAAGCGTTAAGGGAGGCAAAGGTGGCCGACCTCCAAAAGGTGTCCGTGGTCGGCGTGGTAGGGGACGTGGCCATGATTTGCAGGGTGCCCCTAGACCCCCATGTGTGGAGGAGCAATCAGGGACGCCCATGCCCCGCCCATGGTTGTGGGAAACGTAGCTGACACCATCCCAGCTCAGCCCTTGTTGGACCAGCCCATTGTGGCACCTGAACCGGCACAGGATGACTCCCAGGCTGACCTCCAGGTCAGCAAGTCTATGCCACGTGTGGCGGTGCAAGTTGGTGTCACCAGGCCACATGGATCTGGGGCAGCTATGTCATCTGCTGCCCCAAGTAGGCAGGGTGGGGAGGCTGCAGGGGCAGCTGCAGCTCAATCCACCCCAGCTCTGAGTCTCCCAGCCGGGACAGTGTCAGTCCTGGTCCATTAAACCGTTGTTGCCCCTGCCAACATCACCCTGCAGCCAATGCCTGCACCAAGACCTATGGTCATTGTGCATTCGCACACTCCTAGTACCCAGTCCACCGGCGCTTCTGCCCCTACTGACCAGAGCGGCGTAAGCCACTCAGGATCCGTGCCACCTTTGAAAAAGAGAAAGAAGGGTGCTCTGGCACTACAGGCTGAGACCGCAGACATGGCTACACACTCCGGCACGTCAAGGAAGCCTAGCTTTAATGACGCTGAACTTGATGCACTAGTGGCCTATGTGTCGGCACATAGCCGCGAAATGGTGGTGACTGCAGGGTGCAAGACCACACCTTTTCAACGTAAGGCACACTGGCAGACCATCGCAGACATCATTAGTGCCCTTGGATTTGTGAGGCGCTCAGCTGATGATTGCTACAAGCGCTGGAATGACCTGAAACGCAGAGCAAAGAACAAGCTGGCCTCAAATAATGCTTCTACTCTGGTGACTAGCGGTGGGTCTCCACAAGAGGACAACCAACTCACTGAACATGAGTCTGTTGCTGGAACCTTCATCACAGAGGAACAGATCCAAGGCGTGGGAGACCTACCAAATTACGACGCATTGTCCGGTAAGTGCCCATGCATGTGTGTGTAATCCATGTTTATGTTGTCTGGGTGATGGGTTCTGATTGAGTGCCTGGTGAGGGTGTGTGCACCTGAGTGGTATGGGTCACCCACGAGCTTTCTCCAAAACATTCACTTGCCTTGGATTTGGGTATGACAGTATCCCTTCTGCCCACAGTAGCCATTTAGCGCCACATTACTGAAGTTGCCCTTGAACTGTCATCTTGCAACAACATTGTTCAGAATTTTTCAGTGTTCATTCAGGCTGATTGTTTCAATTCTCCCACTTTAGCAACGCATTTTTCAGCCCTATTGTCACATATGTGACATGCTTCTGTCATTGATTACACCCAACATTGGCCCACATTTGTTACCTTGTTATGTGAATGATTAGACCATTCAGGCTGATTGAGTATTGGCCTGCTCACATTGATTATTGGTGCCTGTTTGTATGTGGTACTTGATAGTTGTTTCCTGTGATGTTTAAGTGACCAACTATTGATGTGTACATCTGCCTGCAATCACTGTATTCTTGTACACTGGATGTGTTGCAGTGAGTTGCACATGCGTATTTTGTCACACTATGTAGCATTTTTCATCTCATCATGTCCATCTCACATGGATGGCTGACAGTACTCATTCACTGACATATGGCTGTACTTGTCAAATGTACCATGGCTATCCTACATGCCATCTGTGGGCTGGCATGTGTCATGTATGTGTATTGGACATTCCACTCACAGGCTAATATGTGATGCCAGTGCTACCCAGCATGCAGCAAATGTGTTGCTTTTCCATCTTGGTGTCATCAGTGTCTGCTTTTTGCCTCCCCTTCCAACTCAGTGACAGTGCATGCATGCCAGGGTTATAGTCATGTGGGACATGTGTAAATCATGTGCTGGATCTCTGGCTTGTCATTCCTATGTGTGTGCTATGGTGCTAATGCCTGTTTCCATTTTTTGTGTTTCATGTTTTTGCAGGTGATGACGCACTTGATGCTGTTGAGGTTGAGGAGATGGTGCAGACCCAGGAGGAATCTCAGGCACGACCGGGCACCAGTGGGGGACGTGGTGTGGTGGTGGGTGAAAACCCTTTCGTAATGCAGACCATACTGTCCAAGGGTGTCTCTGGGTGCACCTCCCCAGACCTCGATTCAGCTGCGGAATCGGATGATGAGACTTATGTGCCGTTGCAGGTGAGTGTTTCTGGCAAGGATTCTGTTCAGTCCAACCCACCTGCACCAGGGGTAGACCCCTCTATGGGGATGTCAGTGTTGGTAAGTCCGCCTTTGGTGGTTACGGATGCAGGGTCACACTCCACAACATCTGATCCTGTTCCTGGGCAATGCAGATCAGAGGGGGAATGCAGTCCTGCAGCCTCAGGCAGTGCCAGCACAGCAAGGTGCAGATCGCCTTGCCCCGAACAGGTGTGGTGCCCGCCGACGTGGTGGCCGTACGCCACCAGGCAATACTGTATGGGAAAACTCCATGTACGGTATGGCAACCCAACAGGCAGCATCAGTTGAAATGATGGCTCAGGCAATGGAGAGGGTGGCCACTTCCAATATCCCCCCTAAAAGGCAGATGGAGCAACAACAGCAGGCAACAGACTCCATTTGCTGATCACACAGGGAAGACATGTTGGCGTCCAACAGGGACCGACGGGCGGCACTGGAGACTCTGTGGGAAGCCATTTCTATAGAGTCACAGGGCCACAGGGAAGCCCTGAGGGTAGAACTCCATAACCTCAGGGAGACTCTTCTTGAACTTGAGGCTTCCACAAATTTGAGGACAGAACAGCAGCTGGAGCGGCTCACATGTTCACTCTCAGCTGAGCTGCAGGAAACTCGGGAGGAGATCCGGGCATCACGGGAGGCCATGCGTACAGAAATGCAGGCAACCCGTCAGGTGTTGCATGGGGATCTCCGTACTATCATCCTCCAGAACGAGACCTTCCACACCCGCATGCTTGCTGCCATGGAGGACCATACCAGGGCTTTGCGTGGGCTGCCTCCCATAGCACCACCACCTCCTGTTGCAGCAGCAGAGGGTGATGAGAGCGACAGCAGCACTTCTCCCACAGTAGCGTAGCCCTGCAGGCCATCGCCCATGGAGGTGTTTTTTTTTTGCAACATCCAAACAGGTGGGTGTTGGTGTGCACCCTGTCCTCGGACCTCCTGGGTGGCCTCCCCCCCGACCTCCACATGGCCATTTTTTATTTTTCTTTTTTTTTTACAGTGTGTTGCGTTGTTTGGCTCCCGTGGTCATCCGCTATTTTTTTTCCGGCTGGGCACATGCAGTCTTGACCTGTGTTTGGGTTAGATGCTTGGGTTCCTGACACACACACCCCTCCTGCTTCCCGTTTCTATGGGCTTGCAAAGGGTGTGACCAAGTGACAGTGACTTACACAGTGACATTGGGCTCCCATGAGCTGTGTGGGCAGTCTGTAGTCATAACTGTGTGGACACCCCTAGTGGGGTTTGTTTTTGTATTGAACACTGCATGGTGTATTGATATGTGCTTGTGCATCCATGTCTTCCTCCTTATCCGCAGGTACCTTCTTCATGTCTTCACAAGGCCGTCTCCTTTGCAGATGCAGTTCATGTTGTATGCAGTACACTGACACATTTGCCTGACAGCAACACTCTGGAGTTGGAAGGGGTCGATGTGCTGGCTTATTGAGGTTGTATGACTTACATTACTTTGAGTTTGTACTGTCATATTTTTGCGATGTTTCATGCTGTGTTGCTGTATTGTGTTGCTGGTAAGTATTTGGTCATGTGTGCTGTTTGTTATTGATTATTGGGAGCATATTGTCTGTGGCCTGTTTCCATTTGGGACAGTGCACTTTGTGACACTTGTGTCATGTGTTGTGCATTCCTTTGTTTGCTTTCACATTGCAGGACATGCAATGGTGTGTTGGGTGGCAGAGATGGGGAGGGGTTGGGTGACATGGCACTATTTTGATGTTGTATTTTGCAAGGGGGTAGTCATTCATGCAGCATAAATGTGACATTACTCAGTATCTGACATGCATGCATGTGCAGGGGCATTTATACTCACCAAGCAGCCATGTATCGCCATGCCGCCCCAGCTTCTAGGTCCCGGTTTAGGGTTGACATTCTGTAAATGGAACTTTCATGGGTGGACCCTGGATAGTTGGCATATACTGAGGTGATGATTCCCTTGGCATCACATACTACCTGCACGTTGATGGAATGCCAGTGCTTGCGGTTTCGGTAGATGTGCTCAGTTGCCCTGGGAGGACGTAGAGCCACATGGGTGCAGTCAATGGCACCTAGCACTTTGGGGAAGTGTGCCACTCCGTAAAAATCCTGGGCGACAGCCTGCCTTTCAGCAGGTGTTCTGGGCAGGTATATGTGCCTGCAGACTGATGGGCGTGCAGTCAAGATGGCCAACACCTGGTGCAGGCAGTGTGACTGCGTGGCCTGTGACACCCCCCCCCCCCCACTATGGCACTTGTCTGCTGAAATGAACCAGTGGCCAAGAAGTCCAGTACATTGAGCACCTTTTCCAAGGGGCTCGGTGCTTGGGAGCACAGGGTGGGTGATGTGAGGTCATCCTCCCACTCACTCACCAGGTTGAGTATTATGTGAGGTCGAAACCTGTACCTCCCAAACACTTGGTCATCAGGCATCCCAAAAAGGCTGGTTCTGGGTGTAAAAATTCTGGCCCCGGTATCCCACGACCACTGCTGCGAAGAACGGTATATTCATCTTAGCGTCTGAGCTTGTTTGTTGTTTGCGCGCGCTTTTATGCTGCACGGGTCCACGTATGCCTGCTTCCTGCTGGCGTACGTGTTTCCATATTCCGTGTTTCCGTATTAGCGCGTCTTTTTTGGCACATGCGTTCTCCCTGTTCGATTCCATGAATATGTGTTGTAGGCGCATGTGTGGGCGTTCCGCGCATTTTCCTCCTGTACTTCCCCCGTGACGCCCACTATTTCATGCGTTGTTTCCCATTCCGCGTGTTACGCCCCGTGTTACGCCTACTTTTGTTATGTGCGCTTTCGCTGTGTGCGTAGCGCACGCTGTTTGAAGACGTGCGCGCCAGCATGCGCCACACAGGATTTTAGTGCAAATCCATGGATTTACACGCGCACGGACTTCCATGAATCGCATTGCTCGGGTTTCGCTGCGATTTTTGCACTTGCGCTGCGATTCGCACGCTTTCGCACGTTTGCGTGGGAATATTCAGCGCACATTAATTCCATGAATCGGCCTGTAAATCACGCCATCATCATAATCATACAACAATTTGATCAAAATCCATACAATTATATAATATCAAGTATTGTTAAAAACCTGTAAAAAGTCAATAAATAGATTAAATATCACAACAGATCTATTGATTTCCCAAATGCAACCACAGCGAAACCATCCGAAGTATTCTGAACATTCAAGATTTGTGCATGAATCTCATCATATTAGCGTTCAATGATTTCCAATGCAAAAGCATATGACTAATTGTTTCGGTTTGATCCAATTCAGGCCAAAATCTGCAATAGCAAGTTCCAACACAGTTTCAACAAATTCAACTGGTAAAATCGATCAGGAAATTGCATTAGAATATAAGAGAAGGCTCCTCGATGTTTATGTTCATGCAAGATGTTTCATGGATGAATAAGAGTGAAACCTATCAGTAGTGACAATCCAATCCTGGTCGAATTTAGCCCTTTTAACTTTTTCTGGTTTCCCGATCAGGGTATATCTATCCAACAAAAGATCGGATAGTTTAGACTCACATTTCTGCCCAATTAATACCACAAATTTGACAGACTTCGGGTTTACTCCAATTTGATCTATTAACAATCCCACATTCTCATACAGGGAGTTACAAAGCGGAAAGCTAATTCTATGAAACAATGTTAGCAGACTCCACTTCACCCGAACTCCCAGTGATAAAATTCCCAAATCAATATCAGATGGCTGAGATGGGAATTGCATTAACACACGGCTGCAGGGAATTACTTTCTACTTTTAGGGATATCCTGACAGAATGTTTTCCATTACAGGCACAAGATCAAAATCACTGTGGTTTGCTACTAAAAAGTCGGCAAGTAAACTTAATGTCCAGTGTGAGGTTCAGTGTACAGGGCATACCAACATGATCATCTGCCCAAATTGTTGATCATGCCAGGGCTCCATCAACAGGACCCCTTTCACGTCTCTTGAAAGTACACAGGCGGTGTGATTTTGTTGTGATCCTGGAATAAGAAGTGAACAGTGAGATGCAGCAGAAACACACGGCTGTGATCAGAAGATGATGAGTGGGACCTGCAGTTTCCTCTTGTGGGTCTCAGGGGCACGGGTATTGCTCCCTGTCATTTCAGATTATACAGTCATCAGTATGATTTCTTACTGTGAGGGGGAGTTAAGAGTGGCAGTGGTCAGACTGCTGCTCACACCACATAAAATGCCACAGATGACATTCTTGGCATGTTGTAAACAATCAGGATGATGAATTAAATATAGGAAGAGCTCGGGTGGGAGGTGATTGAGAAGATTTTAGGAGGGATTTTAGTTAATTCCTGTGGATGTCTGGAGGGTGATTAAGAGGATTTTAGGGGGAGATTTATCGTCATTCCTGTGAAGTAGCTGCATTTGCTCATTGGTATCCTGCAGTCAACTCAGGGTTTTATTAGTATTCGTGTGGTAATCATAACACAGGCAGTATTACAGAATACTATTGTAAAACCGCATGTCTCAAATGGAATCCAACGTGACTCCAAAATGAGGAATAACTAGTGTGTCTGGTGTACCCTAAAATATCTGGTGTATTACAGTTAGCACATGCTGTGGTGGTTTGCTATCTGCTGGGGGAGTTAACTGGCATTTTTAATATTTATTAATATAAAATGATGCAGGTAATGTGGTTTCTCAAAGGTGAGTCTGCTAATCATACTTATTTTAAATAATGTTTCATGCAAAAAGTAGAGAGCATACATGTGCCCTTACTGCACCGGTCCCTGATAACTGCAGCACCAGCTCTTCAGTGGCACAGGGTAGGTTCAAAGGTCACATGTGTATTCCTCACAGTCGCTGTGACCCATAGGCACTGCAGATAGAGAATGCTGATCCAAAATATTATACTTGGTGTCCTTATCGGTCTGTGCAGGGTAAACTGTTACTGGTAAAGTGACTGATATGAGCACATCATTATTAAAGGCATACCCATATCATACAAGTGTCGTTCCCGTGAGCCCAGACAAGCTATGTGAGGAGAAATGTGTATTGATGGCAGGCTGGCCTCCTGTGCTGCTCCCAGTGAGACAGTAGCCATGATGTGGCTGTCCTTTTATACCCTGTTAGGAAAGTAATGCCTTCCCACAGGTAAAGAGCTCATACCAGGAGATTTCCTGGGAACCCTGATTTAAAAGGGGCACACATATAATAAAGGGTAGCCTCACAAAAGGAGGTTGCACAACAAAAGGCGTTTGAGGTTACAGGCATGGGAAGGGATTAGTTAAACTAGCCATGGATGAAACTGGACCTCAAAAAAGGGTCCATTGTCTTGGTTTTCTATGGGGCTCTCTTCATTCTGTCCCCTCTATTCCATGTAGAACAAGCAACTTTGGGTATGATGCAAGAAGGCAGAGGTCCCTTCCCACAGCAACAGGTTTTGTACCCCTTACAACAGGCTTGTTTCTGTCCCATAATCAGATAACTCTTACCTTTATAAAGTAGGGGTCTCCCACTCCTTCCTTGATCCTTTCATGGAAACCAAGAAGAAGACATCTCTGGAAATCTTTTGAGAGTGCAGTCCATTCCAAATTTCTCTGCCATAGAGGTGACAAGTGCATCCAAGGCAGAGTGAGCTCTGTCACCCAACCATCTCCTGAAACCAGTGGGGGTTAGCTGTTGTCGACTAAGGACTCAACTGCTGGCTGTATGGGAACCCCTATCCTGCTATCTGGAGGTGAAGGATACCATCTAGGTTCCCAGCAAGCTCTCTGGATACCCTGGACTAGGCCTCCCAGCAACCATAACATCAGGGAACAGCACTGGGCCCTGAGTCCTACATTGAACCGGTTGTGAGCTCTACCGACCCGACATCGCCTGCCTGTTCAAAGCTTCTTAGCACCATGTACCATTGCTGCTTGTAGCACACTGTATGGTGGACCCAGCCAACCAGTTCCCAATCCAATACTGAGTCACTGCCCTAGGAATTTCTGAGAAACCCAGCCCAGCATGGCTGACCTCCAAAAGACAAAATGTTGCCACTGAGAAGAGTCCCAGTACCCCTGGTCCATTTTCTGGAACCATGGTGTCTTTTAAGCCCTGTTGCACACCTTTTCTTTCAAAGACATATCCTTTAAATTGACATTGATGCAATTGCTTGCCACACTGATATTTTCTACAAGTTCAGCATGATTGTGTTATTTACGCAGGGGTAGATGTTTTCCTTTTTTTCTAGTAAGTTATTGCATTTTCTTATTGTTCAATTAAAGTTCATATACTTTTTATGGAACCTTGATGGGACATTCTTTTATTTTGGATACTTTGTATATTACTGTATGTGTTGCTATTCTGATCACGTCACACCACTCATAAGAATATAGGCGGCTTCCAGCCCAGGTTACCACAAAAGGATAAGGAGGGCTATAACCATATTTTGTTTTATCCAAAATTAGTTGTTATTGTTTTTGTTATTTTTTCATGTGTTAAATTGTAATGTGTTGTTTGCCATTCAATATCATCTCTGCATGCCTTATCCAACACTGACAAAATTATGATGTTGCCCGAGAATGGCAAGCTTTTTACTTCCTTGGATTATTGATTAGCCTACCTGTAAATTCACAGGGTGTCAAAGATGTGCCTCTTACTGCCCAACAATGGCCCCATGCAGTGTATAGTTAAGGTAACTATAACTGCTCTGCCGTCTAGGAGATCAGAAGGCCCAAACATGGTTGGTATTAAAACGTGGAAGAAGTGCAAGACGATATTATGCAAACGCCTCCATATTTAAGCAAAAATAAAGAGTTATGGTCGGGAAGACAAGTCACATCTTACAAGCAGAAAAATGCTTCTGTTGGTAAAGTGGGCTTATTACACACACCTAACTCAAGGACCGATCTGCTCCTGTTCATTACTATGAAACAACAAGGGAAATTTGCCTGTTTGCCAAAAGCAGCAATTACTACTGAGGCTTGTGGGGTTTAATTGCAGCTCCGAGACACAACTGACCTGCCCCTGGCCACATTGGGACGAAAAGTATAGAAATAATTTCTTGTAATTTGAAAGCACACTGTGGAATGAGGTCTATTTTCAAACTGCAAAACTTGAAAAAGCTGTTTACTTCGATAAAACAAAGCTGCAAGGTGAAATGTGTGCATTCTGCAGCATGCAAATGAACATGTACAAAGGAAAATCCCTTACCAGAGCCATTTCAATAGCTGGCACATCCTTATTTAGATAATTTGTGGAGTGGTTAAAGATTTATAAGGAGACGCATAATGTGAAAGGGGCAGAGCTGCCCAATATCATCTGAGTGAGACTACTGAAAAATAGCTAAAAAAATAATCTTGCCTGGGAGACCAGAATTGGAGGAAACCAGGGAAAGACAAAAGCTGGGATCTATAAAAGGAGAAGCAAATCAAGGCAGATTGAAGCTGGAGGTATCCATGACTGAACTTGGAGCGGCCATCTGACTAGATCCCTGTACTTTCCCTATGACATGATCCAGGAGGTGTTTTTTTTCCCTGAGCACAAAGTCAGAAATATTCTATGTAAGTAACTTAGGCAAACAAACCAAGTCTTGTGGGGATCTGTTTTGAGTTAATACCTTCCCTGTATTGATTGGGTGCTCAGACAAAGCAGATCACCAGTACTTTCTTACATAATAATGTAATGAATTCCCCCATAGCCAATGGGCACAGGGTGATTTTGAAATCCGAAATCAACAACATCGCTTCCAGTATGGAAAGAAATATAGTCTGTTAAAGTAGATGGGTACTCCTATTTCTTTTGCCACCACCAAAATTCCGTAAATGGGAGGGTGCATACAAAATGAAATTCCCAATTGCTCCCAATTGCTCCAGAATTCCCAGACACTACCTTACAGCAGAGGGGTTCCAAATCATTACTGAATATTTGGATTTGTGACATGGGAAAGGTGTTTTCCCAAAGTTAAACATAGTGAAGACCTTGATTAAAAGCACACTCTCTACAGATTGAACTATGACTCCTCATAGTTCCATTTATATATATTAATATGTTTTTTTTAAGTCTGTAGTGCACCAACACTCTTAGCATTGCCTAGTGCACTGGGGAATTAAAAATAATAAGCACTGCATGTGTGAAATTGCTTTTATCAATAGAAAAGTGTTGCATGTTATTTAATTTAATCTTCATGTAAAGTGTATTGCCAAGTGTATAATGAGTTCAGGTTTCAAGGTACTACATGCTGTATAAAGTAAACCCTGTGCCAAGTATATGGTGAAGTTACATTGTTTTGTTATGTCCAGGGTGCTGCACAATTCTGTACATTAAGAGTATTTCGTGAGTGACCCAGATATCTGAAGTGTTCTATAGACCTGTGTTTCTATGTCACGAAGGTGGAAATAAACAAAGAAAGAAAGCTGTATATGTTCTGGGGATAAAGAGTCTGTGATCTGTTTAATCCTAATATAACTGGTGTTTTATTTAAGCAATATGCCCCGGGCGGTGGGGGCATTACTGACTCAGGTAATGCCCGGGGCCCATAGTTATAGGCCCCGAGCAAAGCGAGGGCCTTAACAAAGGCCCTGGGGCATTACCAGAGTCGGTAATGCCCCCGCCGTGAGGGGCATATAGCTATTAGTACCCCGGCCCACAAAAACTGTGTGACCGGGGCACTAAAAGCTTTATTTTTTCCCAAAATGTAGCGGCGTTTTAGGAAAAAAAAAAGACATCAAAGAAAATGGCCGCCATGGAAAGGGAAAACGGAGTCTGTTTTCCCTATCCATGGCGGCCATCGGGAGCAGACGCACTGGAAACAAAAGCGTTTCCAGCGCGTCCGCTCCTGAAAAAAAAGAAGGTAAGTGGGGTTGGGAGGGCAGAAGGGAGGGGAAAGAAAAAAAAAAAAAAGAAAAAAAAACGTACCTGGGTCGTACCTGGGTCCCCGGCGGGGGACGATGGAAGTCTCCAGCTGTGTGGAGGCTCGGAGCGGGGATGGCCCGCTCCGAGTCTTCACACGGCTGGAGGCTTTTATCGTCCCACGCCGGGGACCAAGGCATAGAAGGTAAGTGGGGTGGGGAGGACAGGGAGGTGGGAGGAGGAAAGGAAGGAAAAAAAAAGCCTTACCTCCGTGACCAGAGGAGGGCGAAGGCAGCCTCTCAGTCTTAGGGAGGCTCGGAGCGGGGATGGCTTTGCTTCGAGCCTCCTCATTGGCTGAGGGGCTGCCACCCCCCCCACCGGGGACAAAGGCTGTGGAATCCCGATGGAGGGATTTTTCATTCTGATTGCACCCTCGCCGGGTACTAATTATATTTATATTTATTTATAATTGTATTTAGTTCAAATTAAAGTTTTACAACTTAAATTATAAAAATCATATCTGTACTGAAATATGTATACAAATACATGTTATGACATGAGTCTTTTGACTCACAACAACATAAAAAAAGAATATTAAAAATCATCATCATCTTTTAATTCTTTCTTTTCAATATTTCATTACATTTTACTCTTTAACATTCATTTTTAAAAAGAATTCTGACATTTTGCCAAACCCTGAAAAGGGCAATGTGCAATGCTCCTCAGTCAGTTTTCAGACAATATTATCAACATTCTACAATTTTAATCATGTCATAGTGTTGAACAAATCAAGCATATAATGTTATATAAATTGAATCCAAACTCTGACACTCTGTTAGGACGTGTTTTACTGTTTCTAAGTTAAAGCTAATTTTGCAAATACAACTAAATCTTTGTTCTTTTGATCATTTCCATTTTGCTCTCCATAGTGCTCTTACTGAAAGTTGGTTAGGACGCGAAAGTAATCAAAAACTGCAGACTGCCAGATCAGGGCACTTTAATTGATACGTTTGAGCATGAAAATAATTATGTACAATTCCTTCTATTTGTGAATAGTTAGGAAGATTGCTCAGATGAGCAAAATTATTTACCCAGTCCCACTTCGTGAGTCTTCCTATAAATGCACCTTTCAAAGTGTTATAGTTTCCAAAGCAAGCCAAGTCTATCTACCAATGTATATCAGCATATAATTAATTTACTAGATCTTTATATGGGTCTGTATGAATGCTGTTTTGCAGGAAGGTGACATTATCTACCAGTACTTTCAGCATCAGACATTCAGGATGGGATACCGCTTTCAAGAAGAGGTGACCCCTCTGCTTTAATATTGTAGCTTTAAGAGAGAGCAACCCCAGTTCCACTCTCTCGTATTGGATCGAACAGGTAAAAGGTAGCTGTTCTATTGTATGCCAAAACAAACCTTCAATTCTATCTTACCATCTTAGATCTCTAATAGCTAATGCTTCAAGCCCATATGACAAATCTTAGATTCAATTAACTTTGTATAATTCATGTTACAATGCATCAAGATGCCCAGATATTTGTATTTGTCGTATTGTCAATCATACTCCAATTTGTCACTATTTTATGCTTGGGGATTTGGAAATTTGAATCATTTGGAACTTGTTCAACTGTATCTTAAGTCTGTGTTCATTTACAAACTCACCAAGTTCCTCTAATAGTTATTTCATCCCTAAAAGTATGATCAACGATGAACACATCGTCTGCATATAACATTGCAGTGAGACATGTAACCTCAAATTTAGGTGGATGAATGGCTTTCATTTCTAATTTAGTAAGGAGGTCTGCTAAATGCTTGAATAGAAGTTCTGTTAATAAACATAACATCCCTGTGTCACTCCTTTACTTATGTTAATAGGTCTAGACAGAAGTCCTTCATTATCCAGGTGAATGTGGAAGCTATTGTTAGTATGGAGGGTGATAATCTACAATAGCCAACATGGGCATCCCACCGTTTCTAATTTACTCCACGGGATTTGTCGATCAATGCTGTCAAAAGCAGCACTGAAATCTATAATATATATAGCAGGATTATTTCTTGTCTGTGCTTTCGTTATTATAGCAAATAACATCCTAATGGTATGGATGGTGCATGACCCCGACCTGAATCCCGTTTGAAAGGGGTGGATTACGTTATTTTGTTTTGTTCAGCTTTGAAGGTGGTCAAGTACATATAGCTGAAAACAGTTTTACTGTGGTATCCAGAAATGACAGGAGGCAATAGTTTTCTTGAAAGAGCCTATCACCAGCTTAATACACCTGTACCAGGTTGAGGTTTTCCATTACTGTGGTAGGTGTCTTCCCTTACAAACCTTCATAAACAACATGTACAGTATAACTGCTCAAGTATCTGGATCTTGTTTTACCACAACGGTTGTAAGCCTTTTAGGGCTTGGAGCACGAGAAACTTTGGCTTTACTTATGACACTCTTGATACTATTCACATTCTTTTTGTTTACGCCTCAATTGTGGTTCAAGTGTATCTTTGTACATCTTAGTTTCAATATGGTTTACCCACTTCTCCTCCCCAATAGGATTTATTATTTGGTGTGAAGAATTTCCACCAGCTTTATTTAAGAGTTTTCAAATGGAGCTTGTATTATTTTCATTTAGGGCTCCCATCATGTCTTGCCACTGAGTATTCGCCTTCTTTTAGACCAATTTCTATTTTGATTGGTAAGTTTTTTATGCTCTTTTATGCAGTCATCAGGGGAAGTAACATAACGTTTCACTATTCGCAACTTTTTACAAAGAAGTCTTTTAGCGTAAAGAACTTAACTATCAAAACATTTTTTTTCTTTTTGCCTGTGTTGGTCAAGGGGGTTGATTTTGACTCAACTATATATATGGATAGTTTTTGGATCAATTTTTCTATTTCATTGCTTTGAAAGTCAAAATACAATATAGGAGTCGACTGCTAGTCACCGTATTTAACGGCACTTTTTTTAATGTTGCTAATTGACCATTTAAGACGGGTCCCACTGCTATTAAGAGTCACATTAATTAGGCCCCTATCGAGCCCCTATCCTTCACCTGGCACATTGGTATATTCAGGAGAATACAAACCAAGGAAGGATCACTATATGGGGTAGAAAGGACTTTAAAATCAGTTACATATTGTAATAAAGGCACATTTCTGCATATGTATTCCAACATCGCAGACTTTATACCGTTGGACCACGTGGGCCAAGAGTATCACTAATTGTCCTACCATTGAAAGAGTGTAGGTCCCATTCAGTCATGAATTCTTTCAATTCAATTCCCTTATTATTAATTTTGGGATTTATCAAGGTATTAGTGGAAGCAATATTTAAATAGTGTCCTTCTGCTAGTACATTGTAAGTAATATGCATCAAATTTATTTGTTTAGATTGAAATTCATGGCTCATACCAATAATCAGCCTGCCACAAGGACTGCCTATCAAGCCTTTTTTGCGTTTACTTGATGTATGACATGACTATCTATATAAAAGTCATTAATCAGCCAGGTCTCTTGCAACAGGAAGATGGGTATTTCACCAGCAATCCAGGGGAAGGGCCTGTTTTTATAAAATGCGAATGGCCTCTTGTGTTCCATGATGCTACTATAAATTCTCATTTTTGTGCGGATTTCATTTGTTGCACTAGGGTCTTCAACCACTGCCATCCCATTTTATTATCAAGGCCTTTGTTCTTCAACTTAGTATTAATGATGGTCTCTTTCTTCTTTGTTACACAACAGTGTTCACAGTAAGAGATTGGTGCACTGAAACACTTGTGTATAGGCGCACTATAAATGTCATATCATATCATATTACTGTTTATTGTTTCTTTATCTAAGTTGTAGCCCGGGAAATCCAATGATTCACCTTGACTCCTACTCAGACTCGCAGTAGATGGTAATTCATAATGAATGCAGTAAACAGCTCCAAACCCTCTTTTTGTTGGTTCAATACATTCAAAATCACAAGATTTTAAAATATGTAGCAATGATATTTTTAAAAATAGATTTACTAATGCAATTCTATATATGTATTATGTCGATCTGGCATCAACGTTTTCACTGATTACTATCGAACAAATAGAACGCGTTCCAGTTCTTTTTTGTCGTGCCCACCATCAAGTGTAACTTTTCAGATGGCGTTGGTCTGAGTAAAGAGTTTCTCCGAATTTTGGGGATTGGAGCTTATTTCGTTAGGGGATGATATAGACTGATTTACTTGTTGGGGAGATGATCCTTAGGGGGTCATTGTTGTTGGTATAGCTCTCCTGCAATAACCAGCAAGTTAATATTCCCATTTGCTGTTGTCTGCATTTCTTTTTTCTATTTTCGCTCTTCCTTAATTGTTTGGTTTTTCCTCAAGGATCACAGCCAGTCACAATAGTGGAATTTAAAGGTTGCGGCTGTTCATCTAAGTCTTAGTCAGCAGATGTTTGTTTCTCTTTGCATTTTTCTTGTATTTTAGGTAGTTTCTCATATCTACTTCTTTGTTTGTGGGTCGGGTATGTGAGAGGGGAGACTGTTTGATTGTGTATACCTATGGGTTGTTCAGCTTCATCTTGAGAATTGATAATAATGGGCATCAAATTTGCTGTTAATGGGTCACTGTCAGGCTTCTCCTGAGTTTCGCTACTGTTGATGTCACATTTTAGTTGTTAACGGAGAACCTCAAGTAGCTACCCATGTTTCTGTGTCTCTATATGAATGCAGTCACAGACCGTTAGCAGGATTTTGATGGCAAAGTTGAGTAAGCCATTTTGTAATTGTGACATTCAAAATCACAAGATTTTAAAATATGTAGTGATGGTATTTTTGAAAATAGATTTACAAATGCAATTCTATATATGTATTATTTCGATCTGGCATCAACTTTTTCACTGATTACTACTATGCGAACATCTAGAATGCGTTCCAGTTCTTTTTTGTCGTGCCCACCATCAAGTGTGACTTTTGGGATGGCGTTGGTCTGAGTAAAGAGTTTCTCTGAATTTTGGGGATTGGAGTTTATTTCATTAGTGATGATATAGACTGATTTACGGTTTATAGACAAAAAGTCGAAAACATAATGTCGAATAGCAAAAATGTCGAAAAAAAAATGTCGAATGTAAAAAAGTCGAAAACACATACATATAATAGGAAAAGTCATAATTTCGAAAAAAAAATGTCGAAAAAAAAATTGAAAACCCAAAACACTTTTTTTTTTTTTTTTTACCCAGATAGTAACATTTATTATGGGGGGGGTCCCCCCCCAACCCCCCCATCCCAAACCCCTACCCCAACCCCCCCCTCCTCCCCATCCCCCCCACCCCCCATAGATATACCTTTAATTATTTTAAATTTTTTTTTAATATAATATTAAATAATTAATTAATTATTTAAAAAACCATCCCAAACCCCTATCCCCAACCCCCCCCCATCCTCCCCATCACCCCCACCCCCCATGGAAATACCTTTAATTATTTTTTAAAAAAAGTTTAATAAAATATTTATTATTGACACATAAAATCGAAAAAAGTCGAAAAAAAGTCGACATTTTTTTTTTTCGACATTTTTGTTTTTCGACTAAATATTTTCGACATTTTTACTTTCGAATATATTGTATTCGAAATTATGACTGGATACCCTGATTTACTTGTTGGGGAGACGATCCTTATGGGTCATAATTACTGGTATAGCTCTCCTGCAATAACCAGCAAGTTAATATTCCCATTTGCTGTTGTCTGCATTTCTTTTTTCTAGTTTCTCTCTTCCTTAATTGTTTGGTTTTTCCTCAAGGATCACAGCCAGACACAATAGTGGAATTTAAAGGTTGCAGATGTTCATCTAAGTCTGAGTCAGCAGAGGTTTGTTTCTCTTTGCATTTTTCTTGTATTTTAAGTAGTTTCTCATGTCTACTTCTTTGTTTGTGGGTCGGGTATGTTAGAGGGGAGCCTGTTTGATTGTGTATACTTATCTGTTGTTCAGCTTCATCTTGAGAATTGATAATGATGGGCATTGAATTTGCTGTTAATGGGTCACTGTCAGGCTTCTCCTGAATTTCGCTACTGTTGATGTCACATTTTAGTTGGTAACAGAGAATCTCAAGTAGCTCCCCATGTTTCTGTGTCTCCATATGAATGCAGTCACAGATCGTTAGCAGGATTTTGATGGAAAAGTTGAGTAAGCCATTTTGTAATTGTGACCCCATTGTTGTATAGTTTTCTCGTTGTTCAATATCTGCCATGTCGCTGATGACATTGTCGACTCTGGGTAGGGATTTCAGAGTCGGAGGGAAGAGAATCAGATTGGTGGATAGTCTTTGATATGCATGTGCATTATCAGTTTAATTTGCTTGGGGAGCAGATAGTACTGACACTGGTTCTTTCACCACGCTTTTCTCTTTGTTAATTCTTGATGAAACACAGAGGCGGTAACACAGGTTGAGAATCTCTCCAAGAGATGCGGCAGATAGTAAGCTGATGTTGTTATTTCTTGAGTGTATTTCAGCTTCAGTCAGTTATTCAATCGTGAGAACTTTCACTTCTTTTGGTTTACTTCCTGTTTTAAAGTAGGCTGTGATATGGCCAGTGGATGAGTGATCTTGGGGTATTTTTTTGGTAGTGGGGTTCATGACACGAGTTTGGACTCCCTCTATTTCCATGATTAATAAATCTTTCTCCGCCCTCCTGTACCATTAGTTTTACCATATGGTTTAGTTTTACGCAAGTTGTAGTGTTTACTTTTACAGGGCACTTTTGCCAGTATCTTGTAGATTCAGAGAGGCTTACCTTTGTCCCACTTCCCCCGCTCTCGCCGTGGACCGCTGCAGACCAGTTTTTACACCGCTTCACACACACGGCGCTATGTGCGTACTGGCAGGTTTTAAGGAGTTCAGCTCCACGGGACCAGAAACAGGCTCTGCCTCACTCACAATCAAAGGCACTGAAAACAGACTCCTCAGTCTCCATAACCAACAGCGTATGCCACTGGAGACCACTTTTACACTGCTTCACATGTGCAGCACTACACATGTACTTGCAGGTTTTAAGGAGTTTAGCTCCACAGGACCAGAAACAGGCGCTGTCTCTCCCACAAGCAAAGGCACTGAAGATAGACTCCTCATGCTCATTACCAAACAGCTTATCCTACTGCAGACCTCTTTTACACCACTTCACATGCGCTGGTGTTTTGAATTTGAGGGAGAGTGAATTGTTAGGAAAGAAAAGTGCCATGGAGAGTGGTGGTGTGAGATGGTGTATCTTGTGATTTGTGCATATATACATTTTACATATTAATTAATATATATCTTCTTTCTACCTACCGGCCTGGTTCTTGGCTAATCTATTGCACAGGGGTGAGGGCTGAAAGTGGTGTTATACGGTTCACAGACAGGGTTAGATTGAATAATATAAATAGGTATATTGGTGTGGTGCTTTTGATTGGGGGGAACAACTCCCTGCATTAATTGTTGGCCCATAGATAGCTCCTACAGGATGAGTTGAATGTTCCAGCCAGTGTTACCAAGGACTGGTACCTCAACAATACACTGCCCTCTAAAAGAGAAAATTAATTGAGACATTTTTTAATAAACTTGGATGTAGCATTTCAGACAACTTTACCTGCAACTACGCTAGCTGAGTTAATTGTAGTTCACATTTGCACATACAGTTCCTGGACACTGGAAGGCCTCCATCGCCTGGACTAATCTATCAGCGGTATCCTTCTCGACGTCCATCCAGCTGTCTTCACCGTCTCATTCCAATGCCTCCCTTCAATACTTACCATGGGGTGGACATACATGAAACTCATGATCTTATACCTAGCCCATAGACTATAGAAGCTAATGGCATTTGAGGAACGTCCAGTTGGTCTCTCCCCGCTTACTACCTACCCCATGTCACGCCCAAGCATGCATCTATACAAATCCTACCTTTGGCACCAACATAATCTGTCATGTGGCATGGCAACCCCAATGCTCTTCCCAGATTTGGGAATTGTTTCTTACGAACTAACCTGGCGGAAGTCTCCATACATCTACAGCTCTCTTGAGCACCTATCAGGCCCACCATGCAACCCTTCACCAACTCCATCTAGCAAAATATTCGGTCAGGTCTGGATACTGCCATCACAGTAAGTTGTGCTCTTAATCAGGTTTCACCTTCACTCATGCCTAATGATAACTTACCGCAGTTAAGAGACATGCATCCCTACTGCCACAATAATTTCCCATCCCCCCGTCCAGTTTATTGTTTGGCTGTCCCCACTGGATATCTTCTGTCTGCTATCTAATCCCTCTCTTCTATCACTGTCTTCCCATTTCTACATGCTCCATTCCCAAGACGTTGTTCTGGCAACACCCTAGGAGGTTCGTAATACGGCACGTTTTCAGGCAAGGCTAGGAGCCATAAGACTATTACAGTGGTGAAGGGTGAAGTATGAATATTGATTAACGTAATATAACAACACATGTAGTAAAGGTTTACAACTAAAAAATTATAGCTTATCTTAAGTATTGTAAAATAGACATTTTACCTTAGTCTAATAAAACCCATTTAGATTTAGATCCTATTGCCCAATCATGTTTTCAAAGAATGACTATAAAAAGCTTATTAGGATTCTCAAAATCAGACCAACTAATGCCATAAATAGATTGACTGGCACATACCAGAGTAGATTTATAGATTGAAGGCAGTTATCTGATGATGCATTTAATTTGATCAAGGTAATAGATTTTGCATAAATCCATTCACAATACTATTTCTGGGCCCAAAAAATGTGTCCTACCAGGTGAACTGTGCATTCTTATGGGCTGCCTTAAGCATGATTTGTCATTTTCTTTAGACCCGATTAATAAAAAGGTTTCAGTGAAGGCAGAATGGAGGATCTGGCTATCAGTGGTGTAGTATTTAGAGCGGTTGTGGGGTGTAGTGGCTCATTGGCAAATTTATTTAGAAAAAAATATATAAAGAGTGTTCTACCTGATGAGACTCCTAAAATATGATTATAGGTGTATGATGTAACATCATATCTTCAATCAACAAATGAGAATATAGGCAATGCTTTAAACATATTTCAAGATTTCTTTTGGATCAGTGGGTATCAAAATAATGCTTCAAAAGGCTAAAATGTTATTAGTGAGCATAAGGAAATCTGTTTACCTTCAGAACTTATGTCGGATTTCCTCTTGCACACAATGATGTTAAAGTGCCTGCGGTAGCACCGGTAGTTATGGTTAAGTTGCTCAACTCATACAAAGAGCACTTTTTGGCCAGCTAATAACTTTGCCCCCCCAGACGAATCCTCACCAAACTAGTATACTGCCCCCTCGGAATGATTCTGCAAAGTTCAGTGCAGTTTTGTCCAGGGGGGCAAAGGTATGAGGGATCCCAAAATGTGTGCAAATCCGCATTGACACAATGAAACATTTTCACCAAATTTGCTCCAGGAATGGCGTCTTTGTCCCGAAAGTAAATTTGGTGTAAATCCGTCTAGTACTTTTTTTTTTAAATGGCCAAAAATTAGGTAAAAATAATGTGTAGTATCTGGGTTCCTGATTCAGGGGCGTGGACACGTCTGAGCCAATCAGGGGGCAGCGTGATGTCCGCGGACCTTGTACACTCCCGCGGATTGGATGGTGAAAAACGTAAGGTGCATCATATTTTTTCAAATGGTCGCCATGTTGGATCTCCGGACAGTGGTCATTGTCCGCGGATAGCACAGTTGGGAAAAAGTTTGGAAAACACATTTGGGGTTATTTAGAAGCTGAAATGTGCCTGGAAAGGGTCGGGTAGTGGAATTATGTTGATATGGAGCTGTTTTTCCTAGGTGAAAAAAGGGTTTGCAGATGCTGACGATTCTGCTGTCAATTTTGGTGTCGGTGGACACCATTTGGATGGCAGCGGGTTTTGGGTGAGTCTTGTTATTTGAAGGTGTATTTTTACATACCTGTTATATGGTTTAGGTATATTATGGTGGTTGTGGTCACTGGCCACACACACTAGAGTAATATGTGTATATAGTAATTATAGGTACTGTCGGGGGCGTTTACAGTATTTGTAATACGGTGGAATTATATAATTGAAGTGTGTATGGTATTCATGATTGTAGTACAATTGAGGATAGTGCTCCTTGATGTCTCCTCTGCCTGTTACATGGTCAACCATTGTATCCACATTAAACGGTTATATGATACCTTTAGCATCATGGACCGGGCACTAGACTGGCTGACCTGTTTTCCTTGCTGAAGGCCCTTTCCAGCTGCAACTGGGCTGTTTGTACTCCACCACCTCACTGTCTACCTGTAGAGTACCCTAGGATTCTATCCTATGATTGTGTTTCCTCAGTGTCTATTTCGTCCCTCTGGCTCACCTGATGTGTTTCTTTTCTCATTTCCACTGTTATGTTAATGACGAAGAACTTTCCTTAGACTTCCCTCAACTAATTTCTGCTCCTTGTTTTTTTATCCCTGATTGTTTGACTACCATCGAGGCATTGTTTGCGGCTAACAATCTCTGTCTCAATTCCAGTTAGAAGGAGATATTTCTTATTGTCATACTTGTGCCCTGCTTTTCTCCTACCCTCTGGATGTCCTCTATGAACCCTCTACTCTCACCATCCGGTGAGGCCAAACATGTTGGGGTGATCTTTAAGTTCTCTCTCTCCTTTAGTTTTTACATTTTGGAGCTTGTAAAGAAAGCCCACTTTCAACTTCACTTCTTTATAAGCATTCTACCATTCCTCACATTCCAACAGAAGCTCAATGTCACTAGAGCCCTGGTCCTCTGTAGGCAGGACTACTGTTACAGCCTCTTCCTTAGCCTCCCCATTTGTCTACGCCCCTTTGGCTAATCTAAAATAGGGCTGCAAGACTTATCCTTGGCCTCAAGCATAGGGATCATATCGCTGCAGTCCTAAAATGTGGAGATTGGCTCCTGGTGGTTGCAAGGACGAAATTCAACATCTTCTGTATCATTGACAAGGCTTTCTGGCGCCTATAACTACAATATCTCTAACTTTGTTTCCCTAAATACTGCCCTGACACAGCCATCCCCTCCTTTAATGCCATTCTCTGCTTGTCAAACGTTTTTTGAAATAGAAAGCGGGAGACATGTCTCTCTCTTTGGACACTGAGACTGGTGGCCTGGTCCCTCATGAACATCACAGGTTCCAGGCCCTATATCTAGTCAATACAAGTACAGCCCCCCTTCACTACTGCCCTTGCGGGTCTACTGCCTGGCAGCTGTGTACCCTACCCTTGGGATTCCTCTGCCCCAGCAGTTAGCTTGTGGCCTACTACCTTAGCATCTCTTGGCAGTTTCCTTCTGAGATCCTATCAGCATTTGGCAATCCCTAATCTGCTTTCCATTCATGCACTTCTCTTACTGCACAACAAATATATGCATTTATAGCAGCAGTGTGTACATTCTTTGGGCTAAGCAAGGGAAATACAGATGCAAAAGATGTCTAGAACATTTGTAAGTGGCAGTTGGCGTGTAGAAGTTTAATGTGTTGATAGGGTTATATGTAGAGTTGTTTGAACTGATTGGTGGAAAGATGCGTGACTGTTTGAAAGCAGGCAATGAGGGAGTGTTCCAAACATAACAGTAAAAAGGGTAGAATGGCTATCTTGTGCGACGGTGTGCACGGGCAATCCAGGTTTTTTAATGATGCCTGGCCTGGAGGGGGGACTGCAGAGTCCTCGGATTGTCATGAAGGTCCATGGATTATGGTCCATATTGTATGCTGGAGAAAGATATTTGGGACAGAATATTGTTTCTGTGCTTTTTTCTTTTTCTCTAGTATAAAATTTGCCATTATTCCCATTAGCATAGTAGAACATGCTAATGGGAATGTCAACCAAGACAGACCCTGATTAGCTTCAAAGCAAGGAAGGAACCAACCTCCACCAGCCACGCTGCCCGATAAATGAGCCAAACTTCCAAGACCACTCAGAGAAACCCTGTGCAGCCCTTTCCTTGCTTTAAAGCTGAGCAGTGCCAATCCTGGTTACTCCATGGATGGGTGACCAAATTGGCATTCAAATTATTTTATTTTTTTAAACCGTTCTCCTGTCAGTCCTTGAAACTTTTGCACTCAGATACTATTGTCTGCCTTTTGCTGATTTGCATTCTGGTAGTTGTAGTCTCCCAGGCAATCATTTTTTTTTAAATAGATAATTTTACAGCAACAGTGGATTTTCCATCCCAGCTGTAACTGAGATGAACCTTGCTTACCTTAACAATGAGAAAGGGGTCCGCCCCTTCTGGCCATGTTGCCTAATGATCAAGACCCCCTTGCAAGACTACTTAGAGAAACATGGCCAAAGGGGGCTGGATCCTTCCTCACTTTGAAACTAAGCAAAAATGGTCCTGGTTACTGCATGGATGGGAGACAGTCCACAGTTATGGATGCCTTTTTCTCGGGAGGATAGCTCAGGGGCAACATGCTCGTCTTGGAAGCAAGACGACACGGAGCAACACAGCTTTGATCTCCAGGTCCGCGCTTAGAAACCTCTGGGTATTAATACATTATAAATATCAACATCATCATCATAACTTGTCATGTGTTTTCTTAGTTTTAAATATCGCATAACACACAGCATCCACATAATTTCTTTTAAACTGTGATACTGTCATACCTTGAAGATTTTGCACGAAGAGACTATTTCTTGCCTTTTGCTGAATAGCATTCTGGTAGTTGTAGTCTCACAATCAAGATCGGGGGAATAATACCACAATTGTACAACATAGTGCTATGAGGATTTATGTATTTGAGTGACACTATGGTATGTGTACTTTTCAAGCTAGCTTTATAAAGCAGAGTATTTTTGAAAGCTTGACATGGGGGTCAAGAGGGGAAATGATGAGACGGAGAGTAAGTCATGAGTATTTGTGCAAAATGTGGCAAGAGAGTTTGCAATCCTGGACACTGGTCTAGTTATTTTCCCCTGATTTGGCCTGCTTTTCATGACACCAATAAAGGACACATGTGGGTGGACAGCGTAACCTTTGTTCATAGGTCAGACACAACCCCTTGGTTTATTTTGAGTTTGGAAAACTTGCTCAAGTGTTCGGCTAGTATGATTTTACTCAGGTTTTCATGTTCCCAGTGCAGCTTACTCACAAGACCACAAGCACTTGTTTCGTATTGGGATTTAGTTTTCCAAGGAATATTTCAAGACAGATTGCTGGGTTCAAAAGGTGAGCACCTTTTATACTTTGCCAGCATATTTATTGGAAAAGTTCCTCTCTCATGATAGTTTTCTGGTGTTCATAGTTTAGTTTAGTTTAGTTTATTTATTTATTTATAGTGCGCACCAGACCCTGGGGCATCAGGGTGCAAAAAAGATACAAAAATGTTCAACTTAGTTACAAGGGTACATAGATATACAAAGAATATACAGGGGGATCACATATGCTACAATATACAAGTATAAACAATGTGAATTAAGTGATCAAGTGGTTTAGTTACAGGGTGCAAATGTGCAGGATAAACATAGGAATATACACGAATATCTGGCAAGTTTCAATATACAGTTACAGTTATGTACAGTGTGAACTGGAGTGGTCGAGAAGCACCAGAGTCATTGCAGTGTAAATTGCAAATCAAGATAACATAGTGACACGGTGAGCTCAATACATCCAGAGTGCAATTCAGGCACATAGTAGGCTGATCAGAGGGCAGAAAGGTGGACGTTCAAGTGTGGGTGTCAGAGGCGTCAAGAGAGAGGAGATGGTCAGGGTGATTAGATATCATTTACTCTTAGCCAGTCGGTTAGGTCCTGTCTGAATTTGGAGAAGGGCTTGGGTTCTCTAATGCTAGGGGGTAGAGAGTTCCACAGTTGTGCAGCCTTAAAAGGGAAGCTGTGTCCTCCTATGGTTGAGAGTCTGAAACGCGGAATTTGAAGGCAGTTCATATTGGCTGTTCTTGTCGGTCTGGATGAAATTTTTTGCATAATCTGTCCATTAGGTAAGGCGGTGCCTTATTGTTGAGGCACTTATGCGTAAGGGAGGCGATATTAAATTGGATTTCATCCAAAGTGGATAGCCATTTGTGTTCTCTTCTTGCCGAGGAGATATGCTAATTTCTGTTTATCTTAAGAGCTGCTCTCAAAGCATTGCTCTGGAGAACCTGAATTTTATGGATGGCATGTTTGTTCGCTCCAATGTAGAGTCCATTACAGTAATCTAATTTGGAAAGTATGAGGGCCCTGGTGAGCGTAAGGCAACTGTCTGTGGAAAGGAATTGTTTACTGGCTCTAATGAGTTTGCATGTGTATGCAGTGGAAGAGGCTAATGAGTTAACTTGTTTAGAGAAGTTCAGGGTGGCGTCTAGGTAAAAGCCTAGGGTCTTCACTTCTTTGGCTACTTTAATGTTATTGCCATCGATAGTGAAGTTGGCATAGTTGGGGCTGAGTTTGGATATGTAAGTCGGCGTGCCTAAGATAATAAGCTCAGTTTTGTCATCATTCAGGCATAAGCCATGAGTGGCCATCTATGCCTGAACGATGCTGTAGATTCTATTCAATAGAGCCAGATCCACAGCCTAATCTCCTGAGAGTTGAAGGAGGATCTGGGTATCGTCTGCGTAGTTTGTGTAGGCAATGCCCAGATGATCCATTTTGTCGAAGAGGGGCTTAGTGAATACATTGTAGAGTGTGGGTGACACACAAGATCCCTGTGGTATGCCACAGGTTATAGGGATGAGGTCTGCTGAGGCCGATGGAGAGAAGACTCTCATGGTCCGGTTACTCAGAAAGGACTTGATCCAAGTTATAGCCTCTTTAGAGAAATGGGCTGCAGTGTCTAGGTGGCTACATAAGACTGTATGGTCAACCAAGTCGAATGCAGCCGAAAGGTCTAGAAGGAGGAGTAGGGCATACATTTTTTTAGAGTCCAATGCTATTTGTCTTGCACACTTTTGTCTAAGGAGTAGGTCTATTGAACTGCATTTGTATGTTTCACTTTAAGATATATGTTCACTTACTGTACATATATGTGTGGGTGCCAGCTTTTGATTTTCGCTATGGGGGAAAAAGTACCTGGGTAGGTGGTCATTTTTCCCCTTTCACGTGCTACCCTTGGTGTTTACTGATGTATGACAACAGTCACCAAGAGACCGGCCATAAAAGAAGGGGCTTGTAGCAGGCTGCTTATTCACAAAGCGTGTGATCCACAGCAAATAATTTAATCGCACAGGGCGTTAACTAAAAACATTAGGAGTTCTCAAAGCCTGCAATACTTTAATATTTTATGCATAATAAAAAATAAATATGTATTTTTACAGCTACAGTGACATAGAGGGTGCAGAATGTACCTGGGCATATGTGATTTTCTGGCAAACGGTCATTTTTTTGCTGCTTTCATACTGCTTAAATGTGGTTAATTGGGGTTATGCAATGTATCACAAAAGTCACCAAGAGACTGGCCAGAAAACAAAGGGCTTGAAGCATGGTATAGGACATTTTGGTGCGGCCAGTTAGGCGCACACCGTTATGGTGCGAACGTTTCACTGCAGGTCCCGTTTGGGCGTGTCCAGTTAGACACAGCCAGTTGGGTGCAGAGACCACTCAGCGCAAGGATGTTTTGGTGCAAGAGGTCACAATTGGCATGGCATGAACCTGCAGGCACTGCATTTTGTACCTCTCAGCGCAAGGATGTTTTGGCGCAAGAGGTCGCAATTGGCATGAACCTGTAGGCACTTTGCATTTTGTAATATGGATTACACGTGAAAAACATTTATTTACTGCAACATTACATTATAAAACATGATGGAACATGTATTACACAATCTCTGGGCAACATTATAAAACTGAAAACCCAAAATAATAACACATATGTGCTGAACGCTGCCTTCGAGAACCCTGGCCTGCAGGAGTTCAAGATGCAGCACTTAACCAGTATGCAACAATTATATTTTTGTTTTTATCCTCATAAGCTTGATACTTACCCTTTAATATTTGGACATATTAAATTGTAGGCGAAGTATGAAATGTATGCACTATCAAGCACTAAGCAATTGTGTCATGGTGATTGAATGCTGGTTCTTGAACTCTGGCAGACCAGGGTTCAAGATTTTTTAAAACATTTTAAAACAGTACATTTTGCATTCTGGACTATGTAGCCTTGACAGGCATGCCTTTGATCCATGTGGCATCCTTCATGGAAACGTTCACCCATTCACTGCATGATTTTAAGAAGGTCTTTTCAGCTGCACTACCAATGGGTTAATAATAGTTGTGCATCTTCCATTGCACGTGAGCCAGTACAAACAAGACTTTCTTTGCAGCTCAAGGAAGGGGCTTGCCACACAGTCCCATTATTCCCTTAATATCTTGCACTACTTTTAGACTTTGAAAACGTTGGGGGCCCACTTAATCCTATTCAGCTCCTTATTCTCAGTTTTCCCAGCTGAAAAAACATATTTGACTTTTTTCCCCTTCCTCTGATTCTACCTACACTACTTACCTCCTCCTTCAACATCTTACAGATCCCCCTACTGCCATTCAACCCAAACAAATAGAGGTGCAGACAAGATCATGAATATAGCCAAGTTACATGACTGGTATATATTGTTATATAGCAAATGTCCCTTGTTATTTGGAAGATGATCATTCAGATTTCATTTTTACCTCTCATTTTGGGACTTGTAGTACAGGACACTTGATGTAATTAACAAAACTACAAGTCACAAAATGCAACAAAAAAAACAAGAACTGGAAGGGCATCTTCTGAATTACATGGAGACATTCACACACACACCCACACACTCACACACTGACACTGATAACTCACACTCGATGGGTCCCAATGCTCACATACACACATAGGTGCACATGCGTGCAGACACACTAACACTCACCATCACAGAGCAAATGCACACTGCATGCACAATCACTCACACACAGCTTCACCCATGTACACACACACACACAAACGATCACATCAAACACACACACAGATGACATGCACACCCTCAGACCACACATTCCCCCATTACACTGCTCATATATTCAAAAAGAGGACTACACCATCTCTGGGAAACATAATAAAACAGAAAAAAAATGAAATAAGAAAACAAAACACATGTATGCTGAACACTGCCATTGGAGAACCCTGGCTTGCAGGAGTTCAAGGTGCAGCACTTGACCATTATGCTACAATGAGGTTATTGTTGACTTTCTCACAAGTTTCACACTTAGATTTTTATCATTGAACATATTAAATTATGGGCTAAGTATGAAATGGATGCCCTCTGAAGCAGCAAGCCATTGAGGCCTAGTGGTTAAATACTGGGTCTTGAAGTCTGACAGATCAGGGTTGAAGTCTGTATGTGTGTTTGTTTTCATTTAGCTTATTTAATGTAAGTAAAATAAAAGCAACACAACTGGGAGGGGGCAAGGTTTGTTGCAGTGAAGTCCTGTGATCTTATTTGGCATGAGGGCATTTAGACGTGGATGCAATGTCAGCCACATCCAAACATCCCTTGTGGCAAAATAACGGCGCCGGAATGGCTTTCGTGCCAAATTGGGCGCTACGTTGGAATGGGTCTCCCAAATCGGTGCGCGACAATTTGACGGCACCAAAAAGGGGTGTACCGCTTGAAGCCCGCTGCTTAACCAAAGTGTGTGGTCCATGGCAAATAATTGTTGCGTAGCCTGTGAACACAATGATGGCATCACAGATCACATCACTGATGACATTACTAGTTACATGTTGTTTGAGAACACTGATGACATTACAAATCACATCACTGGTGACAACACTCATTACATTGAATATAACTGATTATATCAATGATGGAATTAGACATAACATAATTTATATGTTTGCTCATGAAAAGTTTGATTACCTTAATAAATATTTAGGCTGTGGAGTTGCCCATGACAAAGGCTGGGGTCACTGGCCAGTACCAAAGGCCATAGCTAGTGGTCGGTATGTGTTAAAAAATACCAATGTGCATGGTTAAAAGCCATTCCTAGTAGCCCATCACTGTTTTCAGTGGGCACCTTTGAAAGCTGTAGTCAGTGGCCATGGCTAAAGGCCATAGCTAGTGCCCATTAATATGGTTGAATATACAGCCGGCACAGCCAAAGGCCATGGCCACTGGCTAGTATTGTGTTGAAAACCATGGCCAGTGGCTGGTTAGTGTATTTAATATACAGTGGGCACAGCCGAAGGCCATTGTTTAATGCATTTTATTATTTTAAAATATACAGTGCACATGGACAAAAAGATGTACAAAAATGGTCAAGGTCAAAGGCCATGGTGAGGGGCCCATTTATATGTTAGAACATATAGTGGCACAGCCAAAGATTGTGGCCTGTGGCCAGTATTGTGCTAAAGTCCATGGCTAGGGCCTCACCAGTGCATATAATATACAGTGGACTAGGTTGAAAGTTGCATCCACTGGTGAAGGACCACATCTATGGTTGGTAGCCTATTAGTGTTTTAAAATATTCAGTGCACATCGGTGAAGATTGTGACCACTGTCCATAACTGAAGGCCATGTTTTACATTCACAACAGGGGGCGCAAAATTAAGGTGGCTTTAGCTGAATTTCAGAGGATTTGTTGTGTTGAATTCTCACCTTAACGTCCCTGCAACTAACTTTTCTTCCTTGAACATATATATATTCAATGAAAAAACTTTGTTAAAGGGATGTTTTGGTTAGAAGTAAAACCGAAAAACCTCGGAAATTCGTGAGTTATGGTAAGCTAAGCAACCATAACTTGTGCACCACTGTGCACTGCTAAGACTAACACCCAGGAGATCAAAGATGACATCACAAATATCATTGATCACATCACTGATGAGATCACATGTGAAATTAATTTTGATGAAAAGTGCCTACAAGAGGTTGTGTTTATATTGCTGGTTACAAGATGTCAGGGTGATTGGGAGACCTATCATGAACTACTTAATCTATTAAAGAATGTACTTTTCTAAAATCATTGTATTGGAGTGTTGTTGTTAATACAGAAACCTAATCATATATAAACATAGACAATGACTGCAGCATGTACGATAGAAGCATAATATTTATAATCTAGTAATTTCGGATAGTACAATACTGAATGATACCTTATCAGAGCTTTGAGTCATGTTAAAAATGTAATAACTAGCTAACAATTCAAGACTTACAGCACTTGTGCTATTACAAACAATACATCTGAAGAACCACAATGCATACTAATCAGAGGCACATACAGGGAAACTAAAGTAAGGAAGAAAGAAACAGCACCATCAGAAAATGTTAATAACATTAAACTTTATCTTCATATATACAAATGAATTGTGTGTTTGAGGCCTGCTCATTTCCCCATGTATGTGCACCATGACCTGAGACCAAACCCTAAGGAAAGTACTTTAAGGACATATGACAAGGTTAACGTCTAGATATATATTACCTTTTCAATTTTAACATTATTACCTTTTCATATTACATGTTTAACATTATTTGATAAGGTAGCATTCACTATCGTACTATCCAAAATTACTAGATTATAAATAGTTTGTTTGTTTGTTTTATTATTTATAATGCGCGGATATCAATCAATCCGGGGGTATCAAGGCGCAGCATTTACAAGAATATGCGAAGTTACAGATATAAAATGTACACGTTAGCAATGGAAGTATATGGAGAGCATAATGAGGAGAACAAGCAATATGTACAAGAAGTGTACTTCTATGGTGCATGCTACAGTCATTGCCTATGTTTAAATATGATTAGGTTTCTGTATTAACAACAACAACTCCAATACAATGATATTAGATGAGTACATTCTTCAATAGATTAAGTAGTTCATGATAGGTCTCCCGATCACCCCTGACATCTTGTTAACAACAATATCAACACAACTCCTTGTATGGACTTTTCATCAATATTTATTTCACATGTGATGTCACCAGTGATGCCATCAATGACATTTGTGATGTCATCTTTGATGTCCTGGGTGTTAGTCTTAGCAGTGCACGTGGTGGCACGAGTTATGGTTGCTTAGCTTACCATACTGGCAAATTTCTGGAGGTTTTCAGTTTTACTTGTAACCATAACGTCCCTTTAACAAAGGTTTTTCATTGAATTTCATTGGTTTTTATTAGTGAAATTTAACCATAACGTCCCTTTAACAAAGTTTTTTATTTGAATTTCATAGGTTTTTATTAGTCCAACTTAACCATAAGGTCCCTTTGACAAAGTTCTTTCAGTGAATTTCATGGGTTTTTACCAGTGCATGCTATTTTCCTACAACTTACTAATATCATACTTACCCAATATAGCAATATTTGTGTCCAATTTACAAAGTGTCACCTTAAAACTCTGCCATTTCCCACCTTCGAGAATCTTTTTTAAAACTTATATATACTTTTTGCACCTATTTGAACTAGTTTTGCATCCACAGACGTCTACGAACATCTGACTTCATTGCGGAATTTCCGGACAGTGTCACATGACCATACTCTGGCACGGAGCATGATGACATGTCCAAGAACCCGTTCGCACTTCACAATAAGATCTGTGCTTCGCAGGCAGTTCGGACTGCATTTTCTACTGATCTAGGAACTTTCAACTTCAAAATTTCCATTGCACAGCTTCAACACCTATTCCTACTCATTATCCATTAACAATCTTGTACCCAGTACATACTTTTAGCAAAAATGCTATTTATCTTAAAATGGCATCAGCTAATGCCATCCCTCAAAACCCAAGAGCCGCCATCACTGCTGTAATCAAGGAGCATGAGAAACACTGCCCCCTACCTTAGAAATAACACATGTGCAACATTTTTCCCTGTCCACCTACCCCTCCATATTAGTGTTAGGTGCCTCTTCCCTCATTTCCCTCCCCACCTTTCGTTCTTAGCTCTCCTGCCAAAAATAAAATACATCCAAAAACAACAAAAGAAATGTTCCTTTAGGAACCACTTTTCACAGTTAAAAAATAGAACTAAAAAAAAAGTATAGACTCCATCTACTTATATTTTTCAGTAAAGTGCGTAGATTCAATAAGATTTTCCAACATTTCCATTTGCATTTTGTTTTATGGTAATGGGAATATTGTGGCGTTCATCCTCTGTTCCTGGGACTGGAACGGTGGATACCGGCCCGGCAGCCCAAGTTATCAGCCCAAACGAAGCGAGGGTGGATAACGAGGTCTCTGGACCCTTATCCCCCCAATCCAGCCCCTGTAATGGGGGATGAAGACCTTTAGCACCCTAGGTTCACAAAGTGGGAATCCGGGGTGCTAAAAAAAGGATTTTTCTTCCTTCTCCAAGGAAAATCTTTTTCCAAGATGGCCAACATGGAAAGGGGAGGCAGGGTTCCATACAGGGCCCCACTTTGCTTTCCATGGCAGCCTGCAGAAGGCAAAAAGAGAACTCTATGACCATATTACCACAAGCACATTTTTCTTCCTTTTCTAATATATCCCAATTTCGAATAACGTTACCACAAAGCCAGTCCCAGGTGGACATGGCCACTTTAACCCCATGTTTTGTGCCTCATGGTCATGGCAAGTAGCCAGATGCATGACCTTATTCAATGACCCACACAATCTGGCCACTGCCCATGGCCACATGCTACACCTCAGTCACCAAAGGCATATCACTATTTTGTGTACCTACAATATGGCACTTGTCAAAAAATAAAACACGGGCACTTTTGCAAAACCATGCTTTCGGGTCCTTCTCAATGCTCCTTACACAAGTTTGCCGGAAATCCACCCATGTTTTTATTTTTCCAAAAGTGTCAAATGTGTGCACATATAATCGTCATATAACCTAGGCCCCACTTGACAAAATCCATTCAGACTTTTCAAAAACATTTATATCTAGATCTATAATCTTTTTGCAAACCATTGTGTAGATTTGTCAAATTGCACCACATTTATAAGCATTTACAATATTTTGGGACCCCCCTCTAATTCTTCCCCTCCTGACAAAATCTCATCAACCTTCACGAAAACATTTATATCTATATGTATTATCGGTTTGCCAAATTAAGTGCAGATTTGTCAAATGGCACCTCATTTATAAGCCTTAACATTATTTTGAGACCCCCCTCTAATTTTGCCCCCTCTTGACAGAATCCCACCAAACACATTCGGGATCAGGTCAGGAATATAATTGCAAAATTTCATGCAGTTTCATTAAGTGGTGCCAAAGGTATAAACCATCCAAGAACTGCTTTTAACCAACCCTATAATGCAGAGGTGACCACGAACTTCACAGGACTGTTCGCGAACATCTAAACTGTTAGCAGACTTTTGTGGCAAAAAACACTGTTTTTTTTGCTTCTTGCAGCCATATTCCATCCCATCCTCATCACCTCTCACCTCCCCAGAGATTATTTGATAAGTTTGACAAGTGCAATGTTGTGTTTTATTTATATGTCTTTACTGCGTTGTCTGCGGACACCGGCCGCTGTCTGTGAATCCAAGATGGCGGCCATTTCCAAAAATCGGACACACCTCACGCTTCACTCCAACCAATCAGCGAACACGTCACGTGTCCGTGGACATGATGCAAGCCGATTAGCCAATCGGTGTCCTGACCGTGGAGCGAACACGGAAGTGTGTCCGCGGAGCGGACATAGATATCACTAATTTTTTTAGACCTACTTTTTGGTCATTTAAAAAAAAACTAGTGGACGGATTTTCACCAAATTTACAAAAGCACGCTTTCGGGACCAAGCGCTGCTCCTGCCACACATTTGGTGAAAATCTGTCCAGTGGTTTGGGCTGTAGGCACGACAGAATTTTCTTCTCCATTCAGTCTATGGGAAAAAAAGAAATTTTGGGACCGCCCCTATAACTTTTCCCCCCTTGACCAAACCTCACCAAACTTTGCAAATAAATTCAGACTGCATCATATACATGTTCTGCAAAGTTTGGTGAGGATTCATCTAGGGAGAGCAAAGTTATAAGCCAACCAAAAGTGCTCTTCCTATGGGTTTAGCAACTTAACCGTAACTACATGGCCGCTACCGCAGGCCATGTAATGTAATTGTCTCTAATAGAAATTATTAATATTTCTCTTTAATTGTGCATAATTTCAATTAAGATTCCAAAGCAATTATCCACCTGGCTTAAAATGCCACCAGCACTTGTTGGACAAATTCACGTTATTTAAATGGTTGGTTTATTTGAGAGTGCTTATTTTTTTTTTCAAACCATTACATGTAGGTTGAAAAAGAACATTATTAAATTCAGTTGAGATGTGATGGGTAGTAGAAGCAGCAGGAGAACAGTGACGAAGGACATTGGATAATGGTGGATGGGTTCTACCCTTTTGTGAGATGTATTATCTCTCATCTGCAGACATGTGTATATTCCTTATCACACTATTGCTGTGATATTTGCCCCCTTTGTACAGAGCTCTGTGGCCTCCCAGATCATGATGTGCATTATACATCACATACACACATATGAGCACACTAAGCATCAACTATATGGGCGTTACCAATGCTACTATGGAATTTTTGGGGGATGCTATCATCATGTGATTACTTGTTAATCATGTCTCAAAATAATTCTAGACACATAATTTGTAAAGCGAGAAATGCAGCGTGTGTTGCAATACCCAGCTTCTACATTTGTCATATGCGAAAATTGGTAAATGACCAAAACAGTTTTAAAAGAACAACTGCAACCAAGACAGCAGGTAAAGGCCCAAGAATGCAAAGTTATTTACATTCCTGTGAGAATGAAACACGTGATCAGTAAAAGGGCTGCATATGAGGAATCAACTACACCCTCCCCAGCCCAAGCAAATGTGGCAGCCAATTTGCCCCTTATTAAATCTGAGTCTTTTAATCAATTACACATAAACATATGTTCTCTTCACCTCCTATAAAGATGTTTGGAAGATTCCTTGACACATGGAGAATGGTGTAAAACGATTATGACTAGCACTTTTTATTTTCCACTCTTTGCGGCTCATTCCGAGTTGTGAATGTGGTCAAAATGTGGTGGTAATTCTGATTCTGCCACTTTGTTGGCAGTAATGGAATTATCATAATTTTTACCGCTACACTAAATCCCAAGTTTGATGTTCAAATGGTGGATTTACCTCCATTTCAGTCCTCCACTGTACACTCAAGATTCAGAAAAGTGACAGCAGCCTAATTAACGCTCTCAGTAATTCTGCCAAAAAACCCATGGAGTCCTATGGGAACTAACGTCACCATACCACCACTTGTTATCCCATGATAAACGTACGGGATCAAGTGGTGATCGTGTTGACCGATTTTGGCAGTAATTCAGAGGAATTACCACCAAATTTCCACCAAACTCGGAATGAGGCCCAAATGTTTAAGTCAGTTTAATAGTGTATAAGGTATTCCCTGATTTATCTGCTGAAATGTCTTGGTTTCTTTAAATACTGTTTTCTCTTTGATGTTATGTTAGTTTATTATTATGTTTATACTGTTGTTTTGATGCCCCCTTTGATTTGACTGACAAGCTTCTGTTCTTTTGTTGGTTTCTCTTTTTTCAGTTTTCATTGTATCCAGGCGATAAAGCAAATTTCTTTATGATGATGAGAAAAAATAACTATGCGTTTCACAGAATGACCTACTTGTGTTAAGTTTATGGTAGCTGTTTATTATTGTCTAGTAACAACCCTTTTAAGTTTGGCTTATTAGATGTCACTTACGACACCTACAAGCCTTAACTATTGCAATAGAGTACAGATAGGGAGGAATGGCTTCCGAGGAGGGACACACAGCCTGTAGGTGTTGTTTGGTTATTTGCCCACACATTAACTGCCCATGGCCATGTTTGTATTTATATTTTGTTTATTTATATAGCGTGCCGAGCCCAAAGGCATCTGGGCGCATGTTAATCCCTATGGCCAATCCCTATGGCCATTCCCACCCAGTTCCTGCCCCTTTCCGTCCAAAACACCTCTTCATGGGAACTCTTTGAGCTCACTTTTCTCAAGGCTTAGCATCAAACTTTGTGGTCAATGTGCCTGGCAGTGTTTTTTCACAGCAGTATTTTGAGCGGTAATCCCTTAATTGGAGTTGTAAATGCACAACTGGTGCAATCAAAATTTTTTTGCAAGGTCTGCCTACAGCCACTTGATTTATTAGCGCTCTGCGTGTCCTTCACTGAAGTCCTGTTAAAACAAGCATTGTCAAAGTCAACAGTTATGGCTTGTGTACATTTATCAGGTATTTGTCAGGAACTGTTATTAGATGGTGAGCTACTCACACCATTATGCACCTGCTATCATTAATAGCCAGTCAATTCCACTATGGCTGTGCCTGGTAAGTGCCTTTCCCAGGCCTACACAAAGCGCAAACTGTTGGTGTTGCCAATGCTTGTTTACCACTGGGTAAAGCACTGGAGATCTCTACAGACAGGCATAACAGAGAACATGTGCACAGCTGTTTGTGGTGTCATTGTGGCTGAATTTGTTATTGAGGTAATAGGCCAGAAGAAAGTGTGTTTTTCTTATATAGCTCTGTATTTACTCTGTGTTGTAGATTCTACATATTTTCTCTGCCATGCTAGTTTAAATAGTAACACACTCAGTTAATTGCAGGAACATTGGATGCCAACATATATTTCTGTTATGTTAAGTTGTTTTATACAGTGCACCGTTACCATTCCCATAGACTCCAGGCACTCACGTGGCTATGTAAGAAAGAGAGCGAGCAGGGTTAGTGAGGGAAGAGGGATAGGATTGAAATTGTGCTCTTGTGTTGATGCTGGTGGAACCAGTAGAAACTGGCATCCTGTGCAAGTCTGTTTTCTAAGTGGGTTTGATTGTGTGCACTGACTTCTTCTATTCAGATGAATAAGGCCCAGTGTTGGTGAGTGTTCGTTGTTTGAATATGTTTGTTATGTTGGATGTGTGTTTTGTGTGTTTGTGTGTGGTTTGGCTGGCTAATGGGGCATGTGTGATTTTTAGGGTATGTGGGGAGGAGCAGGAGTGGTGGTGGTGAGTACATTGGCTACTCTCTATGCTCCTCTAAGTGCAATGCCTCTTTTATTTTTTGCATAGTTCTTGTTTCAACTTTAGAAATACACATATTTGCATTTGATAGGTACATTAGCAGTGTTGAAGTTTTGATGCTTGCTTTTCATTCTGCCAGTGTTCCTTTCCATGACAATAATGTATTTCAGCAAATGGGGGGCCCAACATAGCCTTTCTGTTCATTTGATACTGTAGTCGCCTTTAAACCCCACTCCCCCTTTCCAGACTTCAAAAATCAGCTTTTTTCATACCATTTTCAGTTTGCAGCCACACAGATGGAAAAATAAGTGGCAGGACTCTTGGTGTTTCCAGTGCATCTCTCTGGAAGGAACTCCCTACATCCATCAGACCGGGAAAAGGCCTGCTTTGCATCAGGAAACAAAATGAATCATTATGTTCTGGCTTCTGTCCCTATGCCCACGGTAAACAGCCTCTAAAAGTGTAATGATGCTTCATCCACATTGGTTCACCATAGAGTTGCACAAGCAGCACTGTTGTGATGATCTATGAACTTTTCTCCACCTTGCTTTGTGGTGCACTCCTTGCATACCCATGTACCCCTGATTTCTTTGCTGGTCTGATTTTTCCACTGCTGTGAAGATCTTTTACCCCTGTGTTTCACTCCTTTTGTACTTTGGGGCACTAAGAAGTGGCTTGTCACAGTTGGCACCATACAAAACACATATGTATGATTAGCAACCTTAGGGGGTGTGTGAACCAATCAGGTTGCTCCAAAACCCAGGCTGAAACTAACAATCCAAGCCCGTGTTCTGAGCAACCGACCAATGGAGGCACCTGTCGGCCATCTTCCCTCCCCTTCCCTACTCTCCCTGTTTCTGTTCCCTACCACTCCCCATTAACCTGTAGCAGGGCCGCGTCACTGCAGACCTCAGCCAGCTCCACTGATGGCTACCATGGAAATGGAAGAGGGGCTTGCATCTTAGCTCCAACTTCCAGTTCCGTGGTGGCTATTTTAGAGGAGAAATTGATGCATTTATAAGCATCAACGGGTCACATGCTTGCAACGACCCATTGATGTATTCAAATGTATTGCTGTTGGGAACCCGAGGGTCAGCCTCAGGTGCTAATAGTAATAACCACCCGTTCAGAGGGCTTCACCAGCTGATAACAGTGTTTAGGCCAAAATGTCTGAATGCTTTATTTGGCTGTTTTTCGGGCGTTTGAAAATTCCAAACGGCCGAAAAGTTTGACCAGATCATGCATTCGGTGCTGGGGGTTGCAGAGATGTCCACTGCACCCTTTTTCACTACATTGTGAGCGGGGTTGTGGGGGTGTCCCCCACAGCCACCCCCAAAAAAAGGTCTGCAGGGGTGTCCTCCATGACCCTTGCTCACTGTACTGTGAGTGGGGGTTGCAAAGGTGTCAACCGCAGCTGTCCCGCAGTCCCCCCAAAAAAGAATAATAAGGCTGCGGGGGCTGCGGGCGTGTCTCCCGCAACAACCACTCTCTATACTGCGGGGGGTTGCAGAGGACACCCCTGCAGCTGTCCCACTGTCACACAAAAAAACAAAAACAAAAAACCTGCGGGGGTGTCCCCTGAAATGCCCTGCTCAACATACTATACAGTGTAGTGAGCGGAGGTTGCGGGGTTTGCGGGGAACACCCTTGCAGCTGACCCGAAGAAAAAAAAAAGAAAATAAAGGAAAGGTCCCGGCAGCGCTGGTTCCCGATCACGGAAGTGAAAGGGAACAAGTGTGCGGGGACACGGCGAGACAGAATGCAAGGTAAGAAAAGGGGTTGGGAGTGGGGGGTGGGTAGGAGGGTGGGTCGAGGTGTGGTTTGGGGTTTGAGCGCATCAGGAATGTTCAGGGGAGAAAAGACTGAAGATTATTTTGAACACAAAATCTTTGGTTGTTTCTCCCTCAAACATTTCCACCTCGGTAAAACAACCCCAAACCTGGTGTTGAGGCCCTCACTTCAACAAGGCCTTTAACCCGGACTCTGGGCCATTACCAGCCAGTGAAGAACCCTGAATGGGTGCTCATTGCTATATTAAATAACCCTTGTCCTCCCTTACAAATATTTCCACAAAAAATACTAAATAGCTCAGTTGTAATTAAAAATCATATTCTCCAAACAATCCCTCACATCTGCTCAGATGAAGAGTGTTTTCGTAATCCCCAGATAAATCTGCAACTACAAGTGGGTCTCATTGTGTCAAGGAAGTTATAAATACCCTGGAGTATAGAAAAATAAAATACTACCCACCTGTATAATTTCATCCTCCTGAATTAATAGGGAAATTTAGCAACCAAATGAGTATCACCTCTGGAAGATCTGCAAAATATTTTAAAGTCTTCAGAAGCTCCCTCAGTGTGGTGTGTGTTATGTGCCATCACTAAACACTAGCCTACAGTGCTGGGTTATGCAGATGCCCTATCCCTAGCCTTCAAATATCAATACAATGGGCAATGCTATTCTTTACATTCAACAGAAAATGTCAACCAATGCATGTATTATATAGTCACAGGAAATTAAGAAAATATGTGTTCCATCAGGAACGTCAATTGGGGTCACAATTGCAACCACTAGCAACTCCTGTGTGGCCCCTGGATCTGCTCTGCGACCCCTGGGGTCTGCAGAAGCAGAGAGAAACTAAAACTAAAGAGGGCTCTCAGAGAAGAGCCCTCTTTACATGTATTTGTTCTTGAAGTGACTCTGACTTCAAAAGTACATTATTTCAGCTAAGGAGCTGATTCCCTGCGTGCATGAAGCATGGGAGAAAGGCCTGCCTGCAGATGAGTTCCTCAGAGCAGAAATGGATATGGAAAAGGCATCAACGTTTTTTGTTAATGTGTGTGCTTGTGTGCATGCATGAAACGTGATTGAATGTATTGCATATTATGAAATGTGTGTAAGTGAGTGCATGATTTATGGGTGGCTGGGAGTGTGAGTGAATGGTGGATGAGTGTAGTAGAAATGAGTATGGAATGGTGTGCTTTTGTTCAATACCTAGATTACTTAGCTGTAATCTTCATAACTCCTAGTACTAATCTTTCTTGGACAAGAAGTTGCATATAAAGCACCTTGCCTCATACGTAAGTACTAGGGTGAGGAAGCTGGACGGGGAGGTAATGCTGGGCTATAGGGCTGAGTTTGGGTTTGGAGGAGGAGGTTTGTAGGGATAGGGGACATGTCTGGTTGGTGGGGCAGGTGGAAAGTGTGCAGTCATGTAATGGGCATCTGTGATAAATCAGGCATGATATGTATTATTAGTGTCTCGACTCACATTTTGATACAGCGAGTCTAGCTATTTCTCAATGCGGCATGCCATTTTTACAGGGCATCTATGATAAAGTAAGCATGTTAAGAGTTATTACTGTTCTAAACTGAAGTTTGTGTGCAGCCACTCTAGCCATTTCTTACTGTGTCATGGTTACATTTTCTGGGCATCTGTAATCAAATAAGCATCACGTGGGTTATTTGATGTCAAGACTGGCATTCTGCTGCAGCTAGATTAGCCATTTCTTACTATGCTTGACATTATGTACTGGTCATCTCTAATAAAGTAATCCTGATAAGTGTAATTAAATTACCTGAATAGACTGTTATTTGGCTACAGCCAGTCCTTACTGTGACATTGTATATTTTTCTGGGAAGCTATGATAAAGTGAGCATGATAAGTGTTATTATGTGGTCATATTGGAATTTTGGAGCTGCCATTCTAGGTATGTCTTACTGTTGCACCACATTTCTTACTGTGCATCACCAAGGCTCCAGCAAACTTGATACGTGTTATTATGTGCCTGGCCTACATTATGCAGCCAGTTTTGAAATGCAAAGTGGTTAAACAGCTCAGTGGGTGATCACTTGTTTCTGCCATCTGAGTGTAATCTGCAGGTTGCAGGTTCAAGTCCTGGTACAGCCAACTCAGGCTTTTATTCTTCTGAGGTTGATAAATGAGAACCAACTTCGGTTGGGATGATAATTATAGGTAAAATTGAGCTAAATTCAGACCTTGGTGAATATACTATATAAATTACAACTCATTAAATCATTAACGCTCCTGCGCACTGAAATTGACTTGCATTTATTGGATTTTTGGATACTGTATTATCGCAGCAACTGGCAATGCAGGGGATCGACTTTTCATATAATGACAATACCCAAAATGCAGCTATAATGTGCATTATATGGAAGTAACTGGCCATAACAAGCTGAAGTGCCATATCTTTGGCAGTGCCTCAGCCTATTTTTTTATGTGTTCATAGTTTATTAAACATTTCAACAGATTTTTAATCACATACTTCACAACTCTTAGTTCGTTACAAATCGCATAAAGTACTTCAGGCACAACAAACATTACCAAAATTCAGTCAACACAATACAATATAATATCTCATCACAGAGGACTGTGTCTCCTTATATGTCCTCAGGTGTGTGGTTAGCTCCCTTTGTAGTTTATACAATGACATTCTCTGTATATCTTTCCCCATTTTTCAATTTTGGTTTTGCTGTACATCTTCTCCAGGCTTTCCATCAATGTAAGCTTTTCTGGGTCCATTTCAGCAAGAATCGAGTTACATCATTCCCCAAAATCGCTCAAAGCTTTGGCATAATTATTGCTCAAAGATATATTAAAATCTTCAAATATCAAACTCTATGCTGGAACCAATGTTGCCCCATCCTATGTTGTAGTATTGGGTCTAACCTTATTATGTCATGAACCCATTCATGGCATATGAAGACAGAACCTTTGTTGAATTGCAGTTGGTATCTAAAATATTCTTGTCTGCTTGGTATTTTAAAATGTTTACATTTATGTACTTTTTTTTTACTCCCACAAGTCACTCTGGGTAATGTCAACAAGGTTAAAGAGGAACTGATGCCATCCTGGTCAAAGCTCAAGTAACATCACGTCCTGTGATGTCACCAAGTATGTGATGTCACTTCCACTACCGCTTGCATTTTGGTGAATCGATGTCCCTGTGTTTTATTAACAGTATTTAATATTATTAGAAATTATACACTACGCTATAATACAAAATGTAAATAGTGACATTAGGGCCAGGTTGAACTGTAATTCTGGCAGGGCAGTAATTTACCATGTGCAGTATTTCTAATGTGATCTTATCTTGTCAGAGTTTATAAAGCAACTTTCTTCCGAAGGTATTTTGGTGCTGGGAGCCCAAGTCGCGAAGCACTGAAGCCTAAAGGAGAAGGGTCTTCAGAGATCTCCTGTATTGTATGTGATTTGAGGTATTTCTAAGTGCGGGACGAAAAGTCATTCCATAACTGAGCCACCGCCACAGAGAAAGCCCGCCCTCCCACTCGAGAGCCGTGGAAAGAAGATACACAAAGCAGGCCTGCAGACCTAGAACACAAAAGCTGATTGGGTACATAGCGGCAGAATTTATCACAGAGATACTCCGCTCCCAGGCCCGACAAGGCCCAGTGAACCAGACACAGTGGTTTAAACATCACGTGCTGAGCAACAGGAGGCCAGTGTAGTAAGCGCAAGACTGGAGTAATGTGACCTCCATACAGGGATCCGATGCCCAGCCGAGCATCGAGATTTTGTAGGCGCTGAAGCTGCTGATGAGCGTCACTGGACACCATTTTGTAGTGCAAGAATGCTAAGGAATGCTAATGGAAAATGGCTGCTGACTGAAAAGTATTATGTCATATCTGGTGCTCCACCTTCAAGCACCTTATTCTTAGCAAGGTAGGACCGAAAGATGATTCACGTAATGACTGACAGCTTTACACGTCGTCTAGTCACATGCTGATGCATTCTGCAGGCCCGTCATTTATTTATTTATTCATATTTGTATAGCGCACAGCAGCCATTGTGGCGCATGTTACAGAGGATGAACAATCTTAGTTACAGAGTTATACAAAGGTTCTTCAACACTTTATGACATTTACATAATAGTATAGTTTTAAAGAACACATAATAAGATACAATAAATTTAGAATGCAGTATGCAATAACAGTTGGAGGCAGTAGAGGCAGGAAGAGGTGTTATGGGGCGGGGAGGTGAGATCAGGAAGCTTTCTTTGAGATTTTGGCAGAAGACTAGGAGGGAGGTTTCAGCTCTGATAGTGGTGTGGAGCGAATTCCATAGTTTAGGTGCTATGTATGAGAAACCTATTCCTCCTGCTTTAACTGTGCGGATGTGAGAAAAATCAACACTAATACGCAGACAAACACGACTTCGCAGTAAGTATTCGTTACAGCATAAACATACTGTTATTGAGTACTCCGTTTCAAATGTGCACTTACATTTGCAGTACAAAAACAGTGCAGTTTTTTCAATGCGCCTGCATCTGATTATGTATGAGTTTCTTAAATGGTTTGGCACTTGATTGTGCCTCTGGCAGTAACGCTATTTAGATTAAATGGGGTGCCATACTTAAATAACTATTATTGTTCGCACATAACAGTCGGGCACTCTGGGGGTCCCTTTCTTTATACGGGTGTTCTTATCAAATATAAACATGGATTGTTCAACTTTTAATAGTCCGTCATGAAAGTACCCTGCCCACTGAATCTTGATTTGATTATAAACGGAAGTGCGCGTCATCCCCTCCTATGAAGTGTCTAATTTAATAAAAATCAGTCTTGAGCACCAGTCTCTTTTCCAAAGCCGAGGTCAATGGCCACCCTGGGGGAAGGCAACTGTGCAGTTTTAAGTACCTTCCCAGATACATTTCAAAACAATTCCATAACTATTTTATTGCCAGTCAGATAGTTTCTACATTGACAATAAAACTAAGAACTCCATATAACTACATAGTGTCTGCCCACTCCAGAAAATTGATATTTACACGCACCGGTGCTTTCCGTTGTTGCTTTTTTCTACCCTGGGTCTCTCCATATAAATGCAGATGAGGTATTTCCACCCGAAGGCGAAAATACCATTCTATAAAATAAACAATAAAATAAGCAGCCAGTAAAAGTTTGAAATCAATATTTTGTGCCTGATACTCAGAATCCCTTTGGCTCTATTGTGTGCCTCCCTCTCGTTCTCTTCCTCTCTTTATTGCTCTGCTTGGGATAATATCAATGAAAGGGACATCACGATAAAGCATCTTCTGCGTGGCGGGCCTGACCTTGGCCATCCTCTGGCAGCCCACATTCAGAGCCGTGAAGTCCGGAGTCACTTATCCTTGATGCATTTATGCATCTAATGCTGCCCTGTAAGGGATTATGCAGCGGTCTGTAACCAGTGTCGCGCATACACAGAGGTAATGTGAACATTTAAGGCGAGACCCCAGGGCTGCTGAAGCAAACCTCGGAATAATTTGACAGGACATATGATATGAAAGCAGACTCTTATCCGTGAATGCGTTTCGGAGTACTCCCACCCCCTTCTGCCTCTTCATTCCGGTGTACATTTAAACAATTAAATAGAAAATGGATACTATCAGGCAGTAAAATATGAACTATATTCACCAACACCGTTCCTAATATTAAAGTGGGCCAATTGCCTCTGCACGTGCCTTGGTATTACAGAATGGGCTACATGACCCCTTCAGGGACACTGAATGTGGACCCACAGTTTTTGTAGATCCCTATTCAGAAGAAGGGGCCCCTTCATTTGCTTGGGAGCACTAGCCCATGCAAGTTAGGGACTTCCTATATAATGTGCAATGTGTGCATTAACAAAGCATGAGCAATCATTTAATGTTTTATTTTATTTATTTGCATTTATTTCAGCGCACAAAGCCCTGAGGCATCTAGGCGCTAGTTACAGAAAGTGCATAAACAGTGAAGTGCAATAGAAGTCATATGATTACAGACAAAGTTGGTGTATCTATACAACTGGGCAAAGCCACACCTCATGTTACTGGGGCTACATAAAGTGTGTGGTACAGATAAGCATAGATACGGTAGCACAAACGTGGCAAAGCCACGCCTCATGTTACTAGGGCTACATCAAGTGTGTGTCACAGGTAAGCATAGATATGGTAGCAAAAACTTGGCAAAGCCATGCCTCATGTTACGGGGGTGCTACATCAAGTTTGTAATGTAGGTAAGCTTAGATACGGTAGGTAAGGTAGCACAAAATTGGCAAAGCCACGCCTCATGTTATGGATGGCTACATCAAGTGTGTGGTACAGGTAAGCATAGATATGGTATCACAAACATGGCAAAGCCATGCCACATTTTACGGGGGGGGCTACATCATGTTTGTAGTACAGGTAAACATAGATTTGGTAGGTAAGGTAGCACAAACTTGGCAAAGCCACACCTCATGACATGATGCACTACATCAAGTGTGTAGTCTAGGTAAGCATAGATACGGTAGGTAAGGTAGCACAAACTTGGCAAAGCCATGCCTCATGTTACAGGGGGCTACATCAAGTGTGTAGTGTAGGTAAGCATAAATACGGTAGTTAAGGGAGCCCAAACTTGGCAAAGCCACACCTCATGTTTTGGGGGGCTACATCAAGTGTGTAGTACAGTATTAATTCATCCTTTCCATCACACTCAATACCTTAGACCCGTCTCTAAGCGCAGGATCGGGACTCAAACTTGCATTGCTCTGTGTTTTCTTGCTTTCAAGACAAACGTGTTTTCCCTGAGCTTTCCTCCCGGCCATGAATGCAAGCATGTTACCTCTGCAGCAATCATTCTCCCATGGCAGGCAGAAGCCAGGACCATATATGGCAACATCAGTGTCCCATTCCACCTCACTAGAACAAAGTTATCTGCGCAGTCAGCATTGAATGTATACATGGTTTCACTCCCCATGGACACACCAAAGTGAAGCTGGATACCACTCCACACACACTAAAGTCAACCTATATACCCTGGTCTTCCACCAGTCACTGGAGCCCACACAGCTAACCGTGCAATTTTACTCACACAAGGAAGAGGGCACATTTGAGGTGTACTGCGTGCGAGAGTCTCAGGTCTTTCAGCAAAGATATATCACAGAGTTGTAACGTAAAAAGGTCTCAGCTTAGAAATCACAATGGTCCTGATCTACAGTACTCTCACGGGTGCTGCCAACAGACCTCAAAGTGCAAGCTAATCTGCATGACTTTGCTATTGGATCATTGAAGCTGATTAGCACTATCAATGGGCTTTTAGACCACCTAGGTCACGTTCCATCACCAGTGATGCAGTGGTTCAATATATGCATACCAGTATATTCACACACTCCAAGATTGAGCTGGTCATATAACAAAAAAAAATATATATATATAATATATAATAATAATAATAATAATAATAATAATAATAATAATAATAATAATAATAATAATACAGATTGTATGATTTACATAGTGCTTCATGCCATATTCCTCCAGCTTCTAAGCACTTTAATAATCAGTGTCGCTATTATGCATTCCTGGTGCTTATTTAATCGAGCTTGAGAGCATGGGAAGCTGAGTCAGCCCAACCTGGGTATTCAACCCGTTTCGTGCTCCCAACGTGAAGGCGTTGTTCTTGAGCTATCCAACAGGTATTTGACAATTTGCCATTTTTCCCTGTGCTCGGGGCAACGGTCATCTACAATATTCATATACAGCCACCCAATTCCAGGGGTCAGTCACATCATGACACTCGATGGGAGAGTACAAAAGCGTATATCAATATATATATATATTTGCATGAAACATGCCACTAAATGGAAACACTCACACAGCGGAGAACGGATCCTATATTGCCACACATTTGTCCAAACCCTCAAACCAGGCATGAAGACATTGAGCTTATTTATTTATTTGTATTTATTTATTACTTTTATTAAACGCCCAAACCCTATGGTATCACGGCATAGTTACAGATATCTTGGTATTGCTTTGGATTATTTAAATACATACATACGAAGGGACAGTGGTACAAAGAACATTACTGAAAAAACATTCGGCATATATAGGTTAAAACATTACAGCAGTCATAATTATTTACATGTTCTGGAAGAGTCACCATTAGGTAGGCGTTGGTCTAGACCTTAGGTGGCAAACTAATGTTGGTTGTTGTGTCAGTTGGCTAAAATTGGTTGAATAACCAGGTTTTTAGTCGTTTTTTTTTCAACCATGGAAGGAATCTTCATTTTTTATGTTTAATGGGAGTCGAGTTCCAGTGTTTAGGGGGTCATAACTTGGAAGCTGCTACCCCAGGCACTAAAACTTTTGAAATGCGGCACCACGAGGAGCAAGTTATTATTGGATATGAGCATTCTGTTGGATTCTTTTTTTGCTTATGGAATTATTCATGTAGATAGGGGCTTTCTTGGCGAGGCATTTGTGGGTGACACACAGTGCTTTAAAGATGATTCTGGCCTTAATGGGTAGCCAGTGGGTCTCCCTCCTGATGTTGGAAATATGGTCTGACTTTTTTATTCCTAAAGCTGCACGTAAAGACCTTGTCTTATCCAGAAACAAGACACATGCACACAGAGCAAGGCAAACACGAGCAAGGAGTGACATGGTGCCTTCGCCAAAAATGTCAAAGTGGGGCTGTACACAAGACCAACTGTGATAGCCAATGTCACAAAGCAGTGCAGTTGTGGTTCATCCACTCTATCAATGTGCATTTCTTTTTAATTTATTTTAAGGTGCCTATTCACAACTGTCTCCAGGCACCACAAGACAAGTTGGGGGGGGGGTGCAAGGAATCATGAACTTAGAGCAGCAAAAAAGGGTTATATTGGCCTTGTGACAATCCTACCATGCAAGTTCTTAACAAGGTGGTAAGTGCAGGGGGGAGGGGGTAGCGGGAGAAGTGCAGGAGTGGGGTTCCCCCAGGGAAGGGATTATGGAAGTACTGGGCGGGCCAAGGTGGCAAGTGCCAGGGGAAAAAGGGACAAGTACTCAGTGGCAGGGGGGAGAGTTACTATGGGAGGGCGAGATGGAAGGAAGAGGGAAAAGGAAAGTCTTGAGAAGTTTCCAGAACTTTAGAAAATCCGGCTCAAGTTGGTGGGGGAAGGGAGGCTGTTCCAGAGACAGGAGCCAGCCGAAGGAGAGGCACCTACCTCCCACTCTCTGCTAGGAGAAACGTTTGACCTGCAGTGAGTTGGAGCTTGAGGACTGAAGAACTTCGGCCGGGCGGTATTTAGGGAGGGAAAGCTGGATGTCAAGAGGTCACAGGGCTCGGACAGCCTTGTGAATGATGCAGAGGGTCTTGAAATTGATCTTTGCAGTGAGCGGTGGTCAGTGGAGAGATTTTAGGGCTGGAGAGATATGGTCCCTGGGTTTGAGGCCAAGCATAATCTTGCAGTCCTATTCTGGATCAGTTGGAGGGGGGAAGGGAGGAAACAGGTAGATTGAGGAAGAGGCTGTTGCAGAAGTCTAGCCGAGAGAGAACCAGGCCTCTGGAGACATTGAGCTTCTGGGGGAAGCTGAGGAAAGGTAGAATGCCCCTGAGAAGGTGGAGCTGAAAGTGGAGCTGAAAGTGGCACTTCTTGGCAAGGTCCATGATGTGTGGAGAGAAAGAGAGAGAGAGGGGTAAAAGATGATCCCAAGGCGATGGGGCCCAGAGAGTCTGGCCAGAGAGAGGGGGGAGCAAGAGGATGGTGTTCCAATGAGTAGGAGCCTGGTCTTACTAGCATTAAGGCAGATATCATTGGCAGAGCACCATGCCTGAATATCAGTCAGGCAGCCAGGTATGAGAGAGGAAGAGGTAGAGGATGACAGCTTGAAGGAGACCTGTGTGTCATCTGCAGAACATGGGAAATGAGGGGAGAAAACAGATATCAGGTAGGCCAGAGGGGCCAGCTAGATGCCGAAGAGACATGGTGATAGATTGTAGCCCTGAGGGACGCCACAAGTAGAGAGTGTGGTGGAGGAGAAAAAGGACCCATTTGCACTTGGGATGGTCTGTTTGAAAGGAAGGAGGTAATCCATGTCAGTGCCCTGTCGTTATGCCTATGGTATCATGGAGGTTTAAGATGATTGAGTGGTTGACTGTGACAAAGGTAGAAGAGATATCAAGGAGAATCAGAATAGAGGGAGGGTTAGAATTCAGGTTAGAGAGTAGGTCTTCACAGGTGTTCAGGAGAGCAGTTTCCGTGCCTCTGGCAGCCCTAAAACCGGATGGTGGCAGCCGACCAATTCGGTGTGGAGGGTCAGTTGGGGATGACCATCTTCTTCATGAGTTTGCCCAAGAAAGGGGTGATAGAGATAGGGCGGTAGCCCGGCAAGATGGGTGAGCAGTTGTTGTTTTTAGGAGACAGTGGGCTTCATTACGAGGTTGCAGGTAGCCTTGTCGGTTTTACCGGCAAGGCTACCTCCAAACTCGCATCTTGGTCCGGCACCCACAAATGGCCAATTACTGGGCTTTTTCAGCCCAGCCTAACCCGGTAATTGCCCTTTCATGGGTGTCAGGCCTGGTACATCCTCATTCCCAATGGAATGGGGAGAGTGGTAGCACCGGTACCATTAATAACGGTACCTGTACTACCATCATGTTCTGCTCGCGGGTGCCGGTATGGTCAACAGGTCAGACCTGGTGGTTGCAAGGGCACCCGCGAGCAGAACTCCTAATATGGTGGTACGGTAGCAACGCTGCTGGTAGCGATACTGCCTGTTGTTGCCTTACCATCCTATTTGTAATGAGGCCCATTGTATAAGAGAGTGCTTGAGGTGTTGGGGAAGGAACCTGTGAAAAATGAGTGGTTGCAGCGGTCAGCCAGGGCTGGAGAAAGAAAGGACATTTTGTCCCTCATGGTTCTGGAAGAGAAGGGGAGCACCTGTTTAGAGGAGACTTTCATAGAGCTGACGACTCTCAAGATCTCATCTGGCGCAATGGGAGAGAAAGAGGAGAGTATGCTGGGAAGGGAGGGCAAGCGAGGTGAGAGCGAGTGTGAGAGGGTATAGGGGGGAGCAGAAGGCAGGGAGGAAAGGGTGTCCAAAGTTTTGGAGGAGAAGTAGTAGCCAGTGAGGAAGATTAAAATCAAGGCTTACTACCACATAATAGAAATATGTTAGTCACAAGGTCAAAATTACAATTTTATTTATTAACAAGAAGCTACTTGGTTCTCAACACCCCACAATGTGTGCAAGCAGACACTGTGAGACGAGAGAGAGTGAACATTCCACAAGTACATACTTTTATATGGTTTCTTCACAACCCCGGACACGTCATCCAACCCCCCTCATGTAATGTATAGCCTAGGTTCATGACCTGCTGACATGACTGATTTATACTCTAAACACCATTACCGCACAATTGACAATTTATAGTCTGGGAGCATGTGGGGCCACCATATCATGTTTGCTTAGTATAGGGTACAAGGTAACATTCCTTGTTTCACTCGCCTAGGCTATCTTCTGTTGTTCCTTGGGTCTAAGGTCAGTTTGTTCGAAAGCAACAAAAATAAGGTTTTCTGCAGAGGAGCACATCCAGCTGCCCATTATTCTACTTTACTGTTTGCACGGAGAAGGCACTGTTGGGACATGATGGCACCTAAATTTCTGATTAGCAGAGCTCTTGTTTAGCATCAAGGCCCTTCAGTGTAGGATAAACAATTCACTTTAACAGATTCAACATTCCTGTCTATGTCAGCACCATAAAGCAGTTTAAAGTTCACACAGTGGCCTCTTGCCGCGTTAAAGCCAAAAACACATAATCTGAGCATGGAAAAGAGAGCAGAACATGATCAAGATGGCAGGCGAAAAAAAAATGGCAGCATAGTCAGCTTATTCAGGTTCATTCATTGTGATATTATAGTGCGATGCGAATGTGCTTAGGCCAACATTTACCATCGGGCGGTATTAGGGCAAATACGTTTTCACAAACCCTCCTTTTGGCCTAAGCCAAGAGCATTATCGAAACAGAGCATCATCCGAGGACCGCGTATCGTCATCGGAACACCCTGAATCGCCATCTTCATAAACATTGATTGCCATGAATTCCTTTATGGTGACATCCTGCATTACCAAGGCATAAGTAACATTTTCCGGAGATGTGTTTTAGTTTCTAGTTTACCAATGGCTTGTGCACAGCAACAGCCTATAATGGAACAAAAAGGAGGAAGACACCATATGCAGCAACAACAGAATAGTACAATGCAAATAATCACCATCAGAACTGAAAATATCTTCGAACCCCAAGTTCGCAACAAGTCACAGAACCATGCACTTATATTCCAGTTTCCCTCTGGAACATGCATTTCAGTACTCAAGGTGCGCAATATCTTTATTGCTTTGAATATGGTGGGGGACGAATTGGGTATGAAAATGTAACACGCGGATCCCACCATTATGCATACACCAACACACTCAGCCAAGATAATGTCTTTTACCATCCGTTCTGGAGAGCCACTAATCTAATAGCCTCATATTCTAGTATCCTATTGGATAGGATGTTGGTAGTTTCATTGATGGGTTTTTTCTCAAACCCTAGCCAGTTTCCTAATATCTTGGAAGTTTATGATCTGCCCCCAGAATGGTACAAAGGATTTAGCAACATCACCCACAATCTGTAGCGGAGTCTCGCCATCCACATCCCACCTGGGACGAGTTTTAGACACTTTGGCAGTAGTATCGATACATACACCCGGTAGAAGTATCCCTAAATAACAGGTGCCCGTCCAGTCTTTTGGCAGCCATGGATATGTTTCGGTACCACAAACAAAATGAACGGGACCCCCTACGTACAGAGGCCTATCCGCTTTTGTCAATACAGCAGTGTTCATGCATCCATCAAATGTGGCGATTGGCTGGGAACCCTCCTTTTATATACAGAATGGGACAGAGTGCAGACCATGGTTAATGGTGTAGGAAGGAGGCATGGCATCCCTATTACCCACGGGAGCCAGCTTGAAGGTGATCATGGATTGGTAAGGTCTGGAGAGTTTATCAGAAGGCCTAGTAGAAGCAACATTTAGCTTGCTCCTATTTGCAAACCGGGAACATCCAAGAGTTACCAAAACCCATCTTTCAAACTCATTGAGATTTTTACCATCGAAATTTCCAGTTGGCACTATCATTCCATCTACCAAAGAATAATGCCCTGAGTGAAGGGTAAAAATTAATAGTTAGAGGGAGTGGATGTATGTACCAACCCAACCCCTTTTCTACATGTTGTGGCAAATGTGAGCATACCCGACAATTGGTCTTATTTAAAATGGCATGTGTTGCATTAATTATCATCAAGAGGGTGTTGTTTTGATAACCTCCTCTATGTCTGAGGTCTCGAGGATGAAGAGTATACGAATTCACATATGTGGAGACACAGGGGAGACACTTGTAGTTGGCAATAGAGTATCAAGTGGATGTACACTTGATAGGGAGGGGTTGAGGGAACGAGGGGCAGAAGGAGAGGGAGGGAAGTTGAACAGAGCACAAAGACACCTGTCAAGAAGGCGGAGGTTGGGGTGACAGCCCTGGGCCATGATAGTGCCATTATGATAGACATCAATAGTGCATTTGGAAAATGAAAAGTGCGTCAAGAGCACTTCCCATCTGGTTTCGCCAATAATGGGATAGGAGGAGAAAGGAGAGAGGACAGAGACCATATCAGGGGTCCATAGGTTAGAGGAAGGAACAGCAAAGAGAATGTCACTGATGGTCTGTCTAGAGGAGACATTGGTGTAGATGTCTTTGATGGGCAGACCAGGGTTGGAGCTCAGGAATGACTTTTTTAGTTTCTTCCTTCTAGACTTTGTGAGAGAGGGAGGATGGGAGATGGAGAAGTAGTTAAAAAAAAGTGGAGACAGAGAATACCATGGGGGCAGAATAGAGGAGGGGGGCAGAGGATAGACTCAAGAACTGTGTAACAGTAGAATCACACTTGGTAGCCAAGCAGGCAGAGATTATTGAGCAGATTCGAAGCACCCAGATATCCAGATCACTGCTAGGCCGGCATAAGATTCCCCTAGCTACATTAACAAGCTGCAGACAATTGCCATAGCAACCATTTTTATGGGGGGACGAGTAGCAGTTTGTACCTTACCTGCTGCTGCACGTCGTCGTCCTCAGACGGTAGACCTAATAGGCCCCTGCAGGCGCTGCCGTTGCCGTGCTTGTCCAAGGACCACAACACAAGTCAACCCTCAGCAAACAATGATATCCAGAGAGCTTTGCGCTCTGCTGGAGCCTCCAGGCACTGAAGTCACTCCACCATCTCCATGCTGTTACAGCATCTGCTGGCTGGCAACTAGGCAAGGTAAACTCTGGCTTGGATGCTGTTTCAAAAGTTCTTCTTGGAACATTCGGAAATGGCACAGGTCCAGACGTCACATGAAATCATGGTGGCGCCAGCAAACTCTTACATTATTACAGTCACTCCCACGCCTTCTGCCCAGTGCCCACTCTATCTCCCATGGCCCGTTCCGCCTCCGATGCTGTGTCGAACATAACCTTTTTTTGGGACCTTTCTACTGCTGCAGGCATGGGCCCCTGTGTGTGCCTGAGCAGTGAGTACCGATCACTACCACATGTCATGAACACGCGGCCCACACTGCAGCCTGCAATCGAGGGAGTCGAGTAAATGGCACCCTCTGCATGGGGCCCCATGAGCACTCCAGCGCAGGCCCTGTATATTACACTTCCAGCTCTGGATTAAAGTACATCTGCTGAATTTGGGAAGAGAGGAGGTGGGGCAGGGCACAGGGGCACACTCGCCATTAGTCTGCCTGGCCACCATTAAATCAGTCTCTGGCTGAGAGGGAGGAAAGTAACTGAGGGAAAAAGTCAAGAGTTCTTCAAGCTATATATCAAAGAGGCTTTGCTGATATTGAGTCTAAGCCGGTATGGCGATGATCAGTGCAGAGCCCCAGGTTCGCTCTCATTGAGCAGGGGTGAGGGACCCCTCCAGTCCCCGATAGGCCCAGGCAGGGTTAGCACCAAACCTTAGATGGTGGCCTTTAGAGGGGTCTGGCTTCGTCTGCCTGCTCCCGGGCCTAGCGGGATGAAGAGAGCTGCCTAATCCAATCAGGCAGCTCAAAGAAAGCAGATAGGGTCGGGAGCCGCATTCAACTTGAGAAATGTCGGCGCCATGTTAGAGAAGAACCGGGCAAGTGAAAAAAAAGAGATGCACCACACGGCAGCCAAGCCTTTTCTGAATGTTAGTAGCCGTAGTGCTGAGATTAAATGAGCCCCAAGCAGGGGAGCAACAACCCTTAGATGGTGGGCCTCAGAGGGGGACCGGCTCCCCCTGCTGGCTCCAGGACCTACCAGGATGAAGAAGGCTGCCTGATCCAATCAGGCAGCTCGATCATTGCAGATCAGGTCGGGGGCCTCATTGAAAAATGCCTGGGCCATGTTGGAGAAAGTCAGGGCAAGTGAAAAAAAAAGAGATGCACAACACGGCTGCACAACCTCTTTTGGATATTGGTGGCAGGAGTGCAGGGATGAAATGCATGTATGTGTCAACATACGTACAATGCACTCACTAACACAACCTTTTCCAGTACGGGTGTCAAAATATTTTGTCTGCAGTAATATCTTTTGATCATTTTCCACAGTCCCAACTCTCCTGTGTAACTACACAGATGCAAACAATACCATGAGGGGCATCAATACACCCACATCTAATCTAACAATATAATTAAATGCCAGATGTATCTTTATCCCTGTATGTTTGCCCGATGAAGTAGCTTTGCCTGTTGTCACTGCTAGAGGGAGCTGGTGCCTTAGGATAGGATATGCAGTGGTCCAATTTTCATAGGCTCGCCTGTTGTCACTGCTAGAGGGAAATGTTGACTTTGGATGTATAGTGGTCCTACTGTGTCAATGAAAACCTGCACTTTGTCCCGTGTACACAGGCATGTACACTAGTCTAATGTAATGCAATTATTTTGCATTGCCTTGGACAAACACAAATATGCACAAACACCAACTGTGCAGGCCACAATAATAATGTCTGTTTTCTGATGCATTAAACCTTTATGCAGTGAATCATAAACATACAGGTGCTCGATGACCCGCAAATATAACAGCAAGCAGTCCTCATTAAAGTCGTGTATCAAATGGTTTGGGATGTTACTGCCAGGAACCATGTTGTTGACACATTTTACTAATACCCCATCATTTGTGTGGAAAGACTGATATGATATTATATGGCATTTATAACGCGCCTATACACAAGTGTTTCAAGGCGCGACGAGGCACGGTAGGGAGAAGAGAGGGAAGACAGAGACAGCGATCTTACTAGGCCAGGTGTCATTGAGATTGCACAAGTGCTGGGGAAAGGGAAAAGTGCGGGGGCAAGGGGCAGGGCAGAGTGCAGTACATGGGATTGACAGAAAAAAGAACTTAATAGAATAAATAAAAGCAATAAGTAAAAGTGTGGCCAGCTGTGGGCAAGTGCAAGGTAAGTGCAGACAGCAGGTGTCAGGTGCTGGTAGGGGACTGTAGGGATACAGAAAACAGCCCCCCCAGTTGGGGTGTAGCCAGAGAGGCAGTGCATTTGTGCAACTGGTGGGGGAGGGGACCTGGGCCCGAGATCAGAGGGTGGCCCGGTAACCAGCGCAGTTTCAGCCAGGAGTTCAGCAGGGGAGAGGAGGAAAGAAATCAGAAGCAAAGAGGAAGGTTTTGAGGTGCTTCTGGAACCAGAGATGGTTCCCCTCAAGTTTCAGGGAGGCAGGGAGACTGTTCCAGAGGGAGTCCCCAGCCCAAGAAAGAGCTTTACCACCAACTTGTTGCTTGGAGAAGTGACTAACCCTGAGGGAGTTGGAGGTGGCTGAGTGAAGAGCTCAAGAAGGAAGATATTTAGGAAGGCCTCGTGGACAATGCAGAGGTTTCTGAACGTAATCCTCGCAGCCACTGGGAGCCAGTGCAGAGATTTCAATCCTGGAGAGATACGATCCCTGGGCTTGAGGCCAAGGACAAAACTTGCAGTCCTGTTCAGGATGAGTTGCAGAGGGTGGAGAGTAGAAGCAGGCAGATTTAGAAAGAGGCTGTTGCAGTAGTGCAGCCTATAGAGAACGAGAGCTCTGGAGACAGTGAGCTTCTTTGGGAAGGAGTGGAAAGGAAGAATACCTCTGAGGAGGTGCAGCTGGTAGTGTGACCTCTTAGAGACGTCAGAGATGTGAGAGGAGAAGGAGAGTGTGGAGTCGAAGATGACCGTGAGGTTTTTAACCTTGCAAGTGGGAGCACGAAGAGGGCCAAGAGAGGCCGGCCAGATAATAACAGGAAAGGAGGGAGTGGGTGTGCTGATGAGGAAAATCTCAGTCTTACTGGCCTTAAGGCAGAGATCATTGGTGGCACACCACTCCTGGATAGCAGAAAGAAAGTCAGAGATGAGAGAAGGAGAAGAAGTGGCTGAAGGTAGCCTGAAAATGAGCTGAGTGTCACCCACATAGAAGTGAAAGTTGGGGCAGAGAGCGGCAATGAGGTGGACAAGAAGTGGAAGGTATTGGTTGAACAGCCAGGGAGAGAGGTTAGACCCGTGGGGAACAACACAGGTAGTCATAGAGATAGAGGAGAGGAAGGACCCATGTTGGACCTGGGAAGGTCGCTCAGAGAGGAAAGAAGTCAGCCAAACCAGGGCCTGATCAGTGATACCCAGGTTATCATAGAGATGGTTGAGCAAGATGGCATGGTTGACCGTGTCAAAGGCAGAAGAGAGATCAAGTAAGATGAGGACACAGGGGATGTTGGAATCAAGGTTGGAGAGCAGGTCTTCACGGATGTCCAGGAGAGCAGTTTCTGTTGTTCTGGAAGCTCTGAAGCCAGACTGATGGTAATGTACACAACCAACAGATTCAGTGTGAAGATTAAGCTGGGAGATGGCCAGCATTTCCAGGAGTTTGCACAGGAAAGGAGTGATGGAGATTGGGCGATAGTTAGTCGGGCAGGATGGGTCAGCAGAGGGTTTCTTAAGAAGAGGATGCAAAAGGGAGTGCTTCAGGGGGAACGGAAGACTCCAGCGAAAGAGTGGTTGCAGAAGTCAGCCAGAGTCGGAGCCAGGGTGTCAATGTGGTCCTTGGTGGTTTTGGAGGAACATGGGTGAACCTATTTTGACGAGACATTCATAGATCGGACTTGTCTAGAAACCTCATCTGGAGAGAACAGGTAAAAGGCAGAGATGGAGGGAAGAGAGGTGGCCAGAAGATAGGCCAGAGGAAGAGCAGGCAGTAGAGGAGTGGGAGAGGAAGAGAGAGAGGACAGGATGCCTGGGTTTTAGAGATGAAATTAGAAGCAGGGCTGTGCAGCGGGCCTGGCAGGGGACAGGAGAGGTAGATACTGCAGCAGGATTGGCCATTTCCTTGCAGATTTTAGAGATTGGCCGAGTTGTTAGATGCCTTAGAGACGTGGGGTTGGATGTGAGCTCACTTCTTGGTGTGGACAGAGAGAAGGTATTGCTTTTGGAGCCGGCAACAGGCCAGTTTGTCAGAGGATGTACCGGAAGCACTCCATTTCCTCTCAGCCACCCTGTACTTGCTTTTGAGGGAGACAAGGTCGGAGTCGTTCCAGGAGTTGCACTTGGCTTTGGGCTTTAAGCGGATCCTCATGACAAGGGTGTTAGGCAACGTTTGTCTGCAGTACCCTCTGGGACCACTACACACAACTCTGACTACAGGTATAGGCAACCCAATCTTTGGTATAAGCTTGTACTACACAGTTCCGGTAGCGTGTTGAGCAGCCAGGCTTATCTCAAGAGGGGAAATGTTATCTGTAGTGGAGTTACGCAAAGATTCACAGTTACAGGTATTCAAATAAACTGTTACACTCAAGGTTTCTGCATAAACAATTATTAATTTATTAATCAGTCAGTTATAAAGCCTTGTCTGTTCTGTATTGTTAAGTCAAGTTGTAGCTTAATAGCTTTTGAGCTTGGTTTCTTTATTGTTTGTTGTTAGTGGATATGCAGCTGCGATTTCATGTTTTTGATTGTACACATTGTTTATTATAACTCTGCATAGTTCAAGCTCAATTTTGGTTGTTGCATGATTCGATTGTTTATTGAAAATAACTCATAAATAAAGTATTTAAAAAAAAGAAAGGAATGTAGTAATATACTAGTAACACACAAATACACTTCAATACTGTAAATTATGAGTTTCTGAATAAGACAAGGCCCTTTTGGGATGCCTCACAGACACAACCTACATCCACATGTGACTTCAGTAACACGGGTGGTGGGGACATTAATATCTTACTGTTGGTGTTCAGAACACTGTCAAAAGTTGGTAAAAGGCAAAGATTCTTAGAACACAAAGAAATCACACATATTCTTAATCAGGGCAAAACACTTTTAGATCCTCTTAGAAGAGTCATACAATTCAATAGGCTAAGCCAAAGTCAATGGGCAAAAGTCTCTGTATAGGATGCAGCACTTCTGGTAAGAAAATGGAAAAGTATTTGTACACGTTCTTAGAAGTCTTTGAAGAAAAGAAGTATCAAATGTAGGGCCACAAGCTGATTAGACTTGTGAGTTGTGGAAGTTACAAGCACTTCTACAGTAAGAGGTAAGTTCTGTTAGACTCTTAGACTTGTTTTACAGTACCTTAGCAATGAAGAAAAATGCAGCTGATGACTTCTGTTCCTGTGCAGCTCTGCAGATCTCACTGTTCCTGGGCCTTAGTCGTGGGGAAAAGAGGGAGGACGTCGGGCGACTCCTGGAAAGCACTGGGACGGTCAAAGCTTGCAACCGGCAAACTTCACTTGCAGTGGCTATTTCGCGTTTCAGCTCCTCGCAGCTACCGCAAATAGCAACAATGCAGTGCCTGGCTGATGGAGTGGGCATTTCCTGCTTCTGGGGTGCTGCACTCTGTTGAGGGGGCTCATGCTTTATCAGTCTTGCTTCTTGGGAGTCTGCAAGATCATCGAAAAGCTCTAGGCCAGCTTAAAAGCAACGCACACAATCTGGTGTTCCTCTCCCTGGTTATACGGTTTCCAGCAGCAACTCTGTGGAAATTAAAGCAGCCCTGAGATGGATGTCCAGGTGGCTTACTTTGGAGTTGATTGGTCCCACCAACTCAAAGAGAGAAGTCATCCTTGCAGGGGCATCTCTGTCGATGTGAACTTGGCATTTTGGCACTGCAGCATTGCTTCACCCGGCAAACCAACGGTCTAGGAGTTGCAGCAGACCTCCTCTTCAAGCTCTTCTTTGGTTCCTTCGTCCATTGGTTGACTCTGCCTTCCAAGCCAAAAGACTCGCCTTTTGTTCAGTTCTCGCCCATTCAGTCCAGCCTAGCTGTCACTCACCCAGCAGGGTGGCGATCCCTACCAGACAGTCAGCCAATCACCACAAAGTGCATTTGGGTCTCCTAGGAGACTAAGCGCAGGGAGTTTCGGGCACCTCCCTCACTTCCTGCCTACCCCAGACACTCTGGAGCCAGAGGCAGGCTTCACTCCTGAAGCCCGCCAAAGGCGAAATTAACAAAGAGAGCAAACCTGGTTTGGTGCGCAGAGAGAATCTCTAGAAGGACCTTTCCACAAAGACATGGCAAAAAAGAAGACTGTGGGCCAGCTTGTAAAAAGGGCTTTGAACTATTTTGAAAAAGATGGCTCCCGCGGTTGCTTTACCGGAGACGCGAACACAGCCCGTGGTAAAGACATACCATGGCAGTTCAAACGAAACCACTGCCACCAGCCATTCAGTGAGGAAAGGGTAACATAAAAATGTTACATGAGGATCTAGACACAGGGGATACTAAGTAACCCCTCCAGCACTCTATTGTAAGATAGTGTGTGCTGGGTCCTGAAAGTTACAATGGTAAGAAAAGTCAATTTTACTTTACTGTTCTGGGAAACAGTAGTGGGACTTAGTAGGAAAATATTAATCGAGAACATATATCTTTCTTTAGAGGACATCTTATACTCACTTTGAATTAGTATTTAGTATTTAGAGGCATGAAGCCAGGAGAAACCCTTATGTGCTCTCATTGGTGTGCATGGATTTCTACTTCATCTAAGTATTTGCCCTTTTCTTGCATGAGTCCCTTTTTGGTGTTTATGTTTATGTTTATTTTTATTGGGTTTATATAGCACTTTAATCCAAAGCGTTTTACAGTATAACAACAAGGTACAATAAAGAAAGAAACATATATACAATCATGAAGCAAACCAGTGAGATAGTATGTAGAACAATTTACTTAAGTGAAGGGGGAGAGGGATGGGGGAAGGGAGAGGGAGAGGAGGTAGGTAGGAGGTTACAAATAATTGAATTGAGACCAATTGATGCAAGGAGAAGGGGAAGGGAAGGAAACGAGATGGGAAGGGAACATGGGAGTTGGAGAGGGGAGAAGGTAGGGAAGGAAAGTCGGGGGGAGCGGAGAAGCAGGGCTTTCAAGGAGGTGCGGAAGGATGAGGTGGGAATGGAGCAGATAGAAAGAGGTAAGGAGTCCCGATGTACAGGGGCCAAGAGCTGAAAGGAACGGAAGCATGAGGAGGTGCATGGAGTACGGGGTACAGTGAGTAAGAAGAGGTCAGCAGAGCGGAGTGAGCGGGAGGGAGTGTAAAATGAATGAGAGGAGAGAATGGAGATAGGGGGGTGAGTTCATGTAGGAATTTGAAGACTAGACAGAGAAATTTAAATTTTAGTTGTGAGAGGAAGGGGAGCCAGCTAAGCTGAGAGAGTGAGGTGGAGATAGAATCATGAGGACTGAGGAGACAGAGAGCATGGATAGAGGAGTGGTAGATGGATTTTAGGGGGTTCGATGAGAGATGGGGAGTACAAAGAGGAGAGAAGAGAAGTAGAAGAGGCGGGAGAAGATGAGGGAGGAGATTAAGTGTTTGGTAGTGTGGAAGGTGAGGGAGGAGCAGATCTTACAGATTTTGAAGAGATGGTGCTGACAGGCACGAGAGGTGAGAGAGATGTGGTTAGAGAAGGAGAGGGAAGAGTGCTCTTCCAATTATGATGTTTCTACAAGGGGTACAGATTTTGTTATGTGTTTTCTAAGTTTTCTGTCTTCCCTGCCGGCATTGCATTATGCAATCAGTGTTCAAAGGGTGGAATGTTGAGTGAGTTGGTGAGGTTTGCTTGTGTGACAGTTGAGAGAGGCTCGCCTTGAGAGAGAGTGTTCAGCTAGATGTCCCTTACCTTCCTTTCAACTACTTAGAAGCCTTTCCTCTTCCTGTAAACAGTACCCACATGAATAATGCATCCATTTTGTGCATGTGGCGTCTGACTTCCTTACCCGATGGCCTTCTTCAAACTTATACTCCTATGTGCCTGGATCGTTCTTATATATTGCTTCATAATGCTAACACATCTTTGTCTTTTGCAGAATGTCATGTGGGCCGTAGCATGGTGCCTCTGGATTGGGCAAGATCACATGGTTCTAAAGAAGTACACCCAACCCTGTGTTGCCCTTTTCCTGAGGAAAGGAGCTTGCTTGTTTCTGTGATAAGGGATGAATCTACACAAACATCTATGTGCTTATTGCTGACTCATCTGCTTGACCTCAGACTGGGAGTACTTCACTAAGAGGATCTGGATAGCAGCATGTTCGCAAGCTAAGAGCCCATAAGCCGCTGACTGTCAAAGCTGAAGGACAAGCAGCTCTCACATGAAGGCACTTTTCCTCTCTCTCTCTCTCTCTCTCTCTCTCTCTCTCTCTCTCTCTGTCTCTCTTTCTCTCTCTCTCTCTGTCTCTCCCTGTCTCTCTTTCTCTCTCTATCTCTCTCTCTCTGGTCACTGGACTGGGCCCATCCAAACCCGAACAACTCCTTCTCCACAGACAAGTTTCTGTCAATGAATATACATTCATTTCTCACCATTGGCTTCTCACTTTTGCTACAACTGACAGGGACTTCACTGAGTGTTCCCCTGTTGACTTGATGTCACACTTGACTATATGATCATTGGGCCTGCAAAGGACAGCACGTTTTTTCAACTCTGTTAGAAGTGAGGGTGAAATTTTTAAAGTTCAAATTATTTTTGTTATCCATTGTACAACACAATCTTCTGGTACTTATAGTTCAACCGGAGTAGGGGCTTCAACCCTCTATTTTGATGTTCAAAGTCTAATTCTATACCCAATGAGCTAATGTTTTTTTTCTGTGAATAGATAACTGCTGAGTTGGACCAAAGATTAGCTTTTATTTTGGACCATCACTCCAATACAGGGGCTAAACCCAAAGCTGCACCCTAACCTGTGTCTCACATCGGATGTCATTTAGAGAGGGCTGGGTGGGAAAGAAAGAAACCCATCACAGGTGATGGACTGGAGAATCCACGTTTATAGATTCTTCTAGAGGGAAGTAATGCATGGAACTCGAATTCTGTAATGCACTGAGGTAAGAGACCATTGGTTCAAGAGTGAACTAATGGGGCTAGGGACTAGAGATGTGTGGCTGTCATATCTTTCTGTTTCACTGGAGCCATGCCAAGACCACCAAGGGACTAATTTTGTTCCTCGGGGACTACACAGTTTTCTGAAGTCTATACTCTCAATCCTTCAGAAGGAATATCAAGAAGTGCTGTCACATAATTGTTGCTGCATTTGCCCTCTTTCAATAAACAAGCATGGTCTTGTAGGACTTTGAAGAATCTCTGTACAGCTTTGGATGCCTTAAAATGAGAAGGGAATTCAATAATCTAGTGACTAAGTGAAGAGAAGACTCTGATACTGTACAAGGATAAGAACCTACCAATGTAGTCACCAGAAGCCTGAAAATGATGGCGGCAAAGAAAATACTAAGGGAAGGATGGCATTTTAGAGTGATTCATAGCAAAACCTCAGACAGCTCACTGTGATGAGCATTTTAAGATCAGATGGTCTTGTTCTGGAGGTTTATTGACTATAATCGCCTTTGAAGTGAGTGATTAGAACAGTTAGGAGGTAATATACTGTAATGGTGTGAACCTTGTAAGGAGAAGAAAGCACCATACCACCCCCCTTGGGACTGCCACCTATGCAGAAGGAGAAGATTTCCCAAGGGAGTAGGAGGGCTAGGATCATGCTCAGTGAATGGGTAGTGGGGAAAGTAGTATACATGGCTAAATGGTAAGGGAGAGGTCTTGTGTGTGTAAGGGTTGCACAGGGGAATGGCAACCCGGCTCTTATGGGACATTACCTCATATGCCGCAACAATGCAATGACATCACTCAAAACAACCCTGCAGGGTATCATTCACTCAGACACTGAAGGTATACTCAGAACATTCACATATGATGTTGCCACAGATAAGAACAATTTTGATTCTGCAATAAACAACAGCATGCCTTGGCACATTGTTAAACATGCAACAACCCACATTTATTTAGCGTTACTTAAACCTTGATATTGACACCCTTCCGTCATAAGAAATTGGCTTAGCTTAAGTTCAGAAGTTCGACATGTATCTTCTGACTAGTAGTTTGCTGAAATTCTGTCACTCCAATGCAGGTGCTGAAACAAAATGTACTTATTAGCTCCTGTCCTCAATACTCTATGTACAACTAATGCTACTCTATAAGTATAAGTCAAACATATTATTCTACTATATATTACAGTGCCTGCGGTAGTGACCCTGTAGTTATGTTTTAGTTGCTCAACCCATAGGAAGAGCACTTTTTGGGCAGCTTATACCTTCGCCTCCCCACCCCCTGGAAGAATCCTCACAAAACTTTGCAAAGTTATAGGGGGTCCCAAAATGTGTGCCTTTGCTGGAGGACGCAATGGAAAAAGATTTTGCCTATGCCTACAACCCAAACGGCTGGACAGATTTTCACCAAATGTGTAGCAGGAGCAGCAGCTTGTTCCTGAAAGCGTGCTTTGTAAATTTGGTGTAAATCTGTCCAGTAATTTTTTTTTAAAATGCCAAAAAGTAGGTCAAAAAGAATTTGTGATATCTGGGTTTGGTCTGTGGACTTACTTCCCTGTTCGGTCCACAGGCATTCGATTGGCCTTGAGGGTGATGTGATTTCTGCAGACATCTGACACGCCTGCTGATTGGTCAATAAAAATTGTGAGGTGCGTGAGATTTTTTGGAACCATGTTGGATTCGCGGAATGCGCCTCTTGTCCGCGAACACAGCAGTAAAAACATATGAAAAAACACAACATTGCACTTGTAAAACTAATTAAACTATCTCTGGGGAAGTGAGGGGTGATGAGAATGGGATGGGATATGGCCTTAAAACCCCCCAAAAACAGGTGTTTTTCAACTCTTATGTCTGCAAACAGTTCTGATGTCCGGAGAAGTTCTGTTATGTGTGGGAACACCTGGGATATTTGGGGGCATCTATGCCTATTTCTGCACTACAGGGTTGGTGGAAGGCAGTTTTTGGATAATTTATAACTTTGGCGCCACTCAATCAAACTGCATGAATAGTTGGAATTTCATTCTAGACCTGTCTTTGAATGGTTCCTCAAAGTGTGGTGCTTTTTTTTCTAAGAGGGAACAAAATTAGAGGAGGGAGGCCTCAAAATATTTTAAAGGATTATTAATGTGGTGCCACTTGAAGAATCTGGACAAAAGTCTGCAAACAGATTTTAGACCTATATATGAATGTTTTTGCAAAGTTTGGTGGGATTTTGTCAAGAGGGGGAAAAATTAGAGGGGCGGTCTCAACGTTTTTAGATGGCTAATAACTTTGTTGCTATTTAACGAATGTGGAGAACAGTTTCCAGAAAGATTATAGACCCAACCTTGAATGTTTGTGCAAAGTCTGAATGGATTTTTTTAAGTTTGTTAAGTTATATGACTATTTTATGTACGTACATTGTGACACTTCTAAAAAAATAAAACATGTGCTGATTTGCAGCAATCTTGCGCAGGGAGCATTGGCAAGCACCTGAAAGTATGGTTTTGCAAATTTGGCAGTGTTGTATTTTTTGAAGAATGTCATAATGTACGTACAAAAAAAGTGATATATCTTTGGAGACTGAGGAATAGTCTGTGGCCATGGGCAGTGGGCACATTGTCCGAGTCATGGCCTGGCCATGACCACGAGGGACTAGCAATGGGGTTAAAGTGGGCATGTCTGCCAGGGACCGGCTATGTGGTAACGTTTTTCGAAATTGGGATATGTTTGAATGGGAAAAAAAATTCTGCTTGTGGGTACAGGTTGAAATGCTGGTTGGGATTGCAGCAAATATGCACGAGGAGCATCACTAAGAACTTCAAAGCATGGTTTTGCAAATATGTACTGTATTTTTATTTTTGGGAAAGTGTGAAAATATAAGTACACACATCAGTGATATAACATTGGTGTCTGGGGAATGGGCCTGGCCAATAGCAAGGAGAAATGTGCACTGTAATTTGCTTATTGGGGCATGCAGCATGGGTGAAGCGGTAGGTTTGAATGGGAAAAAAAAATATCCTACTTGCGGTTACAGCCTGCAGTGGTGGACTAGGTTACAACAAACTTACACAACAAGCATTAGCAAGGACCTAAAAGCATGTTTTGGGAAATGTGTTTTGTGTTTGATTTTTCCAAAGTGTAAGAATGTAAATAGAACAACGACTGATATACATTTGGTGTCTGGGTAGTGGGCCTGGCGCTTGGCAAACATAAATGTATACTCTGATTTGCTTATTGGGAAATGTAGCATGGCCGTAGCCCATGCCCCATGGATTTGGAGACTCGCCATGGCTGCAAGTCTAGAGCACTGGACATTGGTTAAATTATTAGGGTATAGTGGACACTGAGCTAGGCTGCAGGGTAGGTGCAGTGAATGATGGGGTGGTTTAGGTGGGCATATAACCCATATGGTTGAGCCTTATGCGTAGGCAATTGAACAATGATTTCCATTCCAGCATGCGTTGCTGATAACAACAGACATAAGTATGTGTTGCAAAAAATATGTTTCCTAAAGGAGGTTTATAGTTCTTTAATATATATGAAAAGAGGAATTATTAATAACTTATATACAGTCATGTAACACCATGAACATGTGTTCACCTATAAAAATCTATTAAATTGACAGAAACATTTTTGTTAAAGAGATGTTACGGTTAAGATGCATCCCATCCTTGAGACTCCTCTGCTCCAGTAGTTAGCCATTGGCGTCCCACCTTCGCATTTCCCTTCTGTATTTTCATGAGCACTTGTCCACCCGTACTGCCCGTTCTAGTTATGCACTTGTCTCACTGCACAATGCATTTGTGCATTTGTAGGACCACTGTGTCAAATGTTTTTGTATAAGTAAGGGAAAAGCAGATGCAAAAGATTTGTAGAAGATTGTTAAGTGGCAGCTGGTGTGTGGAAGCTTAACATGGTCATAGGGTTATATGTACAGTTTTTGGAAGTGATTGGAGGATGGATGTGTGACTGAAAGTAGGCATTGAGGTAGTGTTACAAATATAAAATTAAAAAAAGGATATAAGGGCTGCCCTGTGCGATGGAGTGTACGTGCCATTCTGACCTTTTAATGATCCATGGCCTAGAAAGTGGACTGTGGAGACCGCAGATAGTTATAATGGTCCATCGATTCTGGTTCTTATTGTATGCTATAGAAAAGTATATGGGACAGAAAATTGTTTCTGTCCTTTTATATTTTTCTCTAGTGTACAATTCACTATTATTCCCATTAGCATTACACAAAATGCTAATGGAAATGTTGGAGAATCTTATTGAGTCTAAATACTTTACTGAGAAATGTAAAGTAGATGGAGGCTTTAAGATTTTTGTTTAAAGTTGAAAGTTAAGTTCCAATTTTTTTCTTTGAATTTCATAGGTTTTTATTAGTGCAACTTAACCATAACATCCCTTTAACAATGTTATATTCAGTGAAAAAAATGTGTCAGTGTCCTGGGTGTTGGTGTAAGCAGTACACTTTGGTGGCGCGAGTTATGGTTGCTTAGCTTAGCTCAGTTGATGCAGAAAGTTTGAAGTTAACACAGTTCCTTTCCCCATCTCCTAGCAACATTTTTAGCACTACTATAAACTTTTTCCAACTTTTTCCACTATTTTTGTGTTCTCTGATGTTCACAAGCGTCTGATGTCATCGCAGAATTTCGGGACAGTGTCACGTGACATGCACGCATGCGCGGCATGATGACGTGTTCGAGACTGCATTTTTAGCTTGTCTAGGAAGTTATTTATTATCTATTTGTAATCTAGTCTGAGCACATGCTTGCAGGAATATTAGCACAACTGTTATTTATCTTCAAAAATGGCATTAGCTATTACCATCTGTCATCCCCAGGAGCCACCACCACCAGCTGGAGGGCCTAGACAACAGAAAAAGCGCAATAATGCAGAAAACAATCAAAGGACCAGGAAGATGAGGTAGAGCAGATGCCTACCTCTAGCACCCAGAGAGAATCATGGGCATGGTAGTTCTTTACTGCTGTTGGGGGTGTACCAAAGGCTAAGGCTGCCAAAGAAAAATGCAACATTGTACTCAGTCACGGACTACCTGTGCAGCACTACTACGGGGCAACCTCTATGCACCACCAAACAAAATCCAACCAACGGAATGCTCTCGGAAATGCTGTTCCTTTTTCAGGAAGGAGTACTCCATCTTTCTCTACCTCATCTTCCTTAACCAATACTGGACAACAGTACTCTGTGTTTACTGTAACACACCACTCCGCAGAAGGGAGCAGTTTCAAAATGCTTTTGCGACTGTAATCAAGGAGAATGAGAAGCACTGCTCCCTACCTTCTTTTTGGCTCACGCCCAACATTTTCCCCTTTCCATCTGCCCCTCCATAGCTGTGGTTGGAGTCCCTTCCCTTATTTTACTCCCCACCTTACTTCTTAACCTCTTGTGCACATTTCCTTTAAACTACATAATCAAAAAACACAAAAAAAGGTTCATTTAGGAACCACCTTGAAAAATAGAACTAAAAAAAATAAGCATGTAGACTGCAGCTACTTTACATTTATTCAGTAAAGCAATTAGACTCAATAAGATTCACCAACATTCCCATTAGCGTGTCATACTATATAAATGGAAATGATGAACAATTATATACTAGAGAAAAAGAAAAAAACACAGACTTTTTTGTGCCCCAAACACTTTACAGTACAAAAAGGACTATAATCCATGGACCCTTATGACTATCCATGGTCTCCACACTCGCCTCTCCACCCCATGCATTATTAAAATGCACAGATTGCACACACACACCATCAAGAAGACAGCCCTTCTACCCTTTTTACTGTTATGTTTGTAACATTCCCTTATTGCCTGCTTACAGTCATAAATCCACCAATCAGTTAAAAAAAAACTCTACATACAACCTTATCAACACATTCAACTTCCACACACCAACTGACCCTTATAAATGTTCTACAAATCTTTTGCATATGCACTTCCTTTGCTTATCCCAAGAAATGTACACAATGCTGCTATAAATAACCATATGTATTGTGCAGTAAAACAAGTGCATGCATGGGAAAATAAGTGCATATTACTAAGTGCTGATAGGAGCCCAGAAGGAAAGTGCCAACACATGCCCCAGTGGGACACACTAGCCCTGCTGTGGCAGAGGAGTCCCAAAGGTGTGGTACACAGCCACCAGTTAGTAGAAGAACCACATTTCAGGTGAAAGTTTTTTTTTCAAACCTTTTTAAACCCACCAAAACTTTCTTGGTGTTCTGAAACACAAAAGAAATGTACATCAAATGAAAACATGGCCACATGATCCAACCACAATGCTGTTAGGACTATACTGCACTGATGATTCCTAATAAGAGTGAAACCAGATATGTAGATGTCCTGGCAGCCTTGTAAATGCTTGTCTTGTCTTGGGTTGAAGAAACTATATATAAACTAGCACTGTCATCTTAGACAAAGACAATTTCCTGGCAAAAAAGGTTTTGCATTTGAGCTAATTTGCATACCCGCAATGCCTTGCTGTTGTGGCTCAGAACTGGAGGTGAATTTATTTCCAGGGAGGGCTACTAAATGTGTAACTTAGTAACTTGGCTTAAATGGACTTTCCTATATATATATATATATATATATATATATTACACAGCCCGCGGTTGCGGCCATGTACTTATGGTTAACTGGTTAACTTGCTAAACTCATAGGAAGAGCACTTTTCGGCAGATTATAATTTCGTTCCCCCTGGAGGAATCCTCACCAAACTTGCAAAAAAAAGTAAATGGCCGGCTCAGAATTTTTCCACTAAGTTGGGTGAGGTTTTGTGGAGTGAGGGCAAAGTTATAGGGGGGGTCCCAAACATTTTTTTTCTCCATAAACTGAATGGGCAAAAACTTTGTGCACGGCTACAGCCCGAAAAGCTGGATGGATTTTCACCAAATTTGCAGCAGGAGTGGGGGCTTGCATCAGAAAGCGTGTTTTTGTGTGGTTGGTGGAAATCGGATCACTACTTTTGTTGCAAAAGAAATGTACATCACAAAAAAATTGTGATATCTGGGTCTGCTGCATGGACTCATTTCCCTGTTCACTCTGCAGACCGAAATCTCTTTGGCCTGCCGTCCGCCATGCTGTCAGCGAACATTGGATGTGGCCGGTGGTTGGCTGGAGGGAAGCATGCTGTGCATCAAAGGTTTTGGGAAATGCTGCCATGGTGTATCGGCAGGCTCCTAATGCATTGTGTTCATGGCTGGGCCTCTTGTATGTAATGGTGTGGCTACTAAAAGTAGTCATATCTGCCACCGCTCCAGTGTTCCTTTTCCCTGTTCGACGCACGGTCAAAAATGTGATATCACTGCAGTGTACAGTGACATGTTGTGCGTGAATAGTTTTTGATAACTGCAGCATGTTGTTTCCAAGGGCAGTGCAGCAGCGAAAGGACCTGGAAAATATAGTATACAGCATCTGGTGGTGGGAAGAAGGGATGGAAAGGGTGGGGGAGTGAGACGTGCTGTAAGTGATACATCGCTTTAGAAGAAGACAGTGGTGGGCCCGCGGTATCGTTGAATGCTATGGCAACTCGCAGTTACCTTAACAAGCAACAATATTGTGTAGTCATTGCAGGCAGCCTTCGTTATGGCCTGCCATCTCCAGCAGCAATGTCTTTCTGTGATGAGTGGTGACAGGCACATTTGCAGAAGGGGAGCGCATTGCACAAGACATGCACATTTACAGATAGGGTGTACTATGGTGTGCTGTGTGTTGTAAGTTTGTAGCCCCTTTAATGTATGGCTGCAGCCATTGCACAGAAAAGTATGTCCACTGGTTGAATATTTGTGTCCACTGGTTGAAAGTCGGTGTCACATTGTCACTTTTTGTGTGTGGTTTGGCTGCATTAGACACATTGCTGATTGCATGGGTGTGGTGAGTGGTAGAACATCGTACATTTGTTGGTGTATGGGAGGAGATGGGTGGTGGGAAGAAGGGATGGAAAGGGTGTGGAGTGAGAAGTACTGCAAGTGATACATCTCATTAGAAGAAGACAGTGGTGTGCCAGCGGTATCCATGCATAGTATGCCAATTTGTGCTTATCTCACCAGGCAACAATCTTGTGTGGTCATTACAAGCAGCCTTCATTTTGGCCTGCCAGATGCAGCAGCAATGTCTTTCTGTGATGAGTGTTGGCGGGCACATTTGCAGAAAGGGAGTGCATTCCACAAGACATGCACATTTACAGATAGGGTGTACTATGAAATGCTGAGTGTGGTAAGTCCATAGCTACTTTAATGCATGGCTGCAACCCTTGCACAGAAATGTATGTCCACTGGTTGAAAAGGTATGTCCACTGGTTGAAAGTCGGTGCCATATTGTCACTTTGTATGTGTTGTTTGGCTGCATTGCACACATTGATGGTTGCATGGGGGTGGTGATTGGTAGAACATCGTACAGTTGTCGGTGTATGGGTGGCGATGCTACAGTGCCCATTTGTGTACTGTGTCTACTGGGTGCACTAATGCAATAGTGTAAATATAGAAGAGGTTATGGTGCAACTGGTTCTTAATGTGCTTGCGTAGTGTGCATTGCGCAGATTAGTAAGTGTTGCAGTGCACTATGCAGTAATGCTTGTGTGCACGTAGTACATTGTGGATAGCAGGACCAATGTTGCGATGATTGTGTTGTTTGGTTGGCATTATTACAATAATTTCTAAATGGGAGTGGGTAGTGGTGCCAAACCCTGTGGTATGTTTGTTTGGGCATTACGGTAAGTGGAACATGTGTGCATGCATTCCTGCTTTAGGGTGTGGAGGTTGGGAAGAAGTGCTGGCGCCTATGTTGCCTTTCTGAATTTTTGCACATGCCTACATGTACGCCTGAATGGCTTTGTTATGTTGTGGGTGGTGTGGGCAAGGCCTAGACTGTTGGGTGCATGGCCATAGGCCTTCATCACAGCCACCACAAAGTAATGCAGTCATGCACTTGTCAGTCTGCATGCATGTCCAGTTGGTGACTTGTACACAATGATTGTGGAGGATATTGTAGATTTGGTAGAGCAGCAGAAGCAGAAGTAAGCTGCTATGCGTACATTAGGATACGGTGCACATCATTGTCCCTGTTGCACACTAGGGAGCCACATGCCACCATTTGCGTTTGTTATGGTTAGGCCCTTAGAAGACCCTTGCTTTAGGAAGTGCTGTAAGATATGGCAGCATGAAAGGACATGCTTAGCATCACACATGTAAAACATGTCCAATGCACACAGCCTCCTACATATCGTTCACCACACCTGCACCCAACAGTCTAGGCATTTATAAATCCCACAACAACATATTGCAGTCCTGCAGTTGTCACTCTGCATGCATCTGAAGTTGGTGACTGTTACACAATGGTTGTGGAGGACCATGTACACTTAGTAGACCAGCGAAAGAGAGCTGCTATGCGTAAATTATCATATGGTGTACATCATTGCCCCTGTTGCACAATACGGTGCGTCATGCCACCATATGCATTTCATATGGTTTGCCTCTTATAAGCCCCTTGCTTTACAGAGTGCTTTAAGATATTGCAGCATGAAAGGACTTGCTCAGCAGCACTCATGTAAACTAGGGCTAATATACACAGCCTCCTACATACTGTTCAGCACACCCAACAGACTGTTATGCAGCCATGGATTCAAATGTGTGCTCAGGGTGAAAGCATACAGGCTGTACATCATTGCCCCTGTTGCACAATACGGTGCGTCATGCCACCATATGCATTTCATATGGTTTGCCTCTTATAAGCCCCTTGCTTTACAGAGTGCTTTAAGATATTGCAGCATGAAAGGACTTGCTCAGCAGCACTCATGTAAACTAGGGCTAATATACACAGCCTCCTACATACTGTTCAGCACACCCAACAGACTGTTATGCAGCCATGGATTCAAATGTGTGCTCAGGGTGAAAGCATACAGGCTTGATTTAAGATCGGGAGCGCAGAGCACATGGCATGAGCATTTAAACATAGCATGTACGATGGTATCTGTATTCACTTGAAGTTGGTGACTTTTACACAATGGTTGTGGAGGACATTGTAGACTTGGTACAGCAGTAGAAGTGAGCTGGTATGCGTACATTAGCATATAGTGTACATCATTGCACCTTTTGAACAATAGGGAGCCACATGCCACCATGTGCATATCCTATGGTTTGGCCCTTATAGTCCCCTTGCTTTTGGGAGTGCTGTAAGATATTGCAGCATGAAAGGCCATGCTCAACAGCACACATGTAAACTATGGCTAACGTACACGGGCTCCTACATACCATTCAGCACACCCAACGCAATGTTATGCAGCCATGCGTGCAAATATGTGCCCCGGGTGAAAGCTGCCAGGCTGAATTGCAGATGGGGAGTGCAGTGCAGATGATGTGAGCATTTAACCATAACCTATACTATGGTGTGGTGTTTTCTGTGGGAAGGGCCTAGTGCCTTACATGCATGGCTGGAGTGGAAAGGGAAAAAGGAGTCCTCCTGCTTTACTGGGGCACGGCCCTCCCGGTACTTGGGGAAGTGTACATGCCACATTCTGCGTTTCTCACCATGCAGGCCAATGGAAATGGGACTATGGCCTCTGTTCAATCACGTGCTCAGGGTGTGCGTCACAGGCAAGAACACCAATAGGGAGAAAGCCTCCTCCTGCTTCACTGGGGCGCGGCCCTCGGGGTACTTGAGGAAAGGCACATGCCACATTCTGCGTTTCTCACCATGCAGGCCAATGGAAATGGGACTATGGCCTCTGTTCAATCACTGCTCAGGGTGTGCATCCCAGGCAAGAGCAACAATAGGGAGAATGACTCCTTCTGCTTCACTGGGGCATAGCCCTCACGGTCCTTGGGAAAGGCACATGCCACCATCTGGGCATCTCACCATGGTGGCCAATGGAAATTGGACTGTGGGGAATGTCCAATCAGCTGGCAAGATGCACAGCTTTCATTGTGGGTGATTCCTTTGTGCAAGATCTGTTCGTGTATGCCATCCAAGAAGGCTTTTGTGGCAATTTTGGTTTGGAAGGAGTGGACGGTTTGTGGTGCAGTGTCGAAGCGTGCTATTACGGTGGAGTGCTTGTAGAATGCCGACGCATGTCCGATTCCGCAACTGTACATGTTGTGGTTGTGCGCTTTGGAGCCTTCTTGTTGGGTTCCATGCCTTGTTCCCGTGTGTACCGTCAACTGAAGAAGATGATGAAAGAAGTGCAGCACTTTTTTCCCACTGCCAAGGTGCTTTTCTCATGTATACCCCCAGAGTATAGTGTGGAACTATAGCAATGATTCATGTCACCAGCCAGAGGTCGGAAGGGGCCTCATCAACAGAAGCATGTGTGACTTCTTGAGTACTGCTGGGATGTTCCCCTATGAGAATGAGAAAATTGGTACTCGATATATAAACCTTTTCAAAGGAAATGGCATGTCTTTGTCGACCAATGGCAATGACATTTTGTTTCACAATCTGCAGGCTGCACTGAAGACCCTATTGTAAGAATATTAGCTGACGTTGAAAACACAAAATTACTTATAAAAAACACAAAAAGGTTGTTTCTATGGAAGTACCTTTAAACAACAACAACAAAAATGTCTCTTTTAAGAGCCGCCACAACCAACAACATCCCCTACCCTGGTTGAAAGTTATTCTCCCAGTCCTGTGCATGCACAGCACGAAAAGTCAGTGAATATCGCGATAGTTGGAGTGTGGCACGTTTTAGATATGCCCCTTTTGCAGATGACGGTCATAGAAATGGGCCTGTAGAAGCTATGGGATTGGTCAATAAGGTTTGTGGGTGTGGTGTGTACACACAGACTGTGGTATAGAGTGTATTTGTCGACAGAAATGCAGAGGTGCGGTTAATGCTCTGTATTTCATGAGCCACAGCATGCAGGTTTTAGTGGAGTTCGAAATACATTGATTGAAAATGAATGGACAACACTGCAGTGGCTACGATTAAGTGACTGATTTTGGTTTGTCTGTGTGATACTTTGGTGACACGCAATCATGCCGACATTTTTGTTGTTCATTGTGGAGGGAAAATTGCACAGCATGTTACACGAGTTTCAGTGCTGTTTGAATGAAGGAGGCACTTGTCCAGGTCATGCATTTGTTTCCGAACTCTTGCATAACTTTCTATCGCATTATGCAGACACTGATGTGGCTGCGTCATTTTTTAATTGGTCCGCAAATGGAGAAAGAGCGATACATTGCGAAGTGTATTTGTGCCTTTGTAAGACATGTTCCAATGGCATACTTCACACATGGGAATATGACGTTTCACAGCACGAACAGTTTTCCCCAGCTATAACGTTCATCTTACTATGCCTGCCATCCTAATTTCAGCACACCTCATCCAAATGGCCTTGGTGCCCTTCTTGAAAGTAGTGGAAAAATGTTTGTAGTAAGTGTTGCGCACTGACACTCTTGAAAACGCTGTGCAACACATAAAGAAACCTCTTTCTACAGTGAACCCCTTTCTAACCGATTCAACTACAGTATTTTGCACAGTGCCATGCCTCCCGCCCTGCACCCGTTAATTGGCAATTCCATTGTTCATCTCTGAAAGGTGCTTTCTTTATTTCCCTTTTTTCCTTTCCCAGTTAATTTCCATTTATTATGGTCTTCTGACACACGTCACAGAAGGAACGGCAGGAAAGGCCCAGTACAGAAGGAGCAAAACCTGCATGGATACCATAGGGGATGTGCCGAGAGACAGAATTATTGGGTGGCCCTCACCTACATAGGCACCAGTCATTGTCATGCTCCTGTATGGACCGTTCCCACACACTTCCAAGTACCTTCCCTCTGTAGAGTAGGGCATTGCAGTACATGTTTAATACAATGCCCTTTGACGGGTAAGGGTCTGTAGTGAAGTATATGATCTGCAAGGATGTTTCAGAGCTCAGCTGCCCTACAGGAGTGCCCCTCTTGTTGCCCGCAGCAGATGTGGCAAATGATGTACATGAAATTACCCTACATAATTGTTGGAAGGGTGGTATACTGCCCACTGGTCCCTTGTGCTTTCATTTAAGTTATTGTCACATGCAGTACAAACACTTTTGCTACACCATTAGTCTTAGGAGTAACATTCACGGACATGTATATATTCTGGAATACAAGAATGTTTACAACAATGCGAAACACAGCTTCATTACATGGGGCAGGAAGGCATTTATTCTGTGCGATCCATGCAGCTACAGCACTTTTCTAACCACCACTAACATTGTTTGCGGTCTGAACATTCTGCTGTTTGCTTACTTGCATTTACATGCACTAGTATGTGCGTGACCAAGCCGCACCAGCTTTGTCATGTTGCAGACTCACTGCAAACTGTCCCACCTGCAGTTACATGTTTTCTTTAACTGTACGACCCGCAGGCGACCTCTTGAAACGTTCCGTCACACTGCTCAATGCAGACACAATGTGTCTGTGTCACAGGTCATGGAAAGACAAGCAGCACATCAATCAAATTAATATGACATTTAACACGCCCACTTTACACTGCAGGTTGCTGTTCTTTGTTTACCAGTGGGCGTCATACAGCCAGGCGTGCTTCAGCCACACATTGGTAGGTTTGCAGAGCCACCCACATAGTCGGCAGGAGTACTTGAAATGTGGTAGCCTACCATATGAATCCGTAGGGCTGGTGACAGGGGTGATGTTACCAGCATACAATGGATGACCTATGCATGGGTATAGGTGTGGAACAGATACTTGTGCGCTTCCACAACTATTTAAAAGTGCATTAGATGCGGACAAGCAGCCACTAATGGAGTCCTATGGATACTTGCAGTGTGATTGCACATACGCCGACCAGGTGCAGTCTCCCTAGGAAATGTCCATATTGCTCATCTGTAGTCATCTCGGCCAGTACTGTGAGGCACAGATTCACCATGCATTGTTAACACAAAAAGAGAAACTACTCAAACACTCTTCAACACTTACCATGTACATCTGTAATTGCTAAAATACACCTGATGGAATTCCCCCATGTGTATTAAAAGATGACCCTTACTTCTGGGCCAAAGTCATAAAGCCTATTTTTGAAACAATTTTTGAAACTAAGATTATTCCTCAATCATGGCTTTCTGCTATAATAGTACCCATTCATAAAAAAGGTCCAATTGATGAAGCAGTAAACTTCCGCCCGATATCCTTGATTGACGTGACAGCCAAGAGTTTTGCCACACTGCTGCTAAGGGAATTAGAGATCTGTGTCACCAGCAAGCAATTGTTATCGAAATACCAGGTTGGTTTTTGTAAATCTATGGGAACCACACTTAACGCTACAATTCTTGCCCACCTACTTGAATCCTCACTTAACTCCACATCGGGGGCGATCTAGATGGCATCATTGGACCTTTCAGCTGCCTTTGACAGTGTAATAAGGGAGAGGTTATGGAACAAGCTACTAAACTTTGGAGTTCCTGGTCATATAGTGGCACTTATAGCCCTACTACACTCTAATACATCCTATATTGTGAGGATTAAACAGGATGGTACCACCACCGAGCCTATAGAAACCCAGATAGGGGTCAAGCAGGGATGCCAGCTGGCAGCTATCTCGTTTAATCTTTACATATGCGATATAGATAAGTTGTGGGACAAATTAGTGGTTTTCTGTAAAATTGGGTGATTCTCGCATTAATTGGTTGGCCTTTGCAGACGATATAATTCTTTTTTTTTTTAAAAACTTCTGTTTATTGGCAGGTGGTTAAGACAGGTACAGCACAGTTAGCATGTAAGCGAGAAAAAACAGCGTGACAGTATCAATATACATTGCCTCACAAATAATGTCAACTTCACATTTTAGAGGGGAGACCATAGTGGAACAGTAGAATAGTACGCATGCGGCAAGTGTCAAGATGAGTCCGGTGGTACCGGTGAAGGGGCGGAGGTCCACTCGGCCCCATCCTTGCTGTTCAGGTAACTACAGAATTCAGTCCACACATTTGCAGGGCGGGATTGAGCGGGCAAGGTGCCGATGTACTCCTCGCATGTTTGTACCCATGTGAGGGCCTTCAACCACATGTTGAGGGTGGGGGGAGTGCGGCGCTTCCAGCATTGTAATATGCATCTTTTGGCAACAATAGCACTAACATTCAAGAACTTTGACAGTTTCCTCACATTTTTTCCCGTCCAAATGCCAAACAGCAAGGCCAATGGGTCCATCTCTACCGGGGCGTCAATTATCTCAGAGAGCGCCTCTGTCACCTCCCCCCAAAACCTGCGCAGCGCAGCACAGGACCAAAACATATGAGCATGATCTGCTTCATTTGATTCACATTTCGGGCATTTATGTGTCGAAGTAAGCGTGAATTTTGCCACTCTGTACGTCGTGTAGTAGAGCCTGTTGAGTAATTTGTATTGGATGCAGCGGAACCTGGCACTGAGTGATACTTTGCGCGTGTGTGCACACATTTTGCCCCACATTTCGTCAGTGATCTCTGTTCCGAGCTCACTGGCCCATGCCTCCCGTGGTGCCAGGGAGGTATTCTCTATTTTGCCCATCTGCATTTTATACAGGGAGGATATTATGCCCCTACAGCCTGTGGAGTTCGCTATGTACTGGAGTTCAGTTGAGTCAGGAGGCTCCTCTGGGAAGGAGGGCCACATTGTCCGTACCGCTGCTCTCAATCTGTAGTACTGCAACAAGTCAAGCGCGGAGCTGGAGTGCCCTTGGCGCAATGTTTGGGGGGTAATTAATGAGCCATCAGGGCACAGGTCAGTGAGGGCACAATATCCCAGGCTCTCCCAGCGTTGAAAGAGGTGATAGTCATGTGTGGGGGTGAGGCCGGGAAATTGCCATAAGGGGAGCCACTTATAGTATGGGTGCTGTACAGGACTGGGGGAAAGGATATTGTTCCATGCCCCAATCGTGGAAGCTACCGGGTCCCATGGGGCATCCGCGTGGAAGCCATGGTGTAATAGGAGGGTCATGATGTGGGTACCGTCACCCGCCATTTTTTCCAATTTAACATATGGGGGCGGGTTGGGGTGTGTGTACCAATGGGTAGCATGTTGGGCCTGTGCAGCGTTCCAGTAGAAAGTTAAATCGGGGGCAGTAAAGCCCCCCTTCCAATAGGGCAGAGTCATATGTTGCCACTTCTTGCGGACCTCCCCAGAATGCCAGAGAAATTGAGCAAACGACGCGTGGAGCCTCTTGAAATACTGTTTGCCTGGCCACACTGGCACATTTACAAATATATAGAGTAGCTTAGGTACCGCAATCATTCTTATTAGGGAGAGTCTACCAACGAGGGATAGAAGAAGATTGCGCCACCTAAGCATCTTGGATTCAATGAGCTGCGCCGTTGCTTCATAATTGTCTGCCAGCAGGGAAACTGTAGCCCGTGACACCTGAACCCCGAGATACTTGATCCCAGCCGGGGACCAGCGTAGGGGGAACTCGCAGGACGGTTGCTGAGTTGTTTAAGTGAGGGGGAAGATTTTGGATTTTGAGTAGTTTATGGTGAAGCCCGAATAGGTGCCTATTTTTGTTATATCTCGAATGATAGGGTCCAAGTATATGGAGGGTTGTCTGACGTAGAGGAGTACATCATCCGCGTACAGCGAGATAATTTCCGGTGTGCCCTGCAACTGGACGCCCTTATGAGTATGTCGATTTCTGACATGATCGGCCATGGGTTCAATGGCAAGCGCAAAGAGGATGGGGGAGAATGGGCAGCCTTGTCGGGTACCCCTGTGTAACTCGAAGGGGGAAAAGGGGACGGAGTTAACTAGCACCCTTGCCGACGGTCCCCTGTACAACAGTTTTATGTAGGAAATCATGTTTGGCCCAATTCCCATTTTCTCCAAGACAGCCCACAAGTATTGCCACGAGACCATGTCGAACGCCTTTTGGGCGTCTAGTGTGACTGCCACTGCGTCCACGTTTGGGTTGATTCTAGACAGTACGTTGAATAGGTGCCGGACGTTGAGTGCCGTAGAGCGGCCAGGGACAAATCCGCTCTGGTCGGCATGGACTAAGTGAGGCATGAGTGGGAGGAATCTATTGGCAATTACTTTAGCAAAGATCTTCATGTCAGCATTAATGAGGGACAGGGGCCTGTAGGAACCACATTCGTCTGGAGGTTTCACTGGTTTGGGGAGGACTGTGATTAATGCTTTTCTTAAAGAGGGGGGAGGGTGTGTGAGAGGAGTGATTCGGTCCAGACCCCATGCAGTATCAGCGCTAATATGGCAACATGCTCATGATAAAACTCAGATGTGAGTCCATCGGGTCCTGGGGCTTAGGGAGATCCGAGATCACCCGGACTATCTCGTCTAATGAAAACAGGGCATCGAGAAGTTCCCTGGTGCCTTGAGAGATCAAGGTCATAGGGATGGACTCTAGCAGGTCGTCAAGGTCACGGGCCGTGTGCTCTGGTTGGGGGCCGTATAGGGTGGCATAAAAATTGGCAAAAGTGTCAAGGATAGCATGGTCTGACCAATGTCTCGACCCATTATCATCGATAATACTATCTATACGAGTCCCACCTCCCTCAGACCGGACCAGCCTGGCCAGGGTTCTACCCGGCCTGTCCCCCTCGCCATATCTTCGGGCGGCCGCAGGGCGGCTATAGTATCTCACTTTGCTAAGGGCATGTGCTTCAAATAGTTCCAGATCCTTCCTAATTTTCGCTAGGGTGGCAGGTGCTGGCTTGGAGGTATACTCTTGTTCTAAAGTTTTAAGTTTGGATTCGGAGAGGTTTAAGGCCTGTTTTATGGATTTGAGGACCCCTGCTTCTTTAGAGATGCACATTCCTCTGATGTAAACTTTGAATGCCTCCCAGCGGGTCCCCTCGGATGTGTCGGAGACCTTGTTGTTTTCGTAGAACAGGTTTATGTCAGCTAGTATCTCCGCCCTAAAAACGATATCTGATAGGGCGTTGGATTTAAAACGCCAGGCGGGGCGAGCCCCCGAGGCGAAACCCAGCTGGATCTGAAGTAGCACGGGGGAGTGGTCGGAGAGTGTGCGCGCAAGAATCTTAACATCGGAAACCTTGCACATCCGGCTACCTGACAGGAGGAATAGATCTATTCTCGAGGAACTATTGTGTACCGTGGAGTAAAAGGTGTAGTCCCTCTCCTGGGGGTGGAGTGTTCTCCAAGCATCATGTAGATTCAAGGAGCTCATGTGGGTTAGGAGCCGCTTGGCCGCTCGGGTTATAGGCCTCCGGCCGTAGTTGTCCTGTCTAGGGCCATATCAAGTATGAGATTCATGTCGCCGCCCCATACAATGGGGACATCAACATATTTCATGAGAATGGAAGACACCGTATCCATGAAGTCGGGAGAATCAATATTGGGAGCATACAAATTCACAAGCAGGCATTCTTTGCCGGCTAAGGTGCAGTGTAGGATCACAAATCTGCCTTCAGGATCAATGTGGGATGTGTGAAGTGTGAATCTGATTGGTTTGTGGATGAGAGTGAGGACTCCCCTGGACTGAGTGGAGTACTGAGTATAGTACCTGTTGGGGCCCCAGGACTGTGCGAGGTTTGAAGCCAAGAGTTTCTTAGCGTGTGTCTCCTGCAACAGGAGAATCTTGACCCTATGCCTCTGTGCATACGCAGTAATTCTACGAGGTTTGGTAAAATTGGTCAACCCCCGTAAATTCCACATCAATATCCTAATAGCCATATTAAAGAGTTAAAGGACATCCCAGATGTGGATTCTCACTTTGAACATTAACTGGAGCGCTGTGATGAGGCAGGCCTGCCACCCTGCCGCACCGGTCAAGACCAACCCGCTATTTTGTGAAAAACAAACCCCAACTGTCCCTCCCCCCACCCTCACCGCCCAGTAATAACTAGCAGTGTATAAGCAACCACCCTGAAGCGAAACTGCGTGCCAACCCCAACTCGGGAACACCTGACAAGTAGCCCAAACGGGGCTCGAACACAAACTTACTGCCATAAACGGCATTGCAGCTGCAGTGGGGGCTGCTGCTGCCATCTAGCCCACCAATATTAAAACTTTGAATAGCAACATATGCATTTTCCAGCATTGTTCGACTATTAGAGTAGAGGTTACGAATAAAGGATAACCATGGTTTTCAGAATAGCAAGGACGAAATTGGGTCTACGGCAGGTCAGTGGACGACGGTGCGGCCCGGTTTCTGGAGTAGTGGCCTTGGTTTGACAATAAAATCATGAAACACAGAGAGGCGGCACCCACAGGATGAGAAGTACTAGCTAAGGTGCCAGGGGCCCGCAGCCGGCCAGCAAGTGGGATGACAGGGGGGGGTGGGCCGCATTGCGCCAGGTGAACAGTGTCACGGCCTCATCATCCGCCCGAGGTCAGCGGAGGAACCTAGAGAGTGCAAGGTCAATCGTCATCCATTTGTTCCTCCAGAGGATTCAACATGGGGACCTGTGCGTGCTTCAATAAACTTAACGGCCTCATCCGGGACCGTAAAGAAATAGCTTTTGTTGCGATGAATAAATTTCAGGCGAGCAGGGAAAAGCATAGACTACTCAATTTTCCTAATTCTCAACATCTTCTTAACCCCGCTAAATCGGCATCGCTCCCTCTGGACCCCCACCGAAAAGTCAGGGAAAATTCTGATGATTTGGGACTGAAGCCTCAGTTCCCCTCTCTCTCTGGCCAAACAGAGAATGTGATCCAGGTCTTTGTAGCTGAGTAATTTTGCGATGATTGGCCTGGGGAAAACTCCAGGTTTAGGGCGGGGCGGGGTGCCAGAGAGCGATGCGCTCTTTCAACCGTGAAGAATGGTGAGAGCTCAGGGTTACCCAGGAGATCTTTGATGAGCTGCTGAACCGCGAGCTCCATTCGGCCCTTGAGTGCTGATTCGGGAACCCTCACTATTCGAATGTTATTCCGCCGTGACCTCGATTCGAGGTCATCGTTCTTGGCCTTGACCTGTTTCATGTCGCGGACGAGCTCTGTAACTGTGGTCTGGAGGGTTTGAATGTGATCTTTGTTGGTACCTATCCGTTGCTCCGTCTCTGTGAGCCTGGACCCGTGCTGGTCGATTTGAGCGCGTAGGGAGGTGACATTGGCGTTGATGTCATCCAGCTTTTCATGGAAGGATGCACAGTTTTTGGCCATGGCTCCATCATGGTGGTGAGGTCTGGTTGTGGGGGATCCGGCAATGTCTCACAGTCTTCCTGTGTCGCAGAGGAGGACGCAGGAACCGCCCGAGGGGCCGCCTTGGCAAATTTGCCCATAGCGCCCACTTTGTTAGCCCCCCGCGCTCTGTTGGACATTATAGTGGTGGGGGTCTCCAGCAAATCTGGCAGAGTCAGAGATGGGAAATGGCTGAGGAGTCACCGGAGGAGACGGAGACAGGGCTGTAGCCGCCAATCCCTAGTATTGTAGGCCCAGGGGTGCTGATAGTGTGCCGGCAGGGTGGAGAAGGCGGATTACAGCGTGGCCGCAGAGATGATGTAGACCAGCAGGGGGTATGTGTGGTCCAGGACAGTGCGTGTCTTGTGGGAGGCAGAGGCCTCGCTGGTCAAGGGAGCTTAGGGGCCCTGTGTATCTTGTGCGGGCATAGGACAACCCACACCGGGCTGAGCCCAGAGCGCCGAGGCGGCAACCAGGCGACAAACAGTTGGAGAGGAGACCCCACAACGCCCAGGGAGTGACACCACCAGCTGTCGGACAGTAGAGTGAGTGGGGGCAACTCCACCTGCAATGGCACCCCGCAGTGTGTCGGTCCTCTGTAGCGGCCCCAAGAGATCCAGAGCGAGATACGGCGAGAGGCAAGGAAATGGTTGCATGATCACCACCCCTAGGTGGGCCGCAGCACCAGAGGGGAGGCATGATGCAGAGCCCCACTTCACAGAGTAGAAAAAGACAGGTGGAGGCCAAGCCCCTATGCAGGCAGCCCAGCAGCGAGCGAAGAAGACACCCAGGCAAGAGTAGAAGTGGCCGGAGGAAGCAGGGGCCCGCACAAGCAGGCAGCAGGGAGAATGAGATGTAGCCCCCAGCACCCACCTTGCGGCCTCTGGGGTGGCTAGACCCGCTCGTCGTCTGAAGAATAATGGGTACAGGCCCACAGCTGGCAGCAGTTCATCGGGGTGATCCACATGGCAGATTGGAAAAGGTGAGTGATGAGTGTCCCAGCGGCGGCACCCACAGGATGTGTTCTTTGGCTTCCCTCTCCACAGGGGAGCGACCGCCTGCTCAATAGACGGCCTGAGCAGCCAGCCCAGGCAGTCGCCGGCACCACAGCCATCAGGGCCCCCTCAGTACAGGAGCGGGCGAGAGGTCCGTCCCCCTCCCGCGGAGGTAGCGGGTCACCGCCCAGCCCCGGGGTACGGGGCTCACCAGGCGCCGTGAGCCCGCAGCAGCCGGGGAACCCGCAGGGCCGCAACAAGGAGGGCAGGTGCAGCAGCGGGGAGGCGCCGCCGTCAGTCGCAGGAAGCAGCGCGGGAGGAGCGGGAGCCACAGCTCCTCCCAACAATGGAGATGCAGGTGACAGGAAGTCCCGGGGTGTAGACTCTGCGGGCAGCAGCGCGAGGAGGCACCGCGGGCGGCCGCAGGCAGCAGCGCGGTAGGCTCTCGGAGCCGCAGCACCTCACGGCGGCGGTGGGGCTAGCGGCCTCAAGTGATTCCGGGAGGCCTCAGATGTCAGAAGTGTGGGTCCCGGGCACCGATTCGGCCCAAAATTACAGGAGGGTGTAGAGGACGATGCCGTCAGAAAAATCGTTGCCGTGGCTGCAGCAGGCAGATAGGATTAGCGCTGATATGGCAAGGATTCAGGTGGGTCTCGACGGAGCTCCAAAGCTAAGCGGCCATCTTGCTTGGCTGCTCAACAGCGCCCCCCAGACGATATAATTCTTTGTGATCGAACTCCATATGGGCTACAGACCAAACTAAATGCGTTTCAAACCTATGCAAAAAGTAATAATCTTGCAATCAATGTGATTTAGTGGTATTTGTCAACAGGAAAAAGGTATGTAGATATACTTGGAGATTGAATGACATAGTTATTGAGCGTGTGACAAAAACTAGGTACCTAGGCTATAACTTGTGTGACTCGAATTCCTTGTCGATGTGGAATAATACTTTGAACCAGAAAGTTACTCCAGTTATAGCACAAATTAAAATCTTATATTATAAATATGTGAGGTTTTCTCTCAAACCTATGTTTGAATTTTACACCTTAAAAGTGGAAGCTATCTTATTGTATGGTCTGGACTTATGTATCTTGGATCTAACTGCGATTCTTAATAGACTACAAGGAAAAATATGGAAAGCCGTGTTGGGTTTACCAAAATCAGTTCCAAATTCAATAATGCATGAACTTGGTTTGAATTTGTTGGCTTCCAAATTTTGGTGGCGAAAGCTAGCAAATTATTGTAAAATGTTATATCCTCCTCCTAATTCATTATGCCAAGACTTTTGTAGCATGGTCTGTAAACAATAGCCCTCATCGATTCAATGCTATGTCACGAAGATGGAATCAATACTACAATCCATAGATATGGACCGTAAGGAGCTAAATTAAAGAGCAAATGTGGTAAAAAGAAAATTCTTTCAGATGGACTGGACTAACATTATCAAACTCAATGCTAAATATAAATCATATAAAGACCAATGTAGTTTCTTCTTTCACAAACATTCACCAAGATTGCAATATCTACTGATTTTTCCATGTTCAAAAGCAAGAAATGTGTATTTGAGATTTAAATTAAATCTTATACAGACAGCAGTAAGAACCAAGCATTGGGCCAAACCAGGCATGTCCAAAGATGATGTATGCTGTAGATTTTGCAGGATGAACACAACTGAGTCGTTAAAACATCTGGTGGTATACTGCGGTCAGCTTGAAAACATCTGGAAACACCATATGGGCAAATTCTATAGCACTGACATGGTATTCTCCAGAGAGTTGCTATGGTGTCAATGTATGTGGGGTAAATCCCAGATGCTGATATTAGTATTAACTCATTTTATTGCTGTCCTTGAGAAAAGTCTCATCGAGTTTGAAACACAGCTAAATAATGTCTCTATGAATGAGGTAACAATATAAAATGTTGACCTTGTGATGGTTTTCAGATGGAAGAGATTTTGATTTCATGTAAAGTCAAATAATAATACATGATTATGAAGTATATGTATTGTTGTTTTGAGTATGAATATAAATATTTGTAAAGGTGCATTGTACCAAAACCAAATAAAATAAAAAAATTAAAGAAATGAAAATTGCCAAGATACACCAACACTATTCAGAAAAGGAAGGGGTACAGCAAATGGATACTTACACCAAACAATTTGGCCTTTCCACACATTTATCATGATGGCAGCCAAAGAATCAATAACAAACTGTTGTGAACGGGACATTATGCTTCAGTTGCAGTACCAAACAGCTATCATCTTTACAGAAAAAAACTATGATAAAGAAATGTTCTGGTTACAATGCCCTACTAAAAAGCTATGAAATTCACTGACAAAAAACATTGTTAAAGGGACGTTATGGTTAAGTTGCACTAGTAAAAACCTATGCAATTCAATTGACAGCCGTTGTTACAGGGACATTATGGTTACAAGTAAAACTGAAAAACCCCAGAAATTCGCCAGTTATACCATAACTCACGCTATAACTGGGCACTGCAAGGACTAACACCCATGACATCAAAGATGACATCACAACTGTCATTGATGACATGCCTGATGACATCACTAATGTGGCTCCCTCTTTTTATGTTCGTGACATGTGACAACGTTTGTCAATTGAATTGCATAGGTTTTTACTAGTTTTTAATTTCGCCGACCTAGTCTTTGATGTCCACTGCATATTTGAAGCCCAACCACTCCAAGACTGAATACAAAAATTCAGACGATTTGAAATCAGCTCTCTGGCCCGTAGAAAGTCAAGACCTTCTTCCCTACACGTGGCTGCACACCTAATCAAGGGTTTACGCAGATACCTCCTCATCACCCTTACCCTCACCGATCTTCAATGACTGCCACTGCATGCACAAATCAACTTCAAGTCCTCTGCATCATCTATAAGGCAGTCACCCCCAAGAGACCCAGCTACCTCGCAGAGAAACTCAGCATCTCTGGCAGTCAGCACAACACCAGAAGCCAGGACAGGTGCAGACTTGAAATCTGCCACTTTAAAAAGGAAAGGACCAGAAAACAAGCCTTCTCTGCCTATGCCCCAAAACTATGGAGTCTCCTCCCCACCAGCATCAGTCTTTTCCCCACACTCCTACAATTCAGAAAAATAATTTAAGACCCACCTCTTCATGGAGGCTCTCCTCCTCAACACCTAGGCCATCACATCACCCCTGTGCCACCTGACTAGCTAGATGTCACGACCCGTCTCCTTCCTTCTACCATGTACAACTCTATCTCTCCTCTGTGCTGCTTTGTATCCTACCCCCGCTGTACACCTGTTCTGTTGGTACCTCCGTTATGCATTTGTACTGTTGTATACATCTGTAAAGTGTCCCGTTGTGCATCCACATTGTTGTATACCTCTGTAATGTGCTCTGTTGCTTCTCAAAGCTAGGCCCACACTCATTAAATATCATACTAATGATAAATTACCATAGTAATAATATGTCAGAAGTTCAAAAAGGGTAATATCCACTTGATAGTATGTAGGTGAAAGAAGGATTTATTTACTATTGTGTTGAACTTTGGTCCTAATATTATGTCGTTGTCTATCAGAATTCTGAGATATTGAACTACTTTGGATGTTTCTGGCCTGGTTCCCATTTCAGTAGGCATTGGTATATGCTGCTGTATGGAGAGGCTGTTGACAATACCCATGATCTCAGTTTTGTCCGAGTTGAGTTTTAAACTGTTCCTGCTCATCCATGCATTGATATTGGAGAGGCAGTTGACCAGGGCTTGGTCTCCGTCTTTGCTGGTATTGATTTTGTGGCTCATTTGCATATAATCTGTATCATTGTAACATGTGAGCTTGTGTTCTGTAAGATTATTTAGCATTTTTTTCATGCAGCACCACTGCATGGGTTTGGTGCATTGCTATAATGCGGTACAGCAAGGCATGTGTTGCCAGTGTGACATGGACATGTAAATGAAAACAGGCTATTCATTCAAAAACTATTTCTATATCTAAAAGGCAAATAATTTTTTTCACAGTTAAAAGCATATATTTTTTTTCTCACCTGAAATTCCTCTGTTGCAGGAGACACATTTGAGGATTAATGAACTAACCTCTTTAACAATTCTAACATGATTCCAACTCATTAATAATATAATGTGTTCTCCACTGCAAAATGAGATGGAAAAGACAGGCTCTGAAAGTTATTTTAAACGTGCATCCAGATTTTTTTCTCTTTGCTTCTATCTGTGCTCTGTCCACAGTATTTGCAGGTAGCAAAGACTTGAATAAGCAGGAAATCAGTTTTGTTACAGTTGCAACTGTATAAGCCAAGCCATTGTTGAAAGTAGGAATATAGGACATGATGGATTTTTATTGGATGCACGTCACAATAAAGGGAGGTAACACGAGTTTTCCTGTAGAATCTCGGGGAAGAAAAGAGTGAGAAGACATTTTTACACAGCTCGGAGAAAGACCTGGCTGGTGGCTGGGGAGTTTCCTGATTGAAAAAGCAGATCCCAGTGCACTTCTGCAGAGACTGGGAATTCGAGTCAATAAGCCTCGGTTTGAGTGAAGGAAGATGCTCGTCCTTGCTGGGGTGCTTTAAGAGGGAGCATTGAGCCACTTCCAGAAGGCGACCAGCCGAAGAATTTCACATGCTGGACAGTCTTGGTAATTATATTGCAGAGTGCGGGGGCAGTGTGTATGTGTGCGAAACTATTCAGTCAGAGTAGAAGAGGGAATTCCAGTGTTTTATCAACATGTTTAATGTTGCAAATTGAATATGTTCTCGCCGCTCTCTTCTCATTTTGTTACAGATAATGTTGTTACTGTGCAATTTCCATTTATTTCTATAAAAAGAGTAAGATCGTGTTGAAATGCAATTTTTTATAATACACAAAAATATCTGAAAGCAGACGGTAGTAGTGTGTTTTATTTTTCTCTTTTCTTTGTGCATCTACCATTATAGCACTGATAATATGGGAAGATGTTTAGACAGTGCAATTGTCATTTTTAAGGTAGCTAAAAATAAGACTTGGCGGTAGCTGTGTACACGATTCCATTCAGTATATAAGTGTGTGTGTTTTTTGAACGGAACATAATAATAACATAATGAAATAGCCTGCTGCTGGAGGTACATGAGTCAGCAGAAAGAGAGGCCCTGGACATAGTTCACTGATGTAGATAAATTGGTCATGAATACCACATGTTAGCTCGCTGTCGTAGATAAGTCAGTGAGAACAGCCCATGGTAACACTCCAAATGAAAATGTGGTGTTCCTGAAATGTAAGCCTGAGGCCTCTCTTGTGATCACACGAACAAACTAAACAAAAATAAGGGGTTCTGGATATTGGGGCCACATATAAAACAAAGGAATTATGCTCACCAGAAATACCACCAATAACGCCTACCAACATAATGTATACCACTAAATGTATCTGTGTGCTGAAATAATGTATGTATACTGTAGTACTATATACCAAATCTAATCTGAATGCAAAGAGTGATTATTACTGAATTATTTTCATTTTGGCGGTAAGAAAATACCGCTAGGCCCCAAATCTATACAAAATATCCAACAGTTCCTTGATGAGTTTCATGATTGATGTTGTGCAAATGTTGAAGAGTTGTGGCAAAAGGGATGAGCCCTGTGGAACCCAAAAGGTGAGTATGCACGAAGTTGAGCTGAACTTTGATAGCCAGACGGTTTCCGTTCTCTGTTAGGAAGTAGTTCATTCAATGTAGTGCACTGTTGCTTAGCAGAGCTCCTTGTATCCTTTTGATGAGTGTTACATGGATGACTGCGTCAAAAGAGGCTGAAAGGAGTAATAGTATCAGGCGAAGGGATGTTGCAGTCTGAATTCATTTTTAACTCATCCCATATGGAGAGTAGTGCTTATGCAGTTTGTCATTGGCCTGAAACTGACGTGTGCCTGGTCCAGTAGGTGGATGGTTTCCATGCATGTCAGGAGTTGTCCATATATGTAGGTTTCTAGCAGTTTTGCCATGATAGGGATGTGCGATATAGGCTGGGAGTTGGTGGGGTTGTCTGTGTTTCATGAGAGATATTTGAGAAGTAGATTAATATAGGCAGCGTTGAAATTCCTAGGTGCAGTTCCTATTTCCAGGAAATGGTTCATGAGGTTGTAGAAGAATTTATCAGGTGTCTCTTTGCTAAGGATGTTCTTGTAGATGTCTGGGTGGCAAGGGTCTACCTGTTGAGATTGGTGTGAAGAAGTTCAATACTTTGCTTGTTTCAGGGGTTGGGTCATGGGTTATGGGTGATATTGTAGATTATGCCCTTGTTGATGACTTATTTGATGTTCATGACTTTGTTTTTAAAGTGGTTTGCAAGGTCATCACAGAGTTTCTGTGAGGGAATGGGGATTGTTATTGCAAAATGTCATGTTACTTGTCTCCTTAATGGTTTTGCACATCTTTTTCTTTGTGTTGTTTGCATTTGAGATGCACTTGTCACAGGGCAGTTTTTTTTGATAATTAGGATTCCTGCTTTATAGAGCCGTATTTGTTTTTGGTAAGCAATTTTATCCTGTGGATTTCCTCCAAGCTTGTTAGAGTTTTCTATCTGTATTCTTCAGGTCTCCAGTGTACGGCATAAACTATCTGGCAGCCATTTTCTTTTGAGAGGGGGTAAAACATTTATTTGGTGCAACAACATGTAGAGTGTCTGTGATCCATTTTTGGGGTGTCTCAATTCGTTTTTGTATGGTGGAAGTGTGTCCAGGAGAGCATTCAGTGTTGTTTGTGGATTCCAGCCTGGTGTTGATATCCATGCTATTGAAGGATTGCCATTTTCACGATTGGAGTTAGAATTATATGGGTGGCTTGTTCTCGCTTTGGAGCATGAATCACAAATGGTATAATATTGTCCCTCCAGAGAATCTGTATTGGGGGTGCAATTGTATTTAGTTTTCTTTGCAGAGGTTTGCATCCAAAGTGTGTCTGGCTACATGGGATGCTCCTTTCCAGTTTGCTATAGGTGCCTGTTTGATAAGTGTGAGGTCTGAGATTTGGCAGGGTTGGTACTCTCTATTTCAAACCAGATGTTAAAGTATCCCAGTATGATCAGGTGGTCATGTCCTATTGTGATGCTGGTTATGGCATCTACAATGTTCTCTGCAAAGGCTGGGTCATATGTGGGTGGTCTGCAGATGAGTAGGAAAGATCTATTGGTTTGATGGTCTAGAGCTAGATGGCAGAAAAGTGATTCACAGTCAAGGATCTTTAACAATGGTGCTAATGTGATTTTTACATGATCTTTGTATGCTATGACTAGGCCACCTCTTTTTCCTTCATGGTTGTCCTGCAGGAGTTTGAAGTTGTCCGAGAAAGACTTGTGAAACTATCTTAAAGTCATCCATTAGCCAGATTTATGTGGGGAAAAGCATGTCTGTTCCCCTTTTCTGAGCAGCTTGTGCATCTCTGAGTGATGATTTGACATTCATCTGCCATTGAGAAGGTTTCTGTGGATCTTTTTTCTCGCGATTTATTTGTTCTTTGAAGGTAGTGTCGGTAAGGTGTTTGGACATTGGTTGCTTCTGCCTTTTGATCCAGTGATTGACTTTATTGTGGGGGTTGGGGTGTGGAACTTTGTTGCTTCTAGTTCTTCATTGAGAAGCTTGAGTTTGTTGTGTGTAGGGTTGATCTCATTTTCGGGGGTGCCTGTGGGTTTGTAACTTCAAATTCTGGTGTCTTGCAAACATTGGTGATGAACAGTGTATTCAGGTGGGTTGTTTCTATGATCCTCATTCAGTCAATTAGTGGTGTTTTTTTCTCTCTCTGTGTAGTTAAGATTTCTTTGAACGGCTGGTTGTGAGGGTTTGCAGGTAGCTATGCATCATGAGACAGAGCAATTTTGTTTGAGATGTCACAAAATGATTCTCTTTTTTTAAGAGGATTTTTGCACATTTTTCCAGAGTATTTAGGTTCCAAGAAGTAGTTGGTTGCATTGTTTTGCTTTCTTCTCTGATGCTTGGACCATTATGGGTAAGTCTTTTTCAGCGGTCCTTCCGTGCTGCAGGCATTATCGTGTAAGTTGTACAGTTGGCTTCTGGATGGACCAGGTGCAGGTGAGCTGCCTGTATCTTGCTAGGTATTGTGTGTCTGTTTCTTTTTCTTCAGTTTTTATCAGGATATTTTTTTGAACAGCCATGTCCTGGAGCATGTTTAATCTAATAACCTACCATAACACTCAAAAGCAGATTTCCAACCAATGAGAGGCACAAAAACCATAGTTGTTTCCATTTGGGCTGACCTCAAAATATCTGCATACAAGAACAACACCATCTACATCATGGTCCTGGACATCTCAGCTGTGTTTGACATGGTAATTCACGTTACACTAATCAAAAAAGGAAGAAACAGGACTTCAGAGCCCTGCTCTAGGATGGATGTGATTATTCCTAACAAACAGAACAAAAATCATCAGCCTTCCAATATTCTGCTCAAACCCATAGACAATCACATATGGGGTCCTCCAAGAACCCAGTCTTTTCCCCCTCCTCTTCAACTTCTACATTGCACCCCATTATGAAGGTCATGAAAACATACAGACTCACCTAATAAAAGGACTCCACAAAATTGATCACATCACCCCGACCCTCATCAAACTGCTCTGGCTCCAGTTGCAAGCCTGTATCATCTTCAAATCCTGCTGCATAATCTACAAAGCTGTCACTCTGAAATCCCCAAGCTACCTCACTGAGAAACTCAGCATCTCGGAGGTCTACGATCCAAAGAATTAAGGATGCGTGCAGACTTGAACTCAATTGGTGCAGGAAGGAAAAAAAAACAGAAGACAGGCCTTCTCTGTCTATGGTTCTATGTCATTTCATCGGCAGCTGTTTATTTGATCTTTTATTCACAAAAATGTTTATGGCGGGTTTGCCCCCAAAGCCCCCTTCCCTATAATACTTTTAACTATTCCTGACCCCCCAACCCTTTATATGCCCTTTCCACGCCCCTTATACATTTCAATGGGTTTTTCCAGCAAAAGACTTTCTTTTAAAACCTGTCAAAAACACCTGTCGATGAAAAGACCTTGTACCCTGTCTACACCCCAACACTCTGGAACCTCCTCTCATCAACAACCGACTTACCCCTTCACTTCTACAGTTCAGGAATGAACATAACACCCTCATCTTCAAGGAATGACTCCTCCCTAACAACTAGGTCCATACACTGTCCACTCCCCACCATACCTGAGATTTGGAGATCTGATCCCCACTGTTACTCCCCTTGTTACTTGTAGATCAATTTCTGACAATTGCCCTTCATCCCCCGTTGTTATATCTCCACTCACTTGTTTCTCTGGTCCCTTGCCCTGTACTTCTCCCTATGATTGTAAAAGCTCCATTGCTTCCCGAAGCTAGATCCGCACTACACTAAATATAATAATAATAATAATAATAATAATAATAATAATAATAATAATAATAATAACCTGTCACAACTAAATAGATGACACACAAGTCATCTTTAATATGAGCAGGAAAGAAACAGCATCTCTAAACACAGCAGCTGCTGGGTATATGTGAGCACTTTGATGGCAGCCAACAGTCTGAAACTCAATTTGGACAAAACTGAAATAATGATGATTTCACTAAGTCCTGCGACAAAGGAACCAATTCACTGGCTGCTAAGATTTGGCAACTGTCCTAGAACATCTAAAGTGATTAAGACACTCTGCATACTAACAGATCACAGGCTCAAGCAGTAACCACACATCAAAGCAATAGTAAAATAAAAATGTGTCTACCACGTACAATCAATCAGACACACCATGTTCTACCTCCACTTCCCATATCGAAAGCTCCACATTCTACCCCTGGTTATGTCAAGCATAGATGAAACCAATAACATCTATTTTAGGAATGCTGTAATACTTTAGAAAGCTACAACCTATTCAAAAAACAGAGGCTAGACTACTACTCAGCATCAAAAGGAGGGAACATATAATCCTAGCTATGAGAGCTCTTGACTGGCTACTTGTTAAGAGATGAATCCACATAGAGCAGTTTGCATTACACAAAGTGTGCTTCAAGGTCAAAGAGCTGATTGTAATAGATATAAAATCTCACAAAACCAACCTACTAGATAATTAAGATTGGCTAATGACCTATGAAGCGAAAAAAGGTGATACTTCAAAGAATGGTCTTGATGCACCACCTTTTTTACCATAGTGTTCAAGGTTCTCATTCCATCGCCCGTTTTTATTTCATAGCATTTTTTGCTGTCAACTATTTTGCTGCACAAAACTTGTCTAACTTTGTTTTTATTTGTTGGGGTGTTAGCCCCCAAAACCTCCTTTCCAGTTATTTACAACCTATCCCCACACCTGCCTTACCCATTATATCCCTTTATCCACACCCCATATTGTTCATTGGGTTTTTGCATCCAAAATAAATGGGAAAAAATGGCGCAAAAAGAAATGGGGAATGAGCGAACGCCGTACCAGTGGTGAAACATACACACTTCCTAGTGATATGTGCAACATAGTGGAGAACCTTAAATCAAGGAAAAAATCTTACTACATGGCTGTCAATTCATAACTGATTAAGAGGCCAACAAGCTAAGATTAAATAAAGGAAACAAAACCACTGAACAGGGGACTCAGAGTCATGACATGAAACAAAATCTGAGGCAATGCTACTGTGGTTTCAGTTGCGTGCTTGAAAACTACCGGAGGACACAGAGAGAATTCCGACTGATCCGGACTCAAAGAACAACCACCATGTCAGCAGAGACAAAACTCTGACATTGCTTGTAGGAAAGGAACCAAACTCCAAAGGAATGCCACACTTGCTCCCACCACTGTACATCCATTGTCAGAAAACCAATGCAGGGCACCTACTCCTCATCAAGGACCAAGCAAAACACCATCCAACACCTACTTACACAGTGAAACATGTATAGGCACTGTGACCTCTCCCTTGCAAAGAACACTTCAACAAAAGAACACAGAATGTAGGAGCCCTCCCCACTAATCTCTAAGCTCTAGACCAAAAACTTCACACCTAAACCTAAACTAGCCACTCACACATGGCTTTGCATAGACCCATCTCTTTACATCAGACAACATAAATCTACACTACTACAATCCAACTAACAAATTAGAGCTCTTAACTAACATATCAATACAGCACAATAGCACATGGTCTCCTCTCTGGACACAAAGATGTCAATGCTTTTAATCACAACACATCTATAAATCTCACATTTCATGCAGAACCTTTATCTGAATAACATCAAGCACTGCAATCTGGCATTTCACAGGTTTTCCTGACTTATCCAACCCACCAACATTCTTCTAGACCTTCCAGAGTGCACATGTTAATAGCATTGGAGCTCTGTACGAATCCTATTAACACTATCATTGTGATCCAACATGGGATAATCCTTTTTCCTAACAGCCTTCTTCCCATTCTGCTCCCAGAATCTCAGGAGCGCCATGACAAGTGCAACAAATGACAACACCGAGAACCATCTGCACAACCCGAGAACCCAGAGGTGTGTGTTAAACGTAGCCTTGAGAGGATAACTAAAACAAGACCACAACCCCAAGTGAATGAAACAACTACTGCTTAAACTAAAGCACTACTCAGCTACAATACTAAACTAAAACAATGCTGCTGCAATAGTATATAAAATAGTACATGTCAAACACAGAGTGAAGAAACGGGCAAAGTATACATTATTTCTTATGTGGCTATGGTAGATCATAGGTGAAGGAAACTTACTTTGTCTTCTTTGTATTTTTAGGGGGACACAAAAGGGGAATGGCATAAAAGGAAAGGCAAGTTTTCTTTTTTATATCGGTACCTAACACAATACACCATCACACATTAAACAAACACTAAAAGAAATGGGGCACAGTGTTATTACACACACCGTCTCTGTGCGAACTTTCAAACACCATCCCTGTGGGGACTTCAATATAATCACACACTATTCCTGTGGGGACTTCAATTTGATCACACACCATTCCTGTAGGGAATTCAATATCATCACTGACCATCCCTGAGGGGACTTCAATGTAATCACACACTATTCCTGTGGGGACTTCAATATCATCACACACCATCCCTGTGGGAACTTCAATATCATCACACACTATCCCTCTGGAGACTTCAATATCATCACACACCACACCTGAGGGGATTTCAATATAATCACACACTATTCCTGTGGGGACTTCAATGTAATCACACACTATTCATGTGGGGACTTAAATATCATCACACACCATCCCTGTTGGGACTTCAATGTAATCACAGACTATTCCTGTGGGGACTTCAATTTAATCATATACTATCCTTATGGGTACTTCAATATCATCATAGACTATCCCTCTGGGCACTTCATGCCATCTCACACCATGCCTGTGGCAGGTTAAATATAAACAAAACCGTATGACAGTTTCCTATTTGGATAACCTAGCATTCCTGTTTTAAACCAGCACAGGAGAGACAGTCTAATTTCTGCAGTAGAATAGTCACAACTTTTTCCCAGATACAACACCTTTGAAAGAAGAATCCTGGATGGTGGTACAAGAGGGGTTGACCAGATGAACACATCCTTTACGTTAGAGAACAGAAATGAAAGAGTCACTTTCCTCCTATGCATTCCATGGTTCACAAGCAGTAGTACTGTCCAACATCCAACATCCCTATCTAAAATGTGAAGGTCAAATTAGACTCTGTTATCCTTGTGTGCAAAAAGATCTAGAGATGCAAATTCTCCTATTTTATGTTCACCTTTCCTATGCTCCCAATCGAAGGAAAACATCACAACATTGTTCCTTTATGGCTTATTTTGCAAATTATATCTCAGTTGAACTGGTCTAGCATCCCCTGCACCTTCATCTAACGTCCCAGGTCCTCACTCTGGTTTTAGAAAGAAATCATTGTTTCCTAAAGTCAGTGCTAGGGCTGGGCTGGAGTAGCTCTACAGTGGCTGCTGGCTTGCAGTGTGAGATTGGGTTCGTTGACTCCAGCTCCCCAGCACATGTCAGGAACCAGGAAGCAGTCCCAGCTTCCTGTCTGACTGGATCTTGGGAGCCGGAGGCATGGAGAAAAGAGAACAGAGAACTGAATCCAGTCTGGAGCTATGATAGAAACAGGTAAGAAAACATACTTATGTAATTTATATGACTGTATGTATGTAGTTTTCATACGTGTGTGTTGGATGTGTACACATATATGTTTGTGTGTATGCATGGCAGGGTGTGTCAGTCTGTGTAAGAGCACATATGAGTGATAGTTCAGTGTGAATGGTGTGTGTATTTAGGGGAGTGAGTGCACATGTCGTGAGAATGAGAACAGTGTGTTTAAATGTATTTGTGGCCCGTGTGGTGATTGCAGCGTGAATGCTCTGGGTGCGAGTGAGAGTGACTGTGAGAGAAACTGTATGGGTAAGTGACTTGTAGGTGAATGAATGGGTATGCATGTGATTAAGTGAGAGTCTGGGGAAAAGAGGGTGCCCCATTGGAGCACTGCTGTTTATTTTTGGCCAAAGCAAACTTTATGATTGGTATTACGTGGAATACAGGTGGTGGGGTTCAATGGGGACAGCCTAGACATTTTGAATTTGTGCAGCCAGCAAAGAGATGCTTTCCTATAGACATAGGGCTTTTATTAAATGGTGTTAAGGGCAAGGTCAACAAGAGTGTTATGTGGCAGGAGGGTCATTTGTGCAGTCAGCAAGGAGATGTTTCTTTACTGATGAATTGAATTTCTTTCTGGCGTAAAGGGCAAAGTCCATATGAAGAGTGTTTGTGCATAGGGGGTGAGAAGCAATTGCGCAGCCACCAACAATTTTTCTTCCTGTTGCATAACATTGTTACTTTGCAATAAGGTCAAAACAAACAGAATTACGTTCTTACATGAGGATACTAGCATATGTTGGCAGCGCCAGCATGAACATTGTTTCTTATGGTATCATTACTGCGTTAGTACTGGCCCTGCACAAAGGTGGCTGGCACATTTGGGTGCTGGGGGCCACACACCAGCTCCTTACTTCTACACTAGGTGAAAGATTTAAATGTTTAATTTAAAAACATACTTGTGTCTTTCTCTTAGTGCAGTGCACAACGTGCACCTTAAGCAGCATGACAATCTTGGGCATTCTGCGTGGTCTAGAGTGTGTCACGACCTGTGCTTTAAGGAGTTTGTGCCATCGGCATGGCTCGCATGGGGCCATTTTGTGTTATGCCACTGGCTACATGTTGGTGAAATGTAAGGGCACTTCATAAAAAAGTTTAATAATTTAACAGTGAATGTCTTTTCTGTGTAAATGAAGACACCAACAAAAGTTAGTGAAGACAAAATCCTTCCAATCTGCTGCCTAAAAGACAGTGGATGTTGTTCATTGAGTTTGTATTACTGTAAAAGTTTACTCACTCACCAACGATGATATATTAACATACAGTTTGTGATTTACTAACGTGTATTCATGCAAGTGTGATGGTGCGCTGCAGCATTCCATCACTTGCATAAAAAGAGTTTGCAATAGATTCAAAAAGGCAATCAAGATGCACATCTATTATGCGCACCTTTGGACCCCATTTGTGAATGTTTTAACTATACGACCCGCAGGCGACCTCTTGACACTTTCCATCACACTGCTCAATGCAGACACAATGTGTCTGTGTCACGGGTCATGGAAAGGCAAGCAGCACATCAATCAAATTAATATGACATTTAACACGCCCACTTTACACTGCAGGTTGCTGTTCTTTGTTTACCAGTGGGCGTCATACAGCCAGGCGTGCTTCAGCCACACATTGGTAGGTTTGCAGAGCCACCCACATAGTCGGCAGGAGTACTTGAAATGTGTTAGCCTACCATATGAATCCGTAGGGCTGGTGACAGGGGTGATGTTACCAGCATACAGATGACCTATGCATGGGTATAGGTGTGGAACGGATACATGTGCGCTTCCACAACTATTTAAAAGTGCATTAGAAGATGCGGACATGCAGCCACTAATGGAGTCCTATGGATACTTGCAGTGTGATTGAACATACGCCGACCAGTTGCAGTCTCCCTAGGAAACGTCCATATTGCTCATCTGTGTCATCTCGACCAGTACTGTGTGGCACAGATTCACTATGCATTGCTAACACAAAAAGAGAAACTACTCAAACACTCTCCAACACTTACCATGTACATCTGTAATTACTAAGATACACCTGATGTGTATTAAAAGATGACACTTACTTCTGTGCCAAAGTCATAAAGCCTATTTTTGAATCAATTTTTGAAACTAAGATTATTCCTCAATCATGGCTTTCTGCTATAATAGTACCCATTCATAACAAAGGTCCAATTGATGAAGCAGTAAACTTCCGCCCAATATCCTTGATTGATGTGACAGCCAAGATTTTTGCCACACTGCTGCTATGGGAATTGGAGATCTGTGTTACCAGCAAGCAATTGTTATCGAAATACCAGGTTGGTTTTTGTAAATCTATTGGAACCACACGTAACACTACAATTCTTGGCCACCTACTTGAATCCTCACTTAACTCCACATCGGGGGCGGTCTAGAAGGGATCATTGGACCTTTCAGCTGCCTTTGACAGTGTAATAGGGGAGAGGTTATGGAACAAACTACTAAACTTTGGAGTTCCTGGTCACTTATAGCCCTACTACGCTCTAATACATCCTATATTGTGAGGATTAAACAGGATGGTACCACCACCGAGCCTATAGAAACCCATATAGGGGTCAAGCAGGGATGCCAGCTGGCAGCTATCTTGTTTAATCTTTACATATGCGATATAGATAAGTTGTGGGACAAATTAGTGGTTTTTCCTGTAAAATTGGGTGATTCTCGCATTAATTGGTTGGCATTTGCAGACAATATCATTCTTTGTGATCGAACTCCATATGGGCTACAGACCAAACTAAATGCGTTTCAAACTTATGCAAAAAGTAATAATCTTGCAATCAATGTGATTTAGTGGTATTTGCCAACAGGAAAAAGGTATGTAGATATACTTGGAGATTGAATAACATGGTTATTGAGAGTGTGACAAAAACTAGGTACCTAGGCTATAACTTGTGTGACTCAAATTCCTTGTCGATGTGGAATAATACTTTGAACCAGAAAGCTACTCTACTTAAAGCACAAATGAAAACCATTAATTATAAATATGCAAGGTTTTCTCTCAAACCTATGTTTGAATTTTACACCTTAAAAGTGGAAGCTATCTTATTGTATGGTCTGGACTTATGTATCTTGGATATAACTACGATTCTTAATAGACTACAAGGAAAAATATGGAAAGCCGTGTTGGGTTTACCGAAATCAGTTCCAAATTCAATAATGCATGAACTTGGTTTGAATTCGTTGGCTTCCAAATTTTGGTGGCGAAAGCTAACAAATTATTGTAAAATGTTATAGCCTCCTCCTAATTCATTATGCCAAGACTTTTGTAGCATGGTCTGTAAACAATATACCTCATCGATTCAATGCTATGTCACGAAGATGGAATCAATACTACAATCCATAGCCATGGACCGTAAGGAGCTAAATCAAAGACCAAATGTGGTAAAAAGGAAATTCTTTCAGATGGACGGGACTAACATTATCAAACTCAATGCTAAATATAAATCATATAAGGACCAATGTAGTTTCTTCTTTCGCAAACATTCACCAAGATTGCATATCTACTGATTTTTCCATGTTCAAAAGCAAAAGAAATGTGTATTTGAGATTTAAATTAAATCTTATACAGACAGCAGTAAGAACCAAGCATTGGGCCAAACCAGGCATGTCCAAAGATGATGTATGCTGTAGATTTTTTGCAGGATGAACACACCTGAGTTGTTAAAACATCTGGTGGTATACTGCAGTCAGCTTGAAAACATCCGGAAACACCATATGGGCAAATTCTATAGCACTGACATGGTATTCTCCAGAGAGTTGCTATGGTCTCAATGTATCTGGGGTAAATCCCAGATTTTGATATTAGCATTAACTCGTTTTATTGCTGTCCTTGAGAAAAGTCTCATCGCATCAAATTCGAAACACAGCTAAATAATGTCTCTATGAATGAGGTAACAATATAAAATGTTGACCTTGTGATGATTTTAAGATGGAAGAGATTTTGATTTCATGTAAAGTCAAATAATAATACATGATTATGAAGTATATGTTTTATGAATACTTGTATTGTTGTTTTAAGTATGAATATAAATATTTGTAAAGGTGCATTGTACCAAAACCAAATAAAATAAAAAAATTAAAGAAATGAAAATTGCTAAGATACACCAACACTATTCAGAAAAGGAACGGGTAGCGCAAATGGATACTTACACCAAACAATTTGGCCTTTCCACACATTTATCATGATGGCAGCCAAAGAATCAATAACAAACTGTTGTGAACGGGACATTATGGTTCAGTTTCAGTACCAAACAGCTATCATCTTTACAGAAAAAAACTATGCTAAAAGAATGTTCTGGTTACAGTGCCCTTCTAAAAAGCTATGAAATTCACTGACAAAAAACATTGTTAAAGGGACGTTATGGTTAAGTTGCACTAGTAAAATCCTATGCAATTCAATTGACAGCCGTTGTTACAGGAACATTATGGTTACAAGTAAAACTGAAAAACCCCAGAAATTCGCCAGTTATACCATAACTCACGCTATAACTGGGCACTGCAAGGACTAACACCCATGACATCAAAGATGACATCACAACTGTCACTGATGACATGCCTGATGACATCACTTGTGTGGCTCCCTCTTTTTATGTTCAGTGATATGTGACGTTTGTCAATTGAATTGCATAGGTTTTTACTCGTTTTTAATTTCGCTGACATAGTCTTTGATGTCCACTGCATATGTGAAGCACAACCCCTCCAAGACTGAATACAAACATTCAGACGATTTGACATCAGCTCTCCGTCCCGTAGAAAGTCAAGCCCTTCTTCCCTACACGTGGCTGCACACCTAATCAAGGGTTTACGCAGATACCTCCTCATCACCCTTACCCTCACCGATCTTCAATGACTCCCACTGCATGCACAAATCAACTTCAAGTCCTCTGCATCATCTATGAGGCAGTCACCCCCAAGACACCAAGCTACCTTGCAGAGAAACTCAGCATCTCCGGCAGTCAGCACACCACCAGAAGCCAGGACAGGTGCAGACTTGAAATCTGCCACTTTAAAAAGGAAAGGACCAGAAAACAAGCCTTCTCTGCCTATGCCCCAAAACTATGGAGTCTCCTCCCCATCAGCATCAGTCTTTTCCCCACACTCCTACAATTCAGAAAAAGAACTTAAGACCCACCTCTTCATGGAGTCTCTCCTCCTCAACAGCTAGGCCATCACAACACCCCTGTGCCACCTGACTAGCTAGATGTCACGACCTGTCTCCTTCCTGCCACCATGTACAGCTCTACCCCTCCTCTGTGCTGCTTTGTATCCTACCCCCGCTGTATACCTGTTCTGTTGGTACCTCCGTTATGCATCTGTACTGTTGTATACATCTGTAAAGTGCCCCGTTGTGCATCCGCATTGTTGTATACCTCTGTAAAGTGCTCCGTTGCTTCTCAAAGCTAGGCCCACGCTCATTAAATATCATACTAATGATAAATTGCCATAGTAATAATATGTCAGAAGTTCAAAAAGGGTAATATCCACTTGATAGTATGTAGGTGAAAGAAGGATTTATTTACTATTGCGTTGACCTTTGGTCCTAATATTATGTCGTTGTCTATCAGAATTCTGAGATATTGAACTACTTTGGATGTTTCTGGCCTGGTTCCCATTTCAGTAGGCATTGGTATATGCTGCTGTATGGAGAGGCTGTTGACAATACCCATGATTTCAGTTTTGTTCGGGTTGAGTTTTAGACTGTTCCTGCTCATCCATGCATTGATATTGGAGAGGCAGTTGACCAGGGCTTGGTCTCCGTCTTTGCTGGTATTGATTTTGTGGATCATTTGCATATCATCTGGATCATTGTAACATGTGAGCTTGTGTTCCTTGATGAGTTTCATGATTGGGGTTGTGCAAATGTTGAAGAGTTGTGGCAAAAGGAATGAGCCTTGTGGAACCCAAAAGGTGAGCATGCACGAAGTTGAGCTGAACTTTGATAGCCAGAAGGTTTCCGTTCTCTGTTAGGAAGTAGTTCATTCAATGTAGTGCACTGTTGCTTAGCAGAGCTCCTTGTATCCTTTTGATGAGTGTTACATGGTTGACTGCGTCAAAAGATGCTGAAAGGAGTAATAGTATCAGGCGAAGTGATGTTGGAGTCTGAATTCATTTTTAACTCATCCCATATGGACAGAAGTGCTTATGCAGTTTGTCATTGGCCTGAAACTGACATGTGCGTGGTCCAGTAGGTGGATGGTTTCCATGCATGTCAGGAGTTGTCCATATATGTAGGTTTCTAGCAGTTTTGCCATTATAGGGATGTTCGATATAGGCTGGGAGTTGGTGGGGTTGTCTGTGTTTCATGAGAGATCTTTGAGAAGTAGTTTAATATAGGCAGCGTTGAAATTCCTAGGTGCGGTTCCTGTTTCCAGGAAATGGTTCATGAGGTTGTAGAATAATTTATCAGGTGTCTCTTTGCTGAGGATGTTCTTGTAGATATCTGGGTGGCAAGGGTCTACCTGTTGAGATTGGTGTGAAGAAGTTCAATACTTTGCTCGTTTCAGGGGTTGGGTCATGGGTGATATTGTAGATTATGCCCTTTTTGATGACTTATTTGATGTTCATGACTTTGTTTTTAAAGTGGTTTGCAAGGTCATCACAGAGTTTCTGTGAGGGAATGGGGATTGTTATTGCAAAATGTCATGTTACTTGTCTCCTTAATGGTTTTGCACATCTTTTTCTTTGCGTTGTTTGCATTTGAGATGCACTTGTCATAGGGCAGTTTTTTTTGATAATTAGGATTCCTGCTTCATAGAGCTGTATTTGTTTTTGGTAAGCAATTTTATCCTGTGGATTTCCTCCAAGCTTGTTAGAGTTTTCTATTTGTATTCTTCAGGTCTCCAGTGTACGGCGCAAACTATCTGGCAGCCATTTTCTTTTGAGAGGTGGTAAAACATTTATTTGGTGCTACAACATGTAGAGTGTCTGTGATCCATTTTTGGGGTGTCTCAATTCGTTTTTTTATGGTGGAAGTGTGTCCGGGAGAGCATTCAGTGTTTTTTGTGGATTCCAGCGTGGTGTTGATATCCATGGTATTGAAGGATTGCCATTTTCACGATTGGAGTTAGAATTATATGGGTGGCTTGTTCTCGCTTTGGAGCATGAATCACAAATGGTATAATATTGTCCCTCCAGAGAATCTGTATTGGGGGTGCAATTGTATTTAGTTTTCTTTGCAGAAGTTTGCATCCAAAGTGTGTCTGGCTACATGGGATGCTCCTTTCCAGTTTGCTGTAGGTGCCTGTTTGATAATTGTGAGGTCTGAGATTTGGCAGGGTTGGTACTCTCTATTTCAAACCAGATGTTTAAGTATCCCAGTATGATCAGGTGGTCATGTTCTATTGTGATGCTGGTTATGGCATCTACAATGTTCTCTGCAAAGGCTGGGTCATATGTGGGTGGTCTGCAGATGAGTAGGAAAGATCTATTAGTTTTAAGGTCTAGAGCTAGATGGCAGAAAAGTGATTCACAGTCAAGGATCTTTAACACTGGTGCTAATGTGATTGTAAATTAACAAGGGGGCCCTGGGAGTCCCTCTGCCAGGCATTAGTCCTGGTTGCGAGAGACTTACCCAGAGTCTTTAGCTCACTATCTTTCACAGAGAAGAAATATCCTAAACATATCAGTTGAATACTGATGCTAGGCAATTCTCCTCTGAACAAGAGTACCAACAGCATCCCCAGACACGTGTTTCGGTCTGGTTGAACCTCATCAGTAGGGAGGAGCTGTGCCTCTCTAAGAATAGTGAGCAAGGGGTCCACGTCTGGATTCCCCTAGTAACTTAGGGTGAGACCCAAAGTTACTTGCATAAGCAAATTAACAAGGGGGGTCCTGGGAGTCCCTCTGCCAGGCATTAGTCCTGGTTGCGAGAGACTTACCCAGAGTCATTAGCTCACTATCTTTCACAGAGAAGAAATATCCTAAACATATCAGTCGAATACTGATGCTAGGCAATTCTCCTCTGAACAAGAGTACCAACAGCATCCCCAGACACGTGTTTCGGTCTGGTTGAACCTCATCAGTAGGGAGGAGCTGTGCCTCTCTAAGAATAGTGAGCAAGGGGTCCACATCTGGATTCCCCTAGTAACTTAGGGTGAGACCCAAAGTTACTTGCATAAGCAAATTAACAAGGGGGGTCCTGGGAGTCCCTCTGCCAGGCATTAGTCCTGGTTGCGAGAGACTTACCCAGAGTCTTTAGCTCACTATCTTTCACAGAGAAGAAATATCCTAAACATATCAGTCTTTGTCCTGCCCTGGGTTAGTCCAGCACCGAAATGCTAGGCAATTCTCCTCTATTATCCTCCTATATTAAATAATACGTTGCATTTGTGTACAAATAAATACTGATTGACATGGGTCTGATCCCTCTTAAAATACTCTCATAGCTGCTGCTAGTTTGGGTATCAGACATCGTGTGTGTGTGTGTTTTGGCTACAGTACCGCCTCCCGTCTACCGGGGCAGAGCTGAGAAAAAAATCAAAACATGAAAATAAACACAGGTCCCCACAAGTAAATTTTTTTTAAAAGTTGTGAAAATTGGCACAGATGTTTTTTAAGTCGTTTTAAGCCATTTGGATGAATCACCATGTGGGAACTTGTGTTTAGGACCCCACAGTGAAATCAAGTCCCCACAGCGTGTGCTTGTTTTCATACCCAAGTCCCCACAAGAATAGTAACACAAACACATGCATAACGACAAAATGCAACTGAAAATTGCATCACTCACCCACAAATCCCTGAACAACGCTGCCCCTGGCTAACTCGCTGAGAGATTTTATAAAAGGACCTCCACCAGACCTTCCAGAATACCCCAGAGCAACTCCCTCCTTGTTCCCAGATTCAAAGTGTCTAAGGTAGGTGGTAAAAGCTTCACTACTAAAGCAGCCCACCTCTGGAACTCCATGCCCCCTGCTATCCGAGAAGAACATCCATATCAGAACTTCGGATCTAAATGCACCAACTGGATCAAATCTTCAAATATCTAACCCTATCCGGTTGTTCACTAGCTGCAAAATCCATCATATGGACAATCACAAAATGTATAACCTCTATATCTACTATTATCCTGTGATTATTCTGTGCCTGTATGTACCTGTACTGTTAATTTATCTATTTGTGCAACTAAGCTGAGAACCTACCTGTAACCTTCGTGCCCTGATACCCTCGGGTCTGGAGTGCGCTACAAATGAATAAAAAAACATACACATTAAAAAAAAAGAATACTTATTTTACCTGCTTACACCCTGAACTCATGCCTCGCCACCGTGGAGGACCAGATGGACCCTACCCTCTTCTCTGCAACAGGAACAAGCTGACTTACAGGAGAGTACTCCTCTCCTGTTAGTGTGTCGATGCTGTTAATGCAATAATGAGTGGCCGCAGGGCTAGACTTCCAATGATCACCGGCCTCTCATTATCTCACACTATATTTCCATAGAGCCCAAAGGGCTGTGCATACAAAACAAAAGCATTGTGTGGGATGCACCCCTTCTCAGAGTCAGGCAGCACAGACCATCCTGCAAATAAGCCACAAGGGTTGACTGTGCTACCTGTCACTGAGGTGAAGGGGTGATGACCCCCCGCCCATAGTGACGTGCCCCCAGGGCCTCGACTTACTTTTGCTGCCATTAAGTGACAGCGTTGAACTTGGCCTGGGAAATCACACTGTTGTGGCTGTGTTTTCAAATGTGTAGCATTTTTTTTTCAATTGCTTGTTAGACTTGTCAGTGGCCCATGAGACAAAATGACGGAGTGCTATTGTTTGTTGCAGATCCAGTCATAACGCAGAGGCACTGTGCAAAGGCCATTGTCTTTACGGTTTCTTTGCCAGTATCAGTCATCCGTCGGTTCGCGGCCTAATTGCACAATCAGGACAGAAGATAATTACGCTGTTTTATTTTAACCACTGGAATAAGGTGAAACTATAACTGCCATAAAGAGGGAAAACCTATTTCACTACTTAACTTTATGGAAAGATCATTGCCTCACCTTAAAACCAGACAACACAGATATATTTGACACTCAGTTGAAAGGGTTATGCATGCATATTCTGCCAAAGCAACACATCTGCAGTAAAATACACAGTAGTGTCATAATACATGATCTGACACGGGATGAGAGCCTACATTGTACATGTCTAATGAAGACCTTGCTGCCAGAAAACAGCATCTTTGTTTCTATCCAACTTAGTACTTGTTAGCTTTAAAATTTTTATTATTACTCAACTACCACTTTAAAATGTCCACTTGTGTGGCTTTTATCCACAAACCGGAACTGGTCACCTGGGAATTCCTGCCGGGCCTCTCTATCTAGCTAAGTCCATACTCATCTAAAATCATCCCCCAAATCTATTGACTACCCAACACAAAGTATATTTTTACATAAGACGCACTTAAGGTGGGAGGAGGGAGGAATGGGAAGGAAATACAGGGGAAGATGTATTTGTATTCTAGGGAATAAAGAAGGAAGACGCAAACCCTACGGTGTCCCGTGTGGTCTGTGTGTGTGTATTTAGCCAGGCCGCAACAACTGGCGACGAGGCGCTGCAGCCCACACTGCCAACCAGCTCGCAGCAGGAGGAAGACTGCATGGACCAGAAGGGAGACAGCTGCCTGCCAGCTTGTGCAGCCAGGGAGGAAAGGAGAAGCCGACAGAGGCGGCCAGACCGCAGAGGAGACATCTGCAGGAGGACTTGCGCCAGCCGGTGCCCAAAGAGGGACATGCAGACCCCAACAAGAAGGATCACTGTCGGAGGAAGAAGAGGTTGGACCAAGGAGGCCCCAGCGACAAGAGACTGCTGCATTGCCTGACGGGGAGTGACACGCTAGAGGTGGAGGAGTCCAACACTGCAGCACGCGTGCAGGACCGGACAGTAAACACGAGGGACCAGGAAGACGGCCCACCAGAAATGAGGATGGAAAAGTGTGCAGAGGCAGCAGGCATTACAGAGGCTGCATCACAACAGCCACATGCTGCCTCCATAAAAAAAAAACAAAGGGGAAAGCACGCCACACTACAGAGGCCACGTGACAACAGACACATGTGGCCTCCATCAAAAAAAGAGGGGAGTAGGAAAATAGAGAGGAGAGGAGGAGGTATGGAAAACCTGCAAAGCATACTAAAAGTGGAAAGGAAACCACGCATACACAGGCCACACTGCATGCAAGCCAAGAGTGAGTGCACACAGGCAAGGATAATAGAAAGGAAATAAAGGCACCATGAGGCCCATGGAGGGAAGACACCTCAGCTACACACACCCACCCAGACAAGGAAAAACATTCCCTCCCAGCGCAATGTCGGAAGGAGACCATGTAACGACAGATGCTGGTGCACAAACGCCATAGGAGAAAGCTTCACATCCAGGGCCACATTTCTATGGCACCCCAACCCATTCACGCTGCACCCACACCAGGACCAAGGTCAGAGGTGGGAGGAATGGATGGAGGAGTTTGAGGACTTTATGAGAGCCGTCGGTGACCAGGAGGCAGCCTACAAGATAGACATTTTCACATATCTCACAGGGAAAGAGATCAAAGGGATCCTGAAAACCATCCCACCTCAAGGGAAAACAACATACCAACGTGTCACTGCCGCAGTCAACAGAAAGTTGGTTGGACTTTCCAATAGGGATTATGAAAGATATACAGTCAACCAGTGCACGCAGCTACTATGTGAGACAATCAGTGAATTCATTCTCTGACTCCAAAGGAAAATCACACACTGGGACTTCGCCAATTTCAACAACGATGAAGCCATCAGGCTGAGGGTAATAGAGGATGCATATCCTCACAGTTCTGTAAACACTTACTGAGGAAACTCCTCCCATGGCAAGAAATAGCAGACCTCACAAGGGTATATGAAAAGGTGAATGTGCAAGCAGCAGCCATGGAGAACCCAAAGAAAGTAGACACTGCTGCAACCCTAGCCACCCGCCCGCAGAGACAGGCCTGATACACCGGACCACTGACCGGCCAGGAAACCTGATTCCAAATCAACGACCCCAGTGGAAAGAGAGTGCTACAGATGCAGCTTTGAATTTCCCCACAAGGTCCAATGCATAGCCATCTGACAGATGTGCATGAGATGTGGACAAGAAAACCACTTTCAAGCAATGTGCAGGGAGTAAACACTGAGTCCAGCTGCATACAGACCACCGTCATTGTCTGCACCGAATAGGAGATCCAACCCACTGAGAGGACTCATACCTCAATCATACCAAGACAGAGATGCCGGGAGAACTCTCCCAAGCAGAAATACTGCAACATATCCCACTCATCAAGGGTTCATAAGAGCAGTGGAAAATCTAAATGTTGACCCACCAGGAAGATACTCCGCCACATGTGACTATGCCCCCAACTTGCAACCAGATTATGCAAGGGAAAAATGGCACGGGCGAGAATACAACACCCATGACCCCTACGAGAACCCACCGGCTGATGAGAAAGAGCACCCGAAAAGAGAATCCTTCTATGAGCATGACAGATACAGCAAGGAATAAGTGCTAATACGTACTAATATACAACACCTCGGATGACAGTACAGCACCAAAGGTCACAGTACAGAGAGGAGGGCTGAAACATCAATTCATCGCAGACACGACAGGGGCGACAGTTAATGTCATGAATGAAGGAGCCTATAATGCCATAGCAAGTGCGTGACCCCTGCACCCATCGCAGGCATGAATATTCCAATGGGGAGCGACTTTCCCACTCCAATTAAAAGGCCAATTGCACTGTGACCTACTACACATAGGACGACGGACACCTACCACCATCCATGTCATACACAGCCTGACGACCGGGAGATGTCTCCTCAGCTATCGAACTGCCAAGGTCCTGGCCCTAATTGACATCCAGTATGATCCGTCAAAAACCATACATGGCCTGCCTCCAGAGGCCCAAATCATAAGGGCTTTATCCCAACATGAACGTGACATAGGGGAATGCAAATCAACATTCCCAGAGCTATATGAAGGAGTAGGAAAACTGAAAGATACAGAAAAACACTCCACATTGACCCGAAAGTCCGAACGGTGCTGAAGCACCCCTGTGGCATAGGATTCCACCTACAGGCCCAAGTAACACACAAGCTACAATTCCTCCTCAACAATGACATTATCGAGAGAGTGAATGGCCCCACACCATGGGTGTCCCCCCTGGTAGTGGTACCTAAAGCTGAATCGCCACCTACGCCTCTGTGTGGACATGTAACTCCTGAACACTGCAATCCAGAGGGAGAGACACCCTGGACCCAATATCGAAGAAATGCTGGTGAGACTCAATCAGTCCACCGGTTCTCTAAATTAGACCTCAACCAGGGGTATCACCTGCTGGTCATCGACCCCACCTCGATACCTATTACCACATTTACAATGCACGAGGCACTGTTCCACTACAAGTGGCTCAATTTTGGGATTTCGTCTGCAGCGGAAATATTTCAAGAGACCATCTGAAGGGTGATCTCCCCCATTCCAAATACACTGAACTACAGCGACGATATCCTAGTATTTGGGATTAGTCAAGAACAACACGACGCAGTGCTAAAACCAGTGTGTGACATGCTTCTCAAAGCCGGCCTCACATTCAATGGATCCAAATGTGCCATCAACAAACGAAGCATGCGCTTCTTCGCCCCGTCTTCTCTGATCATGAAATCATGGCTGACCCCGATAAGATAAGTGTCATCATCAACCTTGAGGCCCCTGACGATGTTGCTGAATTGTGCTCATTCCTGGGGATGGGGGGTTACTGCGCCCGCTACCTGCCACATTACACCACCCTCACAAACCTACTCCGGAAAGTTCTCAAAAAGGACTCCCCTTTCGAGTGGGACAAGCACTGCCAAGACACATTCCGTACCATCAAGGAGGAAATGGACAACAACCGTCGGCCGGCATACTTTAACCCGGAGTGGGACACATAACTTACTGGTGATGCTGGCCCAGTTGGCTTGGCAGCCATACTTGCACAAATAGACAAGAAAGGTGGCAAGACTGAGATAGTGACTTATACCCGCAGGGCGTTGTCAACTATCGAGCAAGCATACTCCCAGGCCGAAAAGGAGATCTTTGCAGCGGTCTGGACATGTGAGAAGTTCCATCACTTCATCATCGGCAGGAAATTCATCCTCATCACAGCCCATCAGGCGTTGCTCTCCCTGTTCGGAAACCCCAAAATCAAAATGCCTGTGCATAGAACGGTGGGGTATTAGACTTCAAGAGTATGATTAGTGTATTGTCCACAAACCAGGAGGTGATGACAACCCAGTTTACTACCTATACCAACACCCAGAGGGAAATGCAGACGAAGCAATGGAGAAAGAATCTGAAGCTTACATATCATACTTGTCACTTAATGCCCTCCCTCCTGCCATCACAAGCAAGTTGTTTGCAGATAGGAGCAGGGCAACCCCACAAGCGAAGTGGCGATATGCCTAACAAACAGCAACAAGTGGAGGCACCTTCACAAGGAACAATTTGTGTACGGGGAGGTGGGCAAAAGGGATCGCCAGAGGATGACCAAAATCCCAAATGAGCTCGCCACAACCAACCAAGGGACACTACTGTGGGGCAACTGCCTAGTGGCTCCCAAGAGCCTGAGGAAAGCACTAGTGATCATAGCCCATGAGGGCCATCGGGGGTTGCAAAAACCAAAAATATACTGAGGAATCAAGTATGATTCCCATACATGGACACCATTGTAGAGGACACGTTAATGCACTGCATACCTTGCCCAAAGACTGTGGCAAATAGCTCCCCATGCCCGCTACAGACAGTACCTCTACTGGATGGACCATGGAAAAGAGTAGCAATGGATTTCTATGGCCCTCTGGAAGAAGTGGGACACCTCCTGGTGATAATGGATCAATATTCATGCTTCCCACTCATAAAACATGTACAATCCACATCATTTCACCATGTTGTGGGAGTGATTGACGAACTGTTCAGTGAGTGGGGGGTACCTAACACCATGAAAACTGACAACGGTCTGCCCTTCCTGGCTCAAGACTCCTACAGTTTCGCTACCCACCTAGGAGTCAGCCACCAAAGAATCATCCACTATGGCCGCAAGCCAACGGCATGGTGGAATGCTTTATGGCCACCATCAAAAGAACTTGCCAGAAAGCAACCATGGAACAAATGTTGCTGCCCCAAGCCATCTGCCAGATGCTAAGAAGCTACCAAAACAATCTCACAAAACTTCTGGGGGAGACCCCTGGAACTGATGATAAAGTCAAGCCGAGGACTTGGCTTCTGCTGCTGAAAGACTACACACCAGAAGAAGATGCAGAGATCATAGAAAGATGAGAAGAAAAGGAAGGCAAAGGAGTGGTCAGGCCGGAAAAGGAGAGCAAAAGAACATCAGCTCCCAATCGGCAAAGTCATACTCGTCTGGCAAAGGCAGCATAAGAAGACTGATCCACGGTACGCACTGGAGCCCCTTCTGGTGACCGAAGTGAAAGGACCAATGTTCACCGCGATAGGAGAAGGAGGAGAAATAACTTGCAATGCCTCGTTCTTCTGCAGGCTATACCAAGAGGAGCCCGAGGCATACAAGGAGGCAACAATAGAAGAAGGAGATCCGAGAACGGAAGAGACCGGAGATCCACCAGTCAGAGAGCAGGGCGGAAAGACCTGTGAGTTGCCGGGCCACCCATAACAAATCACGCAGAGATCTACACACCTCATCAAGCAAATATAGACCGCAAACTTCCCTGATAAGCAAGGGGCATTGTTGGAGCGGAAAAGAAGCAGGAGCCCTTTAAGAGGGACAAACCAAAGCACGAAGGGGAAGGTTGGAGGAGTGAGGAAGGGGGAATACAAGATTTAGTTGTATTCTAGGGAATAAAGAAGGAAGAAGCAAACCCTAAGGTGTCCCTTGTGGTCTGTGTGTGCATATGTGGCCAGGCCGTAACAAAGTTTAAACTTCTTTGTCCACTTTTATTTTAAAACTAAACCATTCCAGAACAGTCTCTTTTTCAAATAAAAGTAGAGGAACACTGCTCCTGCCTACTTCGACTACTGCCTATGCGCCCGATTGATGTAATTATTTGCGCTTAAAATGTGCGTGTCAAACTGTGTGCGAAACACTGCTCTTTGATTCATAGAACTGACTGCGGAGTTCTTTGCCAGGACTTGTGTGGAGTTCGCACAGGCTCGACACAGCTCTGCGAGCTGCCAATCGCCTTGCGCATACCTCCATACAGGGGATGGGCATGGCCTGCGTAGGGGCCACAATAGGAGGCGGAACACGCAAAATGGGGAAGAACAAGCCAGAGTGTGGGCATTACGAGGGACAGACCTCAGGCAGTCCATAGCACAACCATTATTGCGTGGAACGATGCATATTCATGGATGTGACCACGCAACCTCACGCCTGCGAAACGCTCACGCAGTTCCTTCAAAATTTTTGCCACCCGGAAGCAGGCATATGGACTTGCATGAGGAATATCAACTCTGGAGGTGATTTTGCATGTCGTATTAAGGGGGGTGTGCATGAAGACAGGGTTTCGATCACACTTAGGGGTGCGCATGCGCAGTGTAGCGGGGTGCAGGGACTGTTTATGGGGGATTGTACGTATGTCCTCTGGATACTGGTTACAGTTACGGGGGACCCCATGCAGTTGTCCCTAAAATGCAGGCCTGCTTGCGGGGGACTCAAGTATCGGTCGCTTGTTTGCCTGGAAATTGACACTTATGAGGTCAAGATAAAAGACATATAATCAGTACACTTTGATAGGAACTCTGGAATTTAGTTAGGAGTATACCTTCAGAAGTGGAATATTGGTCTTTTTATATATTTTGTTTCTAAAAACCGTCTTCTAAATGCAAATGACGGTTCTGTACATTACACTATGGGCCTCATAACGAGTCTGGCGGTAACCCTTAAATGCCGCGGTAGTGCTATTACCGCCACATATAAGGGTCTGCCAGATCATGGCCTTGGTGGATTTCCCCCCAGCTCTGAGTTGGGGGGAAATCCGTGGCAAATTTGCCAATTTCCTGCGCTAATACTGACAGCGGGAAATCCACCAGCGGTAATAGCGCAAATTTTTCCCATTGGGCCAATTGGGGAATTAGGAATTCCCGAATGGGCCCAATGGGGAATGGGCACTAACCGTTTTGCCAAACCCGTGATCCGGCGCTAATAGCGCCAGCGGGTTTGGCAGTAGGGCTAATAGCGCCAGTGGTAATAGCACTGGCGTTACTGCCCAACTAGTGATGAGGCCCTATGTCTGCACACTTTTTTTTTTAAAAGGCTTGTACTGCTCATGTCAACCACGATGCACCTGTATTTACTTTTTGAACTAACTCGCCCCCTATGTTTGTTTGTCTGAACCTATAAATAAAAAAATGAAAAATAATTAAAAATGGCAAATTAATAAATGCTTAAAAAGTTCCTGTAGATCTGTTAATACTGTTTGTAACATTAAATTGGCAAATGCCTTTAGATTTCCGTTGTGGACGTGATAGGGCAGATTAACACTTGCTCTATAATCAGAAAAATGTAATAAGATACCAGAAAGCCTTTACACATAAGAGTAAGGCAGACAAATATCAGTGGCAGGATGCCCCACCTTTCATAGTCTCTCAGCCCTTAGTCCTCACACAACTTGGACTGTCCCTCTAGTTACACCTGCTTGCAGCGGACCCCAAGCACTGTTTGAAGGGTGCATGTATTTGAACCCGGGGGTGCACACAAAGGTTGCTGTTTTAGCTGTTTTTGCTTTGTGTGGGGGAGTGTTGGGGCGTGCCGGCCGCGATTTGCATATACAGTTACTTTGTGAAGACAGTTCCATGAATACATGGGTATGCATGTTTTATTTTGTGCACAGACTTGCGCAGTGTCAATAACAGCGCACAGCACTTTTGGCATTAATTCACTCTTTTCCATGAATCAGGCCCTTTGTCTCTACCCTAAATTAATAGCCCTTAATCATGCTAAGGGACACACACCATGGGTTAATCCTTCACAAATGTGTTTCTGGACAGATCACTTTGTTACCCGATTCAGCCGTCCATCTCACAGCTGAGCTATTGTTTAAACAAGCCTCACTAGCTCTGATGCTAAAACCTCAAAATGGTCCCAGAAAAGAATCACGTAGCTCTTCACAGCATGAGCATCCATTTGATTTCATCAACAAATAACCTAGCCAACATTGACTCTATTGAGAGCTTTACATTTTAGAATCTTGGGAGTATTCTCTCTGAAGTCTCTGAAGGACCTGCATTCTACTTTTCTCCTGCACCCTGCTGGCACGCACCTTTACTCAATCTTCAGCTATTTGTGCACGACCTGCAGACCTTGCGCTCTCTGCGTGCACTGTCAAGGGTTTTGACCCCTGTTGAATTATTAGGTGACAGCAAAAACTGAATCAATAGACTGGGTAGATGTGGGGATCAGCTGTCCCCGCCCACCATTCTATCCCAGAACAAAACTAAATCAATAGATTGGGTAGATGTGGGGATTGAGCTGTCGCCGCCCATCATTCTATTCCAGAACCAGGAGAACCGCACAGTTTTGCGCACACCAAAATGGTCGCCTAACCTGCCACCCACCAGTGCAAGCGTGATGGACCGGAAGCGCCAGGGATGAAAAGTGGTGCCAAAGGATAAATAGCAGTGCCTGTTAGATCAAAAGTGTCTTGAAATCACTGCTGTTTCTCTGAAGTGCAAGCTCAAAATGTCTATTTCAATTTGTTAAAAATCCGTTTTTATTGATGTCAACTAGTTGCTAAAATCATGGGCACAAGACCACTCTAAAGATTCAACCTTCTTGAGGGGGGTTCTACATCACCACTCTACTGTAAGGATGCCCATCAAAACAATGACAGCAAGGATTAGAGCTGTCAAGCAAAATCCTCCTGTCAAATTCAACTCCCAAAAAAATAGCTGCAGTACCAGCTTTGGACACAAGGCGGCGCTAGAGGTCTAAACTCTGACAGTAGAACTTTCCTTCAGGAGTTGCCAGCCTCCTGAGACAGCTGGAAACTTCAAAGCCTTTTTGGTTAATTAAGAATTTAAACACCTGCTGTTCCCTGAAGACAGGCTGATTCAATTAACATTGCAAGAGGCTGGGAAACCTTCTCACCTCAGAACTACACACAAGAAGCCAGGAGATCACATGGACATGCTAACTAAATGCTGAGTGGCCCCCTGGCCTGCTGACCTCAGCTGACACAATAGACTCTCGCAATTGAATGGGGTATGTTAATTTGGGTGGGGACGGTAAACAGAGCTCTGCCTGGCAGAAGAGACATGTGGTCCCTGACTCCCAAGTTTCTGGGGGCGGACCCAGACACTTTTTGTGAATTGAATTGAAGGCAAATATATGTTTTATAAAAACACTGATAACTAATTGTAACCAGATGACAGAAATATACAACTTTGGGATCTTTAAATTGACACATTCACTCCCAGTTCAAAAATAGGCTGGTCGCTCTGCGATGTTCTGAGCCAAAACCCTGCTAATTATTAATACTACAGACACTGTGTTTATGCTAGAGACCTAGTAAATTAATGGAATATGGGTAGAAAGGTGGTGTACATGTGTGCCATTTTTGGTAAACGTCCGATATTGGTAAATCAACTAAAAATGAAAATAAGTTGTCATTTTTTAATGCAAGCCCCCAGGAAGATCAGAGTTGGGCCAGAACGTACCTTAAGTAATCGGTAATATGTACATGTAATGTCAAACAACTGTGTATCTGGGAAATATGTGTAGTTATGAAAAATGATTTCTAAGGTAAAAGCAAAGGGGAGTTTCTTCAATAGATCATAAATGGCTGACATCACTCTGACACACTATCCTTTCTTAAATCAGGGACCAAAGAATCCTTTGGCCTATCAAATCTTGAGAGGGTTGGGCATGCAGAATTAGCCGACCCATCCATTTTCAAAACACATAAAAAGAGCCACTGGAAGCCAGACAGGAACTTTTTCTTTTTCACTTTCTGTGGAGCATTTTGACAGACAACGTCACATCCAGACTTCAGACTTCACATCCAGAGATCCAGACTTAAAATCCATGAATCTCCAGAGACCAGAAATTAACTCCAGAACTTGTAGCAGAGAGGCCTGAATCCACAAGCTGAATCCTTTTTCAGCAGCCCTCCAAATCATTTGCAAACTATTTATCAGCCGGGCGAGCTGTTTGAATTTTTGCCAAGAACTTTTGCCAGAACCAGAGACCCAGAAGGCAGAGTTATCCAGAGAGACCAGACCCAGACCAGATCGCTGTGCAGTGCTGAGAGCTGACCCAGATCGCTGTGCGCGGAACCATTACCAGAGAACCGCAGCCAATCCTGACCCGATCCGTGACGAAGTCGCATTCCTGTCCAACATATAATGTGAGTACTCAGCCAGGACTGTGCAAAACCAATCTCTTAGTTTAAAATAATCTAATTCAAACTATTTTAACCTATTGAGAACTGCATCATAGAAATCGTGTCCCTTCCTTTTGATTCAAAGCTGGAAAATTGTTCTCTGTCATTCTGAGCTTTACTTTTATTTTGAGAATCTACCTTCACAAAATCGGCCGTATCTCTTGAACCATTGGTGCTAGGAACGAAATTTAACTGTCAACTAAGATTCTGGGCTTTCCAACGAACCCAGAACCGACTTTCTATTCATTATACTTTTTCCGTAATCGCGCTCGACGCACTCGGAAAAATTGCTGCTGTTTGCGATTTGGCTCAATTTCTTCACGTGTCAAAATAGCAGCTCCTTGCTTTCCTTTGCTGAATTTGTTTGTAACCTGATAATCATTCATAGAGCATTGCTAAAGTGATCCTGAACTAATTTAAAGTAGCTATCACTCACCCTGAACCTCCTATAGGGAATTAAAAGCAATTTGAGTATATTTTCACGTCATTGGCACCACCTTTCAAAGGATTTTGCCTGTGTTTAAAATCATCCCTGTTGATCTAAGCTCGGTAGGGGGGAACTGGATCGGGATTGTACTGTGATTGTATTCGTGAAGACTGTGTGTGTTACTTCCATCTCCTTACATTGCATAGGGGGGGGTGAATTGTCAAAGAAAAAGTAATCATATTATCTTTTGCTGAAGTCATATCAAATTATTTCTGTGTTGCATTCTGTCCCACCTTGCATTTCCTTGAACCATATAAAGCATTCTCTGCTACCTTAGTCCTCTGTTCCTAGTCATAAGTCACCAGAACTGTGCTATTGTAGGATTACCTATTGCTGATTACTGCTCATATTCACAAGTGTGATATCAATTATTAATTTATTATAAAAGTGCGATATATGTATATATTGTTTAATTCTCAAATAACCCTTTTAAATTAGCAAAACAAACTTACTTCTTGGCTCAGTGGGGTCAGGGGGATTCTAACAGAGGGGTGTTATATACGGGTTGTCATCCAGAGTACACAAACTGGACATACAAATATATAAATAAGGGCTTCCCTTGAGCAATCCCAGACAAGGCACTGATTTAGTGGGACTGCTTGATTGGAGTCATTAACATCACCTTTACTCAAATAACAGCTGTTCAGAATGGCCTGCAGACCTCGCGCTCTCCGTGCGCACCTTTATTGAAATCAGCTTTTTGTACATGGGCTGCAGACCTCGCGATCTCTGCATGACCGACAACTTGGATCAGCTGTTTCTTCAAATGCCTGACTATTTCCTGCAGCGGTCGCATTCATTTCACAAAGGTAAACCTTGCTTGCCTCATTCGCTGGCACAGGCCTCTTTATGAATCATGTGTGCATTGAAAGGGTTATGGTTTTTTTTTTAAAAGAAGAAAAATCTCAAAACCTGCATCTCTGTTTTTTTTGCGCTTTTCAAACGGAGCTGCATGTTTAGGAAAGCAAGTGTGTTTGAGCACGTGTTTTCTTCCCAGCATTCAGCTGTCTGTGCTTCCGGACTTGCTAACTTGAGGACCATTGACCAGCATTGCATTAGCTCGCAACCCTTCCAAGATGGCTGCAGGACTTTAACTTCACCCGAAGTAGCCTGCCCTGGGCCCCTGCCCATTGGCCTCCTCTGCCTCAACTACCAATCTAGGTTGACCAGGAGGTGGGAGCTGGCCTGTGGTTCAAAGGCCCACCCCAAGGCCCCTGTCTGTTCCCTTTCTGCTACCAGGACGCTACATGAGACTATTGCCAGACCCCGACCCTCCCTGAGGCTGCTACCTCACTCAGCTATGAAACTGGACTACCAAAACTCTCTTACCTCACTCACCATGGGTTAGTCCCCTCCTTCTGATTGCCTTTTTTCTCCCATTCCTGGGCCCTTTTACTCCCCTCTCTGCTTTTCTCACAGTTCTCCCTGTTAAGCTCTCTAATACTCTTGTTTCTTCTCTCACCTCTATTTCCTGATTCATACTGCATTTCTATACATACAGTGCCTTATCATTTAACTTTGAAGGTCAAACTTGGGTGTGTTTTGCATTTAACTGTGTAGTCAAAATTGGGTGTGTTTTGCATTTAACTTTGAAAGTCAAAATTGGGTGTGTTTTGCATTTACCTTTGAAAGTCAAACTTGGGTGTGTTTTGCATTTATCTTTGTATGTCAAACTTGGGTGTGTTTTGCGTTTAACTTTGACAGTCGAAATTGGGTGTGTTTTGCATTTAACTTTGTAAGTCAAACTTGGGTGTGTTTTGCTTTTAACTTTGAAAGTCAAACTTAGGTGTGTTTTGCATTTAACTTTGTAAGTCAAACTTGGGTGTGTTTTGCGTTTAACTTTGACAGTCGAAATTGGGTGTGTTTTGCATTTAACTTTGTAAGTCAAACTTGGGTGTGTTTTGCTTTTAACTTTGAAAGTCAAACTTGGGTGTGTTTTGCATTTAACTTTGTAAGTCAAACTTGGGTGTGTTTTTGCACGTAACTTTGTAAGCAAACTTGGGTGTGTTTTGCATTTAACTTTGAAAGTCAAACTTGGGTGTGTTTTTGCATATAACTTTGTAAGCAAACTTGGGTGTGTTTTGCATTTAACTTTGAAAGTCAAACTTGGGTGTATTTTGCATTTAACTTTGTAATTCAAACTTGGGTGTGTTTTGCTTGTTGTTTAACTTTGGCCATTAATTGTAACCTGCTAGCTCAGTTACTGCCCCTCACCGCTCTATTTGTATACTCCTCACACTGCTTCCTCTCGCTACTCACCCATGCCGCTATCTGTTTTTTCCTATCTACTCCAACTGCTTCTCTATCAACTATTCTTACTTTCTCACTAAGTCTGGTAGGAAGAAGTTTAAAAAGGATATCTTGGCCTTCAGCCCAGGTCTCTCCATCTCTGATGCATCTTCCACCGCCTCTTCCAGACAGACCCTCACCGATATCCTCTTGGTTGTTCCTTTGTCCGATCTATGGACCCCTCATATGATCTCTGCGCTCTGTCCTGTCTCATCATCTCCCATTAATGGTGGCACCCGCTGGGAAGTCCTCCTGGATCCCTTTGACTCCTCCAGGGTCATCTTTAATGTCTATCTAAATGGCACTGTCATGGTCCAAGCCCCTCGGGCCAACCCCCTCCTCTTCGACAGACTGTTCCCTTACCTCATCAACTTCCTTCTCCGGCAGTCCACTCCTCTCCTCCCTTGGCTACATGGCCCTCTCTTCCATCCTTCTCTACCTGACCTTGGGCTCCTCCCACACCTCTGCAGGGTGTACCTCTGATTTGTAACCCTCCCCAGAATGTCTTTAAGGCTGGCAGCCTTCTTCATCTTGCCACTCTAAACTCTTGCACTGCTGTCAAACACTCCTTTGACATCTGAAACCTCTTGGAAGAACTTGACCTTGATGTCCTTGGTCTCACCGAGACATGGTTCATGGCCAGCTCTGTCACGAGCTTTGACACTCTCCTCCCTGTTGGCTACAACATCCTCTCTGCGCCCAGATCCTCCCTGCCCAGAAGGGGTGTAGCCCTGATCTTTCCTGAGTGGATTCCTGTCTCTATCATCCCCAACCAGACGTACTCCTCTTTTGAATACATTATTTGCAGACTCTCTCTCTCTCCTAACCACTCCCTTACTGTTGCTACTCTCCCTTGGCCGCCTGGTCAAATCAGCTCATTTCTCTCTGAGTGGGCAGATCTCTCCTCCTCCCTCCTGACCTCAACCACTCAACTTTTCCTCCTTGGTGACCTCAACATCATCTCGATTCTCCCTGTTCCTTATCTGTACTCTCCCGCAACCTCTGTGATTCCCTCTCCCTTTCTATGCTCCCCTCTGTCCCGACTCACTCTGCAGGACACACACTTGATGTCCTGATCACCTCTGGCCTCCCCCTCTCTACCCCACTGACTACTCCTCTCTCCTGGAGTGATCACCGCCTCCTCTCCTCTCATGTTCCCCTCTCTTCCCCACAAGCTAAGCCTACCCCAACATTGCCACCACCTTTTCTGCCCCCCACCCCCTTGACTGACTCACACCCCGACACAGCCCTGTCCCTTCTCTACTCTTCTATTTCTGATACTCTTGATGCTCTTTCCCCTGTCATGAGGATCCGTTTCAAGTCCAAAGCAAAATGCAAATCCTGGCATGATTCTGACCTAGCTATGCTTAAACGTAAGTGTAGGACGGCTGAGAGAAAATGGAGGGCTTCTTGTTCATCCTCTGACAAACTGGCCTGTTGCCTGCTCCAACGACAATACCGGCTTTCTGTCCTCACCAAGAAGAGAGTCCGCATTCAAGCCCATGCCTCTGCTGCATCTAAAAACTTGACCAAACTCTTTAAAATCTGCAAGGAACTGGCCAACCCTGCGGCAGTCTCTACCCCTCTTGCCTCTGAGGCTCTTTGCAATGCTCTTGCCTCTCATTTCATCTGAGAAACCCAGGACACCCTCTCCACCCTCTTCTCCCCCTCTCCACTCTCTGTCTGCACTTGCTGACCCTCCTTTTGCCACCCCCACACCCTCCTTCTCATCCTTTTCGCTTTTCTCCCCTGACAAGGTCGCTAGACTAGTTTGATCTATGAAAGCATCGTCAAAACAGGTTCCTCCCTGTTCCTCTAAAACCATCAAGAAGCATATCGATACCCTTGCTCCGGCCCTTGCCTATTTCTGGAACCTCTCCTTTGCCTCGGGATCCTCCACCTCCCCTCTGAAGCACTCCCTTGTGCATCCTCTTCTCAAAAAACCCAGAGCTGATCCTTCTTGTCCGGCTAACTATCACCCAATTTCCATTGCTCTCTTTTTGGAAAAACTCCTTGAAAAGCTGGCCATCTTTCAGCTAAACCTTCATTCTGATTCTGCTGGCTCTCTCCATGATCACCAGTCTGGCTTTAGAGCTGCCAGAAGCCTGGAAACTGCTATCCTGATCATCCGTGAAGATCTGCTCTCCAACCTTGACTCTAACATTCCCTCTGTCCTCATCCTACTCAATCTATTTTCTTTATTCGACACGGTCAACCATACCACCCTGCAACCGTCTCTGTGATAACCTGGGTATCACTGATCAGGCTCTGGCCTGGCTGACTTCTTTCCTCTCTGATCGACCCTACCAGGTCCAACTTGGGCCCTTCCAATCATCTATCTCCCTCTCTACCTGTGGTGTCCCGCAGGGGTCTAACCTCTCGCCCTGGCTTTTCAACCAATACCTGGCAACTCTTGCTCACTTCATTGCCATTTTCTGATCAAATTTCCAGTGCTATGCCGACGACACTCAACTCATTTTCAGGCTGCCCTCAGCCACCTCCTCTCATTCTATCATCTCTGATTGCCTAACTGCCATTCAAGATTGGTGTGCCGTCAACGATCTTTGCCTAAATGCCAACAAGACTGAGATCCTCCTCATCGGTACACCTTCACCATCCTTTCCCCTCACTCTCTGGCCGGCCTCCCTTAGCCCTCCTCATACCCCTACCTGCGAGGCTAAGAACCTTGGATCATCTTTGACTCCACACTTTCCTTCTCCGCCCACTTCTCTGACATCTCCTCCAGGGGTACTCTGCCTTTCCTCTCCTTCCCCCAGAAGCTTGCTGTCTCCCTAATCTGGTTCTCTCTAGGTTGGACTATTGTAACAGCCTCTTTCTAAATCTACCTACCTCTACCCTCCCCCCTTTACAACTAATCCTGAACAGAACTGCGAGACTTGTCCTTGACCTCAAACCCTGGGATCGTATCTCTCCAGCTCTGAAATCCCTTCATTGGCTCTTAGTGGATGCAAGGATTAAATTCAAAACCCTCTGCATTGTCCACAAGGCTTTCTGGGGCCTGGGTCCAAGATACCTTCAACTACCCCTCCATAAATACCTCCCCTCTCGAGCTCTTCGCTCCTCTAACTCCCTCAGGGTCAGTTGTTTTTCAAAGAAATAAGCTGGGGGTAGATCTCTGTCTTCGGCTGAGGCCTCCCTTTGGAACATCCTTGCTGTCACTCTGAAACTTGAGGAGAACCATCCCCGGTACCGGAAGCACCACATGACCTTCCACTTTGCCTCTGCCTTTGCCCCCTTTAATCCCTACTGATCTGTTTCTCTCTCGGAACTATGCACCTGGCCACCCTCTGTCCTCTGGTCCCAGGCACCTGCTCACCCTGGCACCCTCCTGCACTGCCTCCAGGCCACCCCTTTATTTTCTTCTGCACTTATCAGACATACCATGTCCACTAAACCCAGCACTTGCCAATTGCTGGCTGCACCACCACTGTTATTGCCTTTATTATTGATTTAATGTATTTATTATTATTTATCTGTTTCTCCTCTGCTATGCACTTTCCAATTCTCCCCCCTTCCATCCACTTCTCCTCTCTTCCCTTTCCCATGCACTTGCACGTTCTCAATGTTACTGGGCCTAGTAAGATCGTTGTTTTGCTGTCCCATGTTCCCCACCCTTGCCACACTCTGAAACACTTGTGTACGCCCGCGATATATATAAAATATCACTTCAATTCAATTCAAGACACTGCAGGCCTAATTCACAGAAACGTTTTATAGACAAAGCCCCATTGGAAAACGCTCTGTGAATCAGGCCCTCATCTTTCCAACTCCAGTTCTACAGCGCAATTTCTAAATGTCATTACATTAATAATTCAGTGGCACACATAATTATTTACAAATATTCACACAGTTGTTTTGTCGCATTAGGGGCACCGAGAAGAAAATGCATGGTATCCATTTCATTTTTTCTATACCCACTAAAAATATTTGGTTTCCTGTGACCTTGGACTATTATCTGACATAGTTGTGTTGACAGCCGTAGCTACATCTGCATGTCTGTGTTAGAGTCTCTCTGCACCAAGTAGAACATTGAATGACATCTTGTTCATGCAGGTAGAGCATCACATTTAATGTCAACCCCCAATGAAAAACCATTCCAGAAAAGCTTTATAAACATAGTAATATAATTCTTTAAGTTCCATGTTTTTCTTTCTCAACTCCATTATGATAGCAACATGTGCTGATTTTGTAATATCTTTTCAGAGCTACCAGGTTTTGTGCATTCTTACACCTGGATCTAATTCAATAAACACAGGAAACCTTCATCTTCAAATACCTGGAAAATGCTTAGCCTTGTTTTAGAAGTGACTAAGAGCAACTCCATACTGATCCTTCTGAACGATATAGCATTTAACTTGTCAAATCACAGCATTCTATTGCATTTCACTCTGGCCAGACTCCTTTACATGAGTAGTTGATCATTCTATTGCATTAGATTACAGTAGTTTAAGAAAGCTACGCACACTGCAACACAGTGTGCACTCTTTATCAGAACCAAATGCACCCCTTGTTAATTCATGTAGCAGGTAAAACATCTGTGTTCAATTTTAGAGGATACGACTGTCTCCTCGCTTGACGCCTGGACCAGTCATCCTGACCAGTTTCCTCACAAATGTGGTGACTCTGGACCACCAACCTCTAATGACTCTAGCAGAGTCTTTGCACTTCCACCCACATCTTGTTTAAAGTGTTTGTAGGGACTTGGAAGAATCCATGGCAAGAAAGGCTTTACTCTTGATCAAATAAAGAAGTGCCCGCCAATCCGCTTGAATCTTCACTTGTTCTGATTTTGTCTGTCAGCTGGTGTTACTATGAATCACTGCTAGGGAAGAAGTGGAGTGCACCTTTGATGCCCAAAGTCTCTCAAATGTTGAGAGAGCACATATTGGAAAAATATAGCATTGGTTCATGCTATTCAGATGCAACCTCCTTAAATCTGTGGACTAGCATATTCAAGGGGTGACTAAGGACCAGGTACATTCACCCAAATGTCTCCATTTGGAATTGGTGCTATGCCCCCCGAGTTCCTGAATTAATCATTTGAGAAAGGGTAATTGATCCTTGCAGTTGGGTGAGTGCTGATCTTGGACCTCAGCATTGTGGAACCTAAGGTAGATAAAGGGATTGATAATGTCCCAGAGATTGATAGCCACAAAAATAAAACATTTTTAAGATAAACAAAGCAATAATCAAAGGTCTATGTGAGAAAACCACTGGGTTCTGACTAAGAGGACATTGTGTATTCCATTTGGGGAATTTCTTTATCATAAAGCACTGGGTTATTCTGCACACACAAATTAACTAACTAGGAGGAAGTGATGTTTCATTTTGAGGGCATCATATTCTGGTTTGCCTTTTTTTATACCATCTGTTTCCAGTCCAAACATGGATCCATGTTAAGAGTGCTTCACTGTAAGCACTGATTGAACCCATCGAGATTTCATCAGGAAACACTAACTAGCAGTTCTGGCTTCTGAGAACAATATTACATCTCAAAATATCATGAACATGTTATTACTCCGATTTTTATCAATGATAGTTACCTGTCAATACATTGTTATTAGTAGGGAAATGTCTTGTTTCTGAAGATTGTTTATTGTTTTATTGAGCTGTTTTAATTTAGTTTTCTCATTTGTTTTGTTTAACATCCTTCATCACATTGAAGGTTGTTATTCTAGGTTGTCCAAGCTAAAAATTGAAGTACAGTATGTGACACAGAGAGATGTTGACTCCACTTTCCATATAGCTGAGTATTGTGCACACAGTGAAAGCCTTTATTCCACCAGATCAGTGCCTTCTCCAAAATAGTGTTTTGTTCTTTGAAAGACTATAATTGGGACTCGATATTTTAATGCACACAATTAATATCTGATAAAGAGGCTATCTAATTTATTTCAGATATCTAATCTGAATTTCAGCCTTTGGCAAAGACTAAAGGTCCAGACCTGAAAAGGGTGGCCACAGTGAAAGGATTGCCTTTTGAAACAATGTAGAACAGTATTGTTTTAGAAAGAAAGCCTCATAACTGACGAGGTGTCCAGAAGAGTCACAGGAGATTATGATAAGCTTCCAGAAATAACAGAAAAGTATCCTTATGAGTGAGGAGATAGGAAAGGGGTTTACAGGGATTTCGCAAAATGTTTCAAGGAGGCTCAATATTGATGCTTCTTAGGCTCACTCAAAATCATAAGGGCCCTTCATGATCTCAGGGTATCATCACGCCAGAAGAGTTTGACGAATACAAACAAGCTGTAAACAAGAGAATGTAGGCAGTTGAAGGTGAAAGGCAGATCACAAAACACACAGGGTATTGTAGAAAGAGAGACCGACAATGAATTGATACATTTTCATATGACGATTATCATCACCAATAAACTTAATTTTGATAAATAAAATCCATTATAGTTCATATACAATTTTATTAATAACATCAACAACAAAGGTAGGCAACCCTGATCCTTATCAAACTCAACTTGCTCCCGTTGCAAGGTTGTATCATCTTCAAATCCTGTTGCACCTTCGACAAGACTGTCACCCTCCAGTCCCCAAGAAACTCGGCATCTCCGGAAGCCTGAAATCCGCCAGAATAAAGGAAATGTGCAGAACTGAACTCTGAAGGTGCAGCAAAGAAAGAACCAAGAGACAGGCCTCCTCGGTCTGTGCTCCAAGATTCTGGAGCACATCATACATCAACATCGGACTTGTTGCATCACTTCAAGAGTTCAGGAAAGAGCTGAAGACCACCCCGCCCCTCTCATGTTAGCTCCCTGCTCCCCTTTTCTCTGATTCTTGGGATTAATACAATCCATTATAGTTCATACACAATTTTATTAATAACATCTACAACAAAAGTATGCAACCCTGACCCACATCGAACTCGACAGGCTCCTGTTGCAAGGCTGCATCATCTTAAAATCATGTTGCATCATCTACAATGCTGTCACCCTGCAGTCCATGAGAAACTCAGAATCTCCGTAAACCTGCAATCCACCAGAAGTAAGGAAATGTGCAGACCGGAACTCTGAAGGTGTAGCAAGGAAATAACCAAGAATGACAATTGACAATAATATCTGCCATAGAGGAAATTCAGCTAAAACAAAAGAAACTGAATAATTCTCGGGCCACCGGCCCTGATGGAATTACAAACCTCTAACTAAAGCAACACCCCGAGTCTTGGGCTCCGTTTATTAGGACAATTTTCAAAGAAGCAGCAAATGCCATTCCAACATCATGGAGAAAGGCCCATATAGTGCCTATTTTTAAAACAGATGACAAAGCAGACCCTCGCCAGCACAGGCCAATCGCATTGCTAGACACAATAGGAAAAATCTTCGGACCCAAGGCCCTGGAAAACCTGCAAGGTTGGATAAATCAAACAGGACATTTTGACCCACTACAAACAGGTTTTGTTAGAGGCCTAGGTACAACGGTTAACATCCTGCTATTAAGTGCACTAAAAGCTAAAGTCAAAGAAGGTAAACAACGGCTGCACTTAATATTCATCGACTTGGTTCAAGCCTTCGATCGGGTTGACTGGGCAATCCTCTGGGAAAATATGGAAAATCTAAAATGCCCAAGATCAATTACGGGTCCAATAAAAGCATTGTACTCTGAAACATCGGTAAAGGTAAGACTCAACAGAACAGGAGGTCTATCTAGCGAAATTCCAACTGCCCGGGGGGTAAAGCAAGGTTGCCCCCTGGCACCCGCTCTCTATATTCTGTATACATCAGACTTTATGAACACCCAGAACTCGATCAGATCCTTTCCCCATCCTTGGGAAATGAAAAAATGTCAAGACTGACTTACGTCAATGACATCATTTTAATAGATCAGACGCAAGTGGGTCTTCAGAGACAACTGAACAATCTCCTTGTTTATTTGGAAGAAATAAACTAGAACTGAACAAATCAAAAACAAAAGTAATGTCTTTTGAAAAAGGAGGAAATGCAAAACAATCATCAAGCTGACCGTAGACGGAATTCAACTTGAGAAAGTAACAAACTTTAAATACTTGGGAATTATATTAAACAACGGCTGGGTAGAAGTCCCGATGGAGGGACACATGTTTGTGAAACTCAAATACCTGATCACCCAATCGAAAATGATAAACCGAAGTTTTGGCCGATTTTCAGTACTTCTTATTGTACATTTCTACAGAGTCAAAGTTGTGCCGACATTAACTTATGGCGTAGAAGCAATGCCGGGATTGCCTTCAAACTTATGGCCAAAACTCGAAGGGAGTTTTTGGCGGGAAGTTTTAAATCTGTCCAACTCTACCCCATGGTGGCGATAAGAAGAGAATTAAGTTTAAATTCAATGAAAGCCCTGGTGGAACGCAATACACTGATGTTATTTGGAAAAGTCATTGATCCATCAGCAAAACCCATCTTGAAAATCATCAGAAAAGAAATGGAGACCGAAAACAATGCAATGCTACTCCACTGCAGGACTAAGAATCGTCTGCTCCTAGAGAAAATCGGCAGCACAGAAGATTATTTGTTAACCAATCCCACGAAGATCAATGTAAAACTTCTGAAAATGGACTGGATAGAGACCAGCGATTTGGCAAATCAATGTAAACTGCTCACAGACCTCCCATGGAATCCAAAAAAACTGAATGAAGTGCTTCCGTATTTAGTAAAATGCCCAAATCAACGAACACGACAAGCCTTCCTCTGGATTAGACTGAACTTAATTTATACAAATGAAATCTTAGCAATTAGAGGAAATGTAACATCAGGCAAATGCAGATTCTGTCAGCCATCTACCCATTTGGAATAGAGAAGACGCCTTCTACTTGAATGTTGGGGCTTGGAGAATATCAGATATACCTGGCTGGGCCACTTCTTCAGAAACCTCCATGTTTATAGTGAGGATGACTGGTGGGCGCGTCTAATGAGTGGGGAAAAAAACAGCTGGGTGATCGCTGTGGTGGGATTTTTTTGACCAGCTGGGCTTGGAAAAGAAATGAGGGAAAGTGGTGGAGTGTCATGGAAAATCAACAGGAACATCTTGGACTGCTGACATCGAGCCCAGGGAATAGCGGAAGGACGATCGGATGGACTTTCTTCGTTTTCTCCCACAAAATTATATCCCCTTCACCATGCACTTCTTCCCCCTTACTTCCTCCCCCCTCTCTACTCTCTTCTCCTCACTGTCTTTAGGTCTCTTCCCATCTTGGGTCTCTCCTTGTTTCTCCTTCCTCTCTACATAATCTCCTTGCAGAAGAGCGTCATTTTCATTTTGTAAAAATTGTTTTGTACAATTAAATCAAATACAAAAATAAAAATAAATAAATAATAATAATAACCAAGAGACAGGCCTTCTTGGTCTATGCTCCCAGACTCTGGAGCCTCCTCCCCATTAACATCAGACTTGCTGTATCACTTCTACCGTTCAGGAAGGAGCTATAGGCCACTCTCACCCTCTCATGATGGCTCCTTGCTCCCATTTTCTCAGCTCCCCCACTGGTTTCTTCCCTCTATGATTGTTCATATGCTCTGATGCTTCCAGAAGCTAGGTCCATACTCAGTAAATACCCTAACAATAATAATACCATGATAATGATGCAATGCAATAATTAATAAGGAAAGAAATCTCATATATTAATAAATTATTAAAATCAATAAGCTTTGATTATACAAAGGAATCACTTAAAGTATACAATTCATCAATAGATCTCTCAGTTGTAATGCTGTTTGACAATATGTCAAACAGTGTTCAGGTAAATACAAAGCTGGTGTGCATTGTCTGAGACCTGTTTCATATAATTATTTTTCCACTCCTCAGTGTTGAAGTCTTTTATTCCCCTTATTAATCGCTGAGTGTATCAAGTATTTTACTATGATACTTTTGGTCAAATAGCTTTTTTATGCATCAAATACTGGCATAGTACCATGTCTAGTATCTGAGCTGCCATCAGGTAAAGGAGGAGTTGTAGCGGGGAACAAATGTAAGAAACAAACCCTGTAGCACAGAGAAAATGGTTATGATCTGGGTACAGCAAGAGTAGAATAAATACAAGTGAGTCGAGGGTGAGCTCTCTGTATCGATTGAATCAAAATCAATTAGTGAATCCTGGCATTTTATATAGGGCACCGGGTGTTAGGCCTCAGTCCATAGTCTATTCATTTGAATTTTTCAATGCATGATTTCCCATTCCTTCAAAGTCTTTCAAACTGGACCGATTGTGTTTCAGAAGCCTTCCTTGGATCTTCAGTGAAGCCCATTAGTGGCAAAATGTGAATAGGATGTTTTACATGTGGAGAACCGATAAGCAAATTATCAGTGATGGAGCAGGAGTTCATAAGGACAATATGCATCATTTAAAGGCAGGATAAAAAGATGAAATCTACTTTAAAAAATCTTATGCAGTGTTACAGTACGACAATTATGGAATATATGATTAGGCCAAACAATCTCACAAAAAATGACTTTTGGCTACTGCTGAGCAAACTACTTTGAGAAAACATCGAACCACCAGGTGGCTCAAGGACTTGTGAATTATGGATTTTTTCTTCAGAGATTAGGGTTTATTTAGGAATCATACATTAGAGACCTTTCAGCAAGTACAACCTGATGTAATCCCCAACAAGGGCCTCTAGAATGCCCACTGCTCTAATGGGTCATATCAGACCCCTCAGTCCAGCCAAGCATTTTCATTGAACTGGCAATAGTAAACACGTGGTTTTATTTCTTAGGGTTCTGTCTGGTAATCCTTGGCAAGCATTTAAATTGGCTTGTTCAAATCCCCAATTGTTATGGGCAAATATCTGTAGGTTACTTTTTGGTGGGTTAGACTAGACCCACATGTAATATCTCAGAATAACTGGAGATGGCAGAGGAAGGATGATGCTCAAGAAAGCATGATTATTCTCTTTGTATTGTTTCATTCAAGGTAGGGCATTATTAGTTACTGAATGAGCTTACAAAGTTGGAGAAGGGACTTGGGCACAAAACGTTGAAGTATAAATTGAAAGAGAAGGTCAAATCATTAAATGCCATGATGAGAATCTTACACATGCACCAACATCAACCAGAGAGGTAACGGGGCATCAACAGACCTCTAGACTTTTAAATGGACTTTTAGGTTCTTAATGTAAAGCCAGCTGAAATGTACAATGTTACTGGAGGCAAGTAAACTCAGACGGTTAATTGCCAAAAGCTTGGGAGAAGAGCCAGGTCTTTAGTGACAGGTGAAAGAGTAGTGGAAGTTACTACATTTGAAGGGAAAGAGTTCCACAAGGAAGGACCAAGAATGGAGAAGGTCCACAAACACTTACATTTGGACAGAATCTGAGGAACGATGAGGAAACCATGTTCCCCTGAACAAAGACTGAACAAAGAACAAAGACAAAGAGGCAGACAACTATGGGCAGAGTTAAAAAGACAACAATAGATACCACAGGGAGTTTTATAAATCAACCACTGGTGAACAGGAATCCAACTTAAATGGTTAATTTAGGGAGAACCATTAGGTAAATGATGTAAGTCAAAAATGAAATAAGCAGCAGAATCCTAAAAGACTTGTTGTTGCTTGAAACAGAACAAAGAGGGGCCCAAGTGTAGGGAGTTAGTATAATCCTAAAGACATTGGATTATCTCAGAAGCAGTAAAGGTTCAAGTAAATGAAGAATGGAAAATGAAAGGTTTTGGAAATGAGCCACAGGTAGTAGTGGCAAGAAAAAGAAACATCATTAAATAAGTAGTCAGAGTAAAGTTATTATACAACTTGAAATCAAGATTCTTTAGAAAGGTAACCAGGGCTATGAAAGCATTCACAACAAATGGCCAGGATGTGGAACACCAGGTAGAATCAGAACGACCAAAACTATTGATCTGACTTAGTATATGGAAAGTTAGTAATCAAGTTGAATATAGTGAAGCGGTAAGGTTGAAAAGCAGCAGCAGTGGACTCTCACTCCTTATCCAAGAGGATAAGTAGCTGTGTAAACAGCTTAGTACAAAAATGAAACTTCATAGGAAACAATAGAAGCAGCAAGAGGCTGGATGTCAAGATCATACATGAATGCAGAAAGTGGCCCGCTCTGAGGAACATGGCAGTTTAGGATAAGAGTGTCAAAGAATAAGGACAATGAGAGACATATTGGCAATAATCAAAAAGATAAAAAGAGACCTAAGAAGAAGCAGAGTCATAAATGCCAAAGCAAGAAAGATAGTTAAGAAAAATATGATGGTTAATGGTTTTGAAGATCCTTGACAAATCAAGGAAGACAAGACCAATGACATCCCCTACCATAACACACCAACCTAATGTCATCTATGACATCCATGAGGATGGATGATATGTCACAAAACCCAGCTTGGAGATAGTGAAGTCAATTGGCCCACTGAGCATGAATGACATTAGATTTGGGATTTGACGGTGCTTCAAGAACCCTGGCAAGGGAAGGAAGAAGAGAAAAAAGGATGGTATTTAGACTCAATGAGAGGATTCTAAGATGGCCTTGTTGGCTAGGTATGCCAGAGAGGACCGGGGTTCCCATTACGCAGTGAATGTTGAGAGCACCCAGGGCCCAACAAACCCTCGCCTGGCATACAAATGGAGGACTTAGCCAAGGTCAAGTTAGAACTGTCCTTTATTTTCCATAACAGACAGTGACAATACAGGAAAAATAGAATTATCCAGCAAACACAGCTCCTGAGCCCGTGTCTGGGGCTTTTGTTACGGTCTGACATCACAAAACAGGGCTCTTCCCCAAAAACCTAAGAGCATGCATTATTGGCTAGTTGGGGTGGTATTACCTATAGCTGGCACATATAGGGGTTATTTTACTGGCTTTTGCATGTCAGATGGGTTTGCCTGAACCTATTCCTCAGAAATTATTTATTACAGGGTTGCAGGGTTACCATTGACCCTTGCCCTCTGCCATCTACCGCTGGATTTGTGTTCCCTGATTGGCTGGAGCTGATCTCCCCAGGTCTGGGACCCAGCTCTGTTCCCAGCGCTCCATGCACCTTCTCAGGATGATGAGAAAGAGTATGTGTCCCCATTGTTGCCATCAGTATTACCACTTTGCCTTACAGAGGGCCTGCAGGCTTGCAACGTTGTAATGCATCACTTTATGTCTGTTTGGCTGGGAACAGCTACTCTTCCCACCAGGAGTAAATGGCCATTGTTCTGCTCGGCTGCTCCACATGGGTGAAGACCGCAGAATGTACCTTCCTGGTCTGCAATTAGTGAAGATTTATTCTTTCATTTGCAGGTGCTCTTTGACTCTGAGGCTTAGGATGGCTGTATGAGAGAATATCTGTTTGCATATGTATTTGTCACTGGCCCTCCTGTGGGCTGTCCAAACAGTGACTGGCATCTTGTATTTCTGGCTCTTCAGGCTGTCATGCATACAGGGGTCAAGAGGGACATTCCAGTGACCTTATCTTCAGCCTCTTAAGGAAAGAGGTTAACAATAGCAGACTTGAAAGATTGAAAATAAATATCAAGAAAAAGAGAGGAGTTCAGGATAGGGAGAAGTGTCTTACAAACACAGGAAGAGCAGGGCTCAATTCAGGAAAATGGAAGGATGCTTTTCAAGGAAAGAGGAGCACATGAGTCAAAAATACATCAATGAAGTGGAACAAGAATTAAGTGACAGCAGGACAATAGGCAACATGGTGGGAACCCTACTTGAATATTAGAAATAGTTATTTATGAAGTTGGACAGCAGTTTCAATGCAAGAAAAATAGAAATTAAGTTTCCCCAAAATTATGAAATTTTTGTAAGTCTCGAGAGGGAAGTGATAGACTTTGCTAGCTGGGAAAGAGTAGGAACGGTGCCAGTAGCAATCAGCTGCCTTGGTGGAAGTCTTAAGAATATTTCCGGCTGGAGTAAACCATTTAGAACAAATAAGACAGAAGTAAAGAGATGAAGATTTAATTGGAATAGATACTTTAAGAGGTTCAGTAATCCAGGTGTTGAAGGATATCAATCCTGTGTTGACATCCGAGGAATTGATGTGGCTTGAGCCATCCAATACATTTATAAACTCTTCAAAGACCTTCTTATTTGAAGGTCTTGAACGAACAGTGGGCAAGTGACAGAACAGGAATTGAAGGACATTACTCAGCTTTAACTAGACAAAATGACCCTTGTTTGCTTCATTGATCTCTTCATCCCTGAAGTTCGAGTTCACATAGATATAACCTCTCTCTGTGCTTTCATTGGACTTGCATTAGTGCTGATGTAGAGAGGAAGATGAAAACGTCATCATAGCTACTGCCCTCTCCCCTAGCACAATATCGCACATGTGAGAAACATTACTCACCAAGTACCGTCCTTATCCAAGACAAGTGCAGCAGGAGATGGACATGATCTAAGCTAAAGATAGCAATAATAAATGAGCCAACAATGAAACAATACTTGTGCATAAATTACAAACAAAGCAAATGTGCACTCAAAATGAAGGACACAAATACTAGGTAATATTTGCATTTATTCATGAAGGATATTAACACGGCATCCATTTAGACATGCAGACTACTAACATAAGAGATCTATAGGCTGAATGCAACATGAACGATACACAAATATAACTAAATATTGGTGTACTATATAAATAAATAAATAAAAATAAATAAATACATTACCAACTATTGTAGTCAGCACTATGATACAGTGCGTCCATGCTCAGCTTGCTGGCTATGAGGACATCTACATCAGTAGTCGGAGGAACACTCCCGGAACAAATTTACATTTGATATGATATGATATTGCATTTATAACGCGCCGTTTGGTAATTCTTCCTTGAAAATGCAGTTCTGCCTATTTGCCGAGGTTTCCCGATCCTATGTAGAACGTGAGCTTGTGTATTTTAAAATATAATGCTTGAATGCAGCATTCTTTAAATAAATGCATTGTTTAAAAATGACTGCGTGAGGCCCTGAATAAGCCTTGCTTGTTTTTTTGTGCTTACCTTTTATCTGACTTTAGTGACTGAAGGACTGAGTAAGGCGTGCAGACCTAGGGCCAGATTACACAAACCTTGGACTAGTGAAACTGCAAAGTTGCACAGTATTAGCACTGTTAAGATGGATTTCTGAACTCTGTCCTGGAGGGGCAGAAGTTCAGAAGGCCAGCCTAGTTTCTTGGAACGCGGCGGTCAAGACTAGGTCTCAAGAAGGATGAGGGTGACTGAAAGCCCGCAATGAGCACACAAAGCAAGGACACTTACAAATTACTCCAAGCAGGTGTTATATTAAAAATATAGACACATTTATTACAAGACCTTTGTAATATTGACCATAGTAAAGAATCACGATCGAACTCAAGTAAACCAATACATCACAATCAAATACAGTATATATACAATTACCGAAGGGTCTAAAGAGTTAGAAGCACGAAATATGCAGACCGCCTAGATTGGGAGGAAAACAGGCAGTGCAAGTAATCGTTTAGACCCAGTTTGCCTTCAGAGGCCACCTAACTAGAAGGAAGTCCGAGCCCTACGAAGAGTGGAGCCTTGTGCTCAAAAGTACCTGCACACGCTGATGGGCCAAGGGGAGTCTCTTCAAGGAAGTCAGGCAGTTCAGAGTGGTGAACAAAGGAGGGCGAACAGATCTCCGCTATTCAAGCGCGGCCTCCACTGGCGGGCAGAAGCAGAGCGCGAGTGCGAAAAAGGTGTGTTGTTTAACACAGCGAGGAAAAGCTACGGGCTACTGCAGGGGGGCGACCAGTTCCTAGCTTTGCTACTCACCGGTCCCCGATGCAGGCAGACCCAGGCTTCTCAGCGTCAGTTTCAGTGCTGGCAGGTTCCGATGCGAGCAGGGGACGTCTTGGCGTCGTGTAGATTCCGCGGCAGCAGAAGTTAGAGTTGAGGATGTCCCAAACGCAGCGAACCCGCACAGTTTGTTACCACAGCAGGGCAACGAAGCGGCCGTGTGTAGTTCAGCCCAATGTACACTTCTCACTTCAAACCTGAGAATGCCAAGTGTACGAATCGTGTGAGAGTGCTAAGGACTTGGAATACAACACAACCTGACGGCAGTAACAGAGCAAGACTCCTGTGTAGGCTGGTTAGTCTACTGGATGGCCCAGAGACGCTTCCGAAGGCTAACGTGCAGGAGATGATGAAGATGCCGAGAATAGTTGTTCCCACTATTCCAAAGGGTCAAAGTACCAGTACAGGCCTTCTCATTCGATCAGAGGCAGAATGGTTTCACAGAGCGACAACAGTGCAGAGGAGCAGTCCTTCAGCGGGACACCACCGATTCCTCGGTTCAGCCTCGTAGTTGCAGGATACTTGGCTCCTGTATCCGTCGTTCGTGAGAACTCAGGAGATCGACATGGTAGTGGTTTTTCCAGCCTCCTCTTATCCAGAGTTCCCTTCGCGCCAAAACGGAGAGGACCCAATGGGAGATCTGCTCTCAAAACACTCACACCATACGTGGACCTATCACAGACCATGGTGGTCCCAGGCATCCAAGACACACTAGACTCCCTGGCACCCAGGATGTGTATTGGGACCAGACATCCCAGCCCACATCCTGGAGGCACACACAAGGCCTGTAGAAGCCCACGAAAGCATTTGTGTTTCGCGTGAAAGTACATGCCCAAATAAGGAAGGCCCCGGGTCGGCTCAACCTGGGGAAGGTGAAGGGGGCAAGACGGTCAGCGGGCAGGACAAAGAGCCTCGTGGTCTGGCCATTTTGGAAGCCAGGCCACCATTTTGGGATAAGCGCGAGAAACACGCTTAAACAGCCAAAAGGAGCTCAAAACACAAAGAAACGATCGCTGCCACCAGTCCCGTCAGTGATTCACTTGCACCGTTCGTTAACAATCCAAAGAGAGTGTCTATGGCCTGTAGAGTGACGAGAGACCCAGGAGAGCAGTAACTTAGCTTACAGTGCCCTCCTGTGTCATGTTGCGCGAAAGCTGCAACATGATAAAAGAACTACGGAAAACAACGTTTCCCGGTACTGACTGTCTTAAGGGTATGTCAGTTTCCCCGTAAGAATGGAGCGAAAGCCCAGAGAAGTGCGGCAGAAGGCTGCGCTTCTCTGGCAAAGTCTAGATCATGGTGAAAAACAACAGCAAAAAGTTTAGGGGTTGCCACATGGAAGGAAAATTACCCACAATTAGGAAATCTTTCCTAACAAGCACTAGGGCAAAGTTTGCCCTATTTGTAAAAACACTGGGACATATTAGAAAACCATTGCACGATAACAAATGCAGTTTGGCATGGTATTAGCACATGAGAAAAAATTGCCTTTGAGCAAAAAAGATATATTTTTACTGCATTATTGCAACAGGGCAAAGTTTTCCCTATTGCTGATACGGAATGGTATCAGCACTAGGGCAAACTTTGCCCTGGTGAAAAAACGCTTTGAATATGTATCTTTTTTGCACTATGGCAATTTTTACCCTGGTGCCTATGCCAACCCAAACTTCACTTGTCATGGTGCAATTGTTTTCTAATATGTCCCAGTGTTTTTAAAAAGAGGGCAAACTTTGCCCTAGTGCTAATACTGGGCAAACTTTGGACTTGCACTGGTGCAAAGTTTCTGTAATCTGGACCCAGTTGCCTTACAGTGATGACCTTTCATTTTGCCCGTCCCCTGCCGTGCATTCCACGCGACGACTGTTTGACGCTGCACACCTTTTCACACATTGCCAAGTGATTGCCGGATACCAGCGCTGTGGCTGGCACACGCTCGATAAGTCTTGTCTGCATTCCCCTTGTTGGAAAATAAAATGTGTTTAATGCAACATGTGAAAGAACACGAAAGCCCGTGGGTAATCTGTGATGGCGGTGAAAAGCATGGAAACCTCAGTGATACCCAGAGCGAGATTATGTGATAAATGATTGCATTAGCCCAGACATCTTCTCATTTTCCTTCAGTCTGGCCTGTCTGCCCTTTCAGAACGGTGCCCCTGGTAGCAGTTTTTCCCTTCACTGACTCCAATCCGCTTGCTCGGTTGTCGAGTTGTCGTTGGAAAAACAAAAAGAAACATTTACTCTTGCCGTGTCATTTCATCGAATGTGTCTGCTCGTTCATTCGCAGTTTAAGGGGATGGTATATGTTGTGTAGTTAAACAAGCCCACTTTAACACAGGTGACAGGCATTGTTGTGATGATCCATCCATCACTCCCCCCCTCCCCCCCGGCCCCCCCTTCCTCAGTCCCCAGGCATGCTGAACTGCTGGCGCCTTCTACAAAGCGGCGGAATACCAACAAAAAGAGAGCTTTGGTTCATAAATGCTCCAAAATATGCGCCATTCCACCTTAGGTATCCTCTCCATTCTACATGCGTAGAGATTCATAAGAATAGCGGAAGAAATTGCACATTTATGTGGTTGCTGACTGCAGTAGCTGATGTCATGGATGCACTACTGTTTGGGCAGTATAACAATGTGGTTGCTTGGTAAGATCCTCTTAAAAGTCGATTCTAAGGAGCCGGGGCGTAGGAGACACATGCAATCTGGGGGGGACAGGGGACATCTTGGGGACTTTGCTTTATTTATTTATTTATTTATTTCTTGTGTTTTAGTCAAAGAACTCGACTTTTCACAAAATTAGAATCTAAATAGCAGTACGTAATAAATTACAAATGTCACTGTATAAAACAAGAGAAAAGAAGAAAAGAAAACAGAAGAAAATTAAAGGATGCAGCAGCAAAGAACATGTCTTTGTATGTTGTATTTCTGGATTTTTCATCTGACTGAGCTCATGGTAAGAGAGAGGAAATTACAATTACTTTCAGTGGGCCACAGCTAGGACGCTAGCTTGTTAAGAGGCAGATCACCTGTAAGTGGACTCCTGCCAAATAAAGGAGTTGAAGCCTTTTCTACCAACTGCAAGTTGCTACTTTATTTGTATGGGGCAAGGAGACGTGTGTGTCTTTTGGAATGGAAAGATGGGGGTTACAAAGAAAGAGGAAATCTTGTTTGTACCTCTGAGTAAGCCCTGTTATGGGAGTAGAGGGACCAGGTGTGTGATGTTGCTGCTTTGACTGTCCTCCGGGGGTGGGGGGATACAGCAAACAAGGAGGATGAGCGATCGCAAGCCCACCCCCTTGTAAGCACTCACCAGGTCCGCGGCCGGATGTGTCGCACCCGGGGATGCCTAGTAGGTGGGGTGTATGTGGACCCAGGGGGTGGCCAGAGGGGCTGCCCGCTATGTGGGCTGCCCCTCTAGCACCCCTGCGAGGGCCAGGCCAGCCTCTCACGATGAGTCTGGTCCCTCTTATTCCATCACATGCTGGCTTTAGAGCCTATCCTTTCTTTGCCTTTGCTCTTCTGAAAGCAGAGCTGGACTCTGATCCTTTCTCGTTTAACATTTGCTGCAAAGCCTGATATATTTGATTCTCTCATATGTTACTAGGACGGTAGAGCATGGTTCCTCTGCCCTGTTAAATTATTCAAAGAGCCTCTCTGGCCTTTCTTTGTCTCTCCCTTGTCTCACTGCTTGCTTGCTTGAAACATACATCCTTTCTTGAACACTCAACATATTCTCCCTAACACTGCAATGACAGCTGAAGTCTGTCTTCACTTCTATTTGTTACGTGTCTTGAATTGGCCTCTTATTTACGCTTTTCTGTCTGCAGGGGAAAGACATTTGCCAGTCACTGCCATGATGTTTCTACCTGGCCATAAAAGGGCAACAGCTAGCCAATATTGTATTTGAAGAACATGGCAAATTATGCCAGAGTCTGGAAACTGCCTTCTTAATGCCTACACAAGAGACACAACTCTTGCCTTTGTTTCTAACAGTAATTCAGTAATGAAGAAACGTGAGAACAAATATATTGCTTATAAATAAAGGGGATGATGTCACACTTGGTTAAGACATTTTGATCACGGCAGGAGCTAATTTCCAGCTGCAATTAAGCGATTACCTTTTAGACTTCTGGCTTTAAATGACGTTAGTATCACCGGGAAAGCACAGAGGTTGCTCAACAGGGTTCCTGGAGCACGGGGGTTACCCTACTCGTGGGCATGGATGATTGGAGGGCATTCTTGCCATGGTTTGGAGCCTAGCCTCTACAGCCATGATGGGGGTAGGGGCCTATTACTTTTGGTTGTACGTACCCTTTGAGGGTGGGCAGACATTGCCTCCTGCTTTAGCCCACTAACAGCTATGCTTTGCAACTTTATCACACATACCTGTCAGGTGGCATGTAACTCAATGCTACTAATGTGATCAGCCTCAGAAGTCTGGAATCCTTTGCCACATCAACTAGGGTACAGGATTGCCACCTGAGACTTACCCATGTCTGAGTCGGCATCTGTCGCCCTGTGGGGAAGACACACACAGAAAGAGCAGGGCACAGTGCCCTCGTGGGTTTTTCACACTTCTTCCTCGGGGTGGGCACAATTCACTCCGCAGAGAAAGTGGCACATGCTGGGCAACATTCTCCCAATTTGACAATGTCACCCAAAGAGTGAAATTGGCCATTTGAAATACCTCTGTCGGCTTATTATTGCGCAATCCACACTGATGGGTTTAAGCACCTGCTTAACGCGAGATGGCAACTAAGGGCATTTGCCAATGCACTCAAGAATCACAGGACACCCTCTTACCAGCGACATGCTTACTCATTCTAATCACGAATTGGAATTTATCTGGGGTCATGTTAAATGTATTCATTTATTTATTACATGTGTAGCATCACGCAAAACCCCCAAGCATCAAGGCGCAAAGTAAACTGGATGGAGTGGACCACTTCCATTGGCACACTTTTCTACTTTTCTGCCACAAAATGGAAGATTTTAGCGTAAAAGGCAGTTAAAATCACATTGCTTTTCCACTTTGGAAGAGTGTAAATACCTTGCGCAATTAGCGATTGGTGGCAGAATTGACAATGGCTTCCTCTGGACTCCGCCCTCTTTTACCAGGTTTCATTTTCAAGCAGATACCAGAGGAATCCCTTTCCTTATTTCCAGAATGAGAATCCATGCTGCTAGTAAGGCCGCATTTGTCTGGTGGAGCAGGAAATACAGGGGGTCCTGGTGTGTCCACTCGGCTCCTGACCACCACCCAGAAAATGCATGAAAATCTGGCCAATTAGAAAAAGCAACAGTAATAGTGTTTTCCACCATTTTTTCAGAACCAATTGATCTGGAAAATGCTGTGTTGCATTGGAAACTGAATGCATTCACTCTATTATCCCACCGGAAGATTAAGCCAGGTGCTGAACACAGGTGTTACATATTCCTGTGCACAATCTGCATTTGGATAATGAACTAAGTTAGCTACCTTACAAATGGTATCTCCTCTGAGGCTTTACCGTCTTAACCCCTTCACCGTCATGGGTATTTTCCCCCAGTGCCAAGGCCTTTTTTGGTGATTTTGGTATGTCGCCATTCAATCCCGTGTAACTTCTTTGTTACATGAGATATCTCGTCCAAAGTTGGCCCATTTTTTCCCACATGTGGGCGGTCATAACGCCACCCAAGAATCCTATTTTGCAGTAGTGGGGTGAGAGAAAATAACCAAAAAAGGAGAACATTTCTGTTTTTTTCCGAAAATGCCAATAAAATGTTGTACAAAGAAGCCTGTGGTGTTTTCATTGTAAGTGCTAGGAACAAATGGTTTGCTGTGCTGGATTCGCCATTTTCCAGGCTTTCAAGAACAGATTGAGTGGAAACCAAAATAACATTTTGATATGCTAATCAGCCGTTTTGTGATCGGTAGGCGATTTTGGCGTATTTGTCTAATAGGACATGCGTGGACGGAATGGAAGAAAAGGGTAGGAAAGCTGAATGGGAAGCCAGAAAGGCATACATTTCTGAAAAGTAGATAACATTCCATGTTTAGGAAGGGGTGATTTGCGCAGGTCAGGCAACAACTATGTAGGGAAATATTCCATAGTTTGGAGGGAAAATTGGGAAAATGACAGAAAAAAAAACAATTTCCGCACATTTCACTCTGGTCATACACCGAAACAAGCAGCCAACAATACATGGCCTACCTTCCCACAGGTTTCCCGACGAAAACGGTACCTCACATGTGTGGGTGCACCTACCTGGGTGCAAAGGGAAAAGCCTAAAACACTGGTAACCCCAAGTCTTTTCGCACAGCAGATTTTCAGGAATTTTGCTCATGTGGACAACCTACAGATTTGGGCCTAAGGTGTCGAAGCCACGAAGGACAACAGGGAACCCCATGCACAGGTGTCCTCTTTTTGGAAATGCATGGGGTTCCCTGTTTTTCTTGGTGGCTTCGACACCGTAGGCCCAAATCTGTATGTTGTCCACATGTGCAAAATCTGCTCTGCCGATAATCCCAAGCCTTTCGGCAAAGCAGATTTTGCTCATGTGGACAACCTACAGATTTGGGCCTAGGGTTACGAAGCCACCAAGGAAAACAGAGAACCCCATGCATTCCTGAAAAGATATCCGTGGGCACCCCCTTTCCACTAAAAACATCCATGGTGGTTTAGTGACCCCCACACCCACCCAAAACAAGTTATAATTTTTTTATTTTTGTTTTTGTTTTGCCTCTTTCCTAGCGGCAGATTGTGCTAGCAATCTGTCCTCAGGGAGGGCTACATTAGATGCCCCCCATCCATTTGGGGTGTGGGGAGAGGGCCACCCCCTTTCCACTAAAAACATCCATGGTGGTTCAGTGGCCCCGCAAACCCACCCGAAACAAGTTATAATTTGTTTTATTTTTGTTTTGCCCTTTTCCTAGGGGCAGATGGGCACATGTGTGTGGCCATCTGCCCCCCGGGGGGTGGCAAAACGTAGTGCCCCAGGCTTGGGGGGTGGCACTGCCAATATTTGCAGTGGCCTCCCCCACCCCAAATGGATGGGGGCATCTCATGTACTCCTTCCTAGGGGCAGAAATCAGGGAGGGCTACATAAGGTTCCCCCATCCACTTAGGGTGGGAGGGACACCCCCCTTTCAAAAATCCATGGTGGCCAGTGGTCCCACCCGCACCCCCCCACCCAAAACTACGTTTTTTTTGTTTGCCCCCTTTCCTGGGGCAGATGATCACCCATCTGCCCCCAGGGTATTACCCCCAAGCTTTAGGGGTCAGGGGGGAGAGGGCAGCTTACATAGTAAGCAGCCCCTCCCCCACTTCAAAAACAGATCCCTGCACGACACACCAAACACATATTCTGGGGGGGATAAATGACATTACACCCCCCCTCTTAAAATTGTGGGGGGATTTGTCCCCCCTGCCTCCTCATGTCCTACGCCCATGCCTTTATCACTTCATTTATAAGTGCCTCGTTCAAATCAGGCATTGTCCCCGATCTTCTTAAGGATGTGTGGGTCATCCCACTCATTAAAAAATCATCCTTAGATCCAAGCAACCCTGCCAGCTATAGGCCCATCACCACAGAGCCATTTTTTCTTAAAATTTTGGACCGTGCTGTCTATGTGCAAATTCAAGATTATCTTGATTCTAATAAACTTCTCGGATTCAGACAATCCGGCTTCCGGCCGAGACATGGAACGGAAACTGCCCTTATCGACTTAAAAACACAAATTGATGACTTAAAGACAATGGCAAGTTGGCCTTTCTACTTCTACTTGACCTCTCGGCAGCTTTTGATCTGGTCAGCCATCAAATACTCTTCCATCATCTCAAAATTGCTGCCCACTTTGCCGATGAAGCTACCTCCTGGATTAGAACCTTTCTGGCCAACAAAACCATGAGGGTCTTCTCTCCCTCTGCCTCTGCTGAACCGTCGCCTGTCCCGTGTGGAGTCCTACAAGGGTCCTGTGTCTCGCCTCCACTATATAACGTGTTCACAAAACCACTCTTTGATATTCTTGATTATTTGTGTGTCACCTATACTAATTACGTGGATGACACCCAAATACTCATCCCTATCACGGCCGACCACGTGACAGACACGAAAGCTTTCAATGATGTTTACCTAGTAATTCAGGCCCGGATGGCGCAACATGGGACATGACGAAAAGACAGAGCTACTTATCCTAGGCTCCCACTTTAGACTCAATAGATTATAACCCGCCTTCAAATCATTTTTGATTGATGGCAATACCATCAAGGTAGCTAATGACACAAAAACTTTAGGTATATATCTCGATTCCACCTTGTCTCTAACAAGACAAACTTATGCTGTGGTCTCTTCATCAGCCTATACATGTAAACTCATCACAGCATGCAGACCTTTCCTCACCTCGGCTAACTGTATCATTCTTGCCAGAACTCTCATCTTGTCAAAGATTGACTACTGTAATGCCGTGTACTTAGGGACGAGTCAAAAGAACCTCAACAAGTTACAGGTAACCCAGAATAACGCCATCAGGACTGTCCTTAATATTCCCAGGAAACAACACATCTCTGACACCAGACGCAGCCTACACTGGCTTCCTGTTGCACAAAGAATCTCCCTCAAGACCCTTGCACTCACACATAAGTGCAGGTCCGACCAAGCCCACAATTACCTGGCTAACTGTTTTACATCTCACACATCTGCCCACCCTATTAGATCAGCCTAAGACCATTCCCTATCTGTGCCCAGATTCAAGCTGCAGAAAGCAGGAGGGTCTAGCTTCCCAGTCCTAGCTTCCAAACTATGGAACTCACTACCCAACCCACTTAGATCTGAAACATCTAATCACTCTTTCAAGAGGAAAGCCAAAACGTGGCTCTTTGAGCAAGACAAAAGTGGCCCCTTGCTTACAAAAACTAATCGCTCGCTGGTTACCGGACGGTTAGTCACTCGGAACAATTGACCCCCACTTGAAGCTGTGTTTTACTGTGGATTTTTTTTGCATAATTCATTCCAAATATTGTAAATATATTGCATAATGTATTGTAAATTTTGTAATACTGCATAACTATTGTAAATTTATTGCTGTTTTTCTCCCATGTTACTTCCACCTCTGTACATTATGTTAAACTTATCTCACTGTGTAATAACTTTCTTGTGACCTACTTATCTGTAAATTGTAACTGTAAGAAATGCGCCCAGATGCTTTTGGGCCAGGCGCGCAATACAAATAAACTAAATACAAATACAAATGATGCTGAGGAATGCAGTGAGCGCCCGACCCATCAATTGTGTAATGAGGGAGGCCAGAATTTTATTATCAGAGTAAGAAGTAGGTTTGATGTAGGCAATCATTTTTAGAAGATCCGGGGTAAAGAGAGGAGAGAATTTGGTCCAGAGGGACAGTGTGGGTGCCGGGGTTCATGGGATGGCAATGCTGTCAGATGTTTATTGAATGGTCTCTCAGATTTGTCTATTTCTTCATTAAAAAATGTGTAGATTCCGTCATATTTTTCCTGAGTTGCTGGAACCTCGGGTCAGGTGAGGGGTTGGTAGTGTATAGGCACGTTATAAATACCATATCATTTTATATCATATCATATCATATCATACAATGCTTTATGTAAATGATGGGTTCATGGCCTATGCCGAATACAACTTTGTTGATTGATTGACAATGCTTTACTAGTTCAAATAGTGTTTTGCCACAATGGTAGTGGAGTAGTAAGCACTTTGGCATCAGCAATCCGAATCCAACAGTTTATGCACAGAGATTTGAGATTGTTGAGGTCTGGTTTTTGTGTCACCATTTCTCTAGGCCTCTGATTCAACATTTGGTGGAGGCTGGCTCGGGGGTGTACTATGGGGAGGATGGTTTGGTCTTAGTGCGGCTGGATTTTAGCAGGGCATGAGTGTCCCCCAGTTTCATAGCAGAGTTGCTAAATAATTCCAGGAGGCTGTTGGGTATTTTGTATAGATTTGGGGCCTAGTGGTATTTTCTTACCGCCAAAATGAAAATAATTCAGTAATAATCACTCTTTGCATTCAGATTAGATTTGGTATATAGTACTACAGTATACATACATTATTTCAGCACACTGATACATTTAGTGGTATACATTATGTTGGTATGCGTTATTGGTGGTATTTCTGGTGAGCATAATTCCTTTGTTTTATATGTGGCCCCAATATCCAGAACCCCTTATTTTTGCTTAGTTTGTTCGTGTGATCACTAGAGAGGCCTCAGGCTTACATTTCAGGAACACCACATTTTCAATTGGAGTGCCACCATGGGCTGGCCTCGCTGTCTTATCTACGGCAGCGAGCTAACATGCAGTATTTATCACCAACTTATCTACATCGGTGAACTATGTCCAGGGCCTCTCTTTCTGCTGACTCATGTACCTCCAGCAGCATTTCTTATAGTCTAGTCTATTTCATTATATTATTATTATATTCCTTTCTGAAACATACACTTATATACTAAATGGAATCATGCACACAGCTACCACTAAGTCTATTTTTAGCAAGCTTAAAAATGACAATTGCACTGTCTAAACCTCTCCCCATATTATCAGTACTGTAATGGTAGATGCACAAAGGAAAGAGAAAATAAAAAACACTACCCGTTTGCTTTCAGATATTTTTGTGTATTATAAAAATTGCATTTAAACACAATCTTACTCTTTTTACAGAAATAAATGAAATAGCACAGTCAACATTATCTGTAACAAAATGAGAAGAGAGCAACGAGAACAGTCGCAACATTAAACCTGATGATAAAACACTGGAATTCTTTCTTCTACACTGACTGAATAGTTTCGCACTCATGCACACTGCCCCCGTATTTTGCAATGTATAATTACCTAATCTGATCAGCATGTGAAATTCTTCGGCTGGTCGCCTTCTGGATGGGGCAATTCCCTCTTCAAGCACCCCCAGTGAGAACAGGCATCTGCCGTTACTCAAACCGGGGATTATTGCCTGGGATTCCCAGTCTCTGCAGCAGTGCAGCTGGGATCTGCTTTTTCAATCAGGAACTCAGCCACCAGCCAGGTCTTTCTCCCAGCTGTGTGAAAAGTCTTCTGCCTCTCTCCTTCCCCCAGATTCTACAGGAAAACTTGGTTACAGCCTCTAATATGATGCTTGTCCAATAAGAATCCCCTATGTCCTATCCTCCTCCTGCACACAATAGAAATCTTTTACAGTAAGCAACTGTAACAAAACTGATTTCCTGCTATTCGAGTCTTTGCTTCCTGCAAATACTGTGGACAGAGCAGCACAGAGCAGCAAATATTATTTTATTAATGAGTTAGCATGTTAGTTTTTTCAGGTAAAAAAAATATATGCTTTTAACTGTGAAAAAAAATATTTGCATTTTATATGTAGAAATCGTTTTTGACTGCATAGCCTGTTTTCATTTACATGTCCATGTTACACTGGCAACACATGCCTTGCTGTACCACCTTATAGCAATGCACAAACCCATGCAGTGGTGCTGCACTTCAAAAAACATGCTATACATTGAACCTGTGCAGTGGTGCTGTGCTCTGTGCTCCCAAAACAGGCTAAACAATCCTACAAGGCCCATATGCTTTTAACTGTGAAAAAAATGATTTGCATTTTATATGAAGAAATCGTTTTTGACTGCATAGCCTGTTTTCATTTACATGTCCATGTTACACTGGCAACACATGCCTTGCTGTACCACCTTATAGCAATGCACTAAACCCATGCAGTGGTGCTGCACTTCAAAAAACATGCTATACATTGATCCTGTGCAGTGGTGCTGTGCTCTGTGCTCCCAAAACACGCTAAACAATCCTACAAGGCCCAAGGCAATTGTGTGGGATGGAAGTCTGCAAAGTTTACTTCTAGCTCATTGACGGGAAAGGTTTTGAGCAAACAGCGTTGGTTGAGGGTGCCTTTAGGGGGCCTTTCACACACACACTCTGTTTTAGATAATGAATATTTTTAAAGTTTCCTCTAGAATTTGACATACTGTTTCACAGAATGGAGTGGTTTAGTCACTCGATGTTCTGGGCTTTTCTGGCCTGCATTGTCTCATCGGATGAATAATGTGTCTGTTCACTCTGTGCTTTGAGGTAGTTTTTGAGAGTACAGTGGTTCAGATACTAGATGGGTACCAACATTTGCTTTGGGCCATGGTACTCAATTTTCCTGCATGCAGTGTTCCAGTCATTGAATACTTTGAGCCTCATCACGAGTTGGGCGGTATCCCTTAAATGCAGTGGTAATGGGGTTACGCTCACATGTATGGCTCTACCCAATCTCGAGTCTGGTGTGTTTACCCCCAGATCAGAGCTTGGGGTAAACACGCTGGGAAAATGCCCATTTTCGGTGCAATTACTGCTGGCAGTATAACTACACAGCAATTGTGCCGAAAATTCCCCATTTGGTCCTGGGGATGGGGAGTAACATTTAGCACCCAATCCGTGATCCGGCGGTAATACCTATGGACGGGTGGGAGCTAACGCAAATGAAGTTGGGTGGTATCTCAGTCGTATCCCAGCCCAACTTGTGATACGGCCCTTTAACTTTTCACTCTTGGGTCTGAGACATAATTTTCCAGCACACAATATCTCAAGTGATGTATACTTTGCCCATTCATTCTGGGTTTAGAGACTCAATTTTCAGCATTCCGTGATTCAGGAAATGAACAGTCATTTAGTTTAGACTGTGCTTTGGAATTCGCTTTGCCAGCACTCATTATTCCCAGTGATAAGCACTTGGTCACTACAAATAAAGCTTTTAGACTCACTTTCCCGTTATGTAGTGTTTCACTCAATTAATATTTTATCAATTTGTTCAAGGCTTTGAGACTCACTTAACAGACATGCAGCATCCAATTCGATGAACATTTCAGCCCCACTTTTCCATCACGCAATGTCTCTGATCATGAATATTTTGACAGTTCATTCTGGGTTTAGAGCCTCACATTTTCAATATGCAGTGGTTTAAGCAATGTACACTCATTCACTTAATACTGGGCTTTGAAATTCACTTTTTCAGCACCCATAGTTCCTGAGAATAAAACAAAATGATCAGCTCAAATTATTCTTTGGGACTCAATTTCCTGTTGTGGTGACTTTCAGATCTTGCATATTGTATTTTACACGTAGTGGATGAACATTTCAAACATCACATTGCCAACGTGCTTTGGACACTATACTGGCATCCTAGAATGCAGCTTTACTTCTTGGCTGGCCATGACTTGCTCTCCATCTTGGAAATTTATCACTTTTGCATTCTCAGTTCTCGTTTGGGGTTCATGGGTTCTGCCCCTCAATTTTCATTAGCCCCTTATTGCACTTGTTCGCCTCTCTCCATTCGTCTCCTTTGTAATGCAGCCCTTTGGGAATGCAGATACATTTTTTAACTTATTCTTCATGTACTTAACCCAGATTACTTTGGTTGGGTTGCACGTCCAAAGTCCCAGTAGGTCAAAAAGGGTACAGGTTGAGAAAAATCTATTAGCATGAACTATCGCGGGAGTAGATGGAGGTGTGCACAGAAGAAGGAGGATATATTTCTTTAGTTAGTACTGATTTATATTAGATACTTACATATAGCAACACAGAATGAGCAACCTATGTATTACTGTTGCACCTGCAGAGGTTATAGGTAGGGCAGTATTGTAGGCCTGGTGTTTAGTTGTTGTATTAAAAAATGTATGGTTGAAAGTACAGTGTGTCGGAAGAGTGGAGGCAGGTGGAAGATGGAGTCAGAAAGGTATTCTGATAGAAGTGAGGTCAGTGTGGTAGCCATCTTGGAAATTGGGGCATAGTATACCCTGAACAGAATAGAACGCAGATGCTGATGTGGAGTCGTAGCTCTGTGTAGTTAGTTTGAAAAACAAATCCCCTTTCCCGTTCCCCAGGAGATAAGTTGAGGTCAGAGGCACCCGAGGTGCACAGATAAAAATGCTAATTGTATCGAGCTGCAGGACTGAGTGATGGGGTATAGAATGTGAATGTGAGCTTGTATGGATGACCCTTTTGATGGAAACATTCATGAGAACAGGGCATATGGTTTTGTGATCCCAATGTTGGGAGGCAGATGCACACAGTATCCAATATTGCACAGGTGAGAAGCATTGCTCACTAAGACACCCAATCCGCCCCTCTCCCAGGCAGGTACAACAAGACATAGAGACAATCTAAGCTGAAGATGCCAAAAGCAGTCAAGCGAACGTTGCAACATTGGTAGGCGCACACAATCGACACAAAGTAGATATGCACTCCACATTAAGAACAAGTACACTATGTCAAATGTGCATTTATACATGCAAAATATTAACATAGCAACCATAAAACAGGAAGAACACTAGCAAAAACAATGTATGTATTGAATGCAACAAGAACAACACACAAACAATAGACATTCCATAAGCTTCTTTCCTTCTACACTCGATCTGGCTCATATATGGATGGCCTGTCAAGTGTCTAAGGTTGCTTATTAAGTTGCCAACCAATTAGACTCCATAGTGTCATGCCGCTCATCAAGTCATAGTCCAACCAATCCCCTAACGAAGAGATTATGTAGTTTTACTTTTATCAAAAAGAGGATGTTCTTGGTTTGAGTGATCAGATATGATTTACCCAATTAAAAGAGTAACCCCTCTGTGATTTATATGTAGCCACATCCCTTAAACAATCCCCATTCGCCATAGGTTTTGTACAATTGTGATGATGTATGACGCCATCTATAACAAGTCCAAGGTATTTAAAGTGTTGTTTTGCATGTACTCGAAGAGAGCCTCAAAATGTTAATGTTTGTATGCTGCCCTACTTTATTTGGATGATAATAAAGCTGAGTTTTGCCTTGCACTTTGTCTTGTCCAGTTTCGTTTCACTCCTTTACCTCCAGCATACCAGTTACATTTGGGCCTGCCTTAACAGATGGTAACAGAGGATGGCTGGTTATATTTCATCGGATTGTTGAGACATCTCCATTGCATCCCCTGAGGACTTGCAGAAGCGAGAGCCTTGGAAAAATGTCCAATCCGGTGCCAGCAACCAGCTCGTAGGGCATGGAGGGTCGCAGGCTGAGAGTAGAGACTTAATACTGAAGACCTTCAGCAGATCCATGAATGTAAGTATGACGTAGGCAAGGCAAAATGGGGAGAGGGTATTTTTTGCATATTGGGAGATTGTGAAGAATTAAAGAGATTGAGCAAAAAGATAATAGTTAGCATCTGACAAGGGACAGGAAAGATCATGTAGTAAGCCTCATTAAGGGACAGAAATGAAAGAGACAGATACTTTGCGGGGGACAGACGACGGCCGTTTTGTTTTATTTCACAGTGATGGCTGGCGCCAGCCTTACATTGTAAGATAGTTAAGGCCTAGAAGATGCAGACTTTTTGGGTATTTGTGTATTTGTGGAGGACAAAAACCAGTGATGTGGACCTAAGGGTGTGGTCTGGTGCAGAAGCAGCGAGGTGGGGCTTCTCATAGCACAAGTGGCATTTGTGCTCCCACTCAGAAGAAGTGAAGGGCAGTGAGGTGGGGCGGCTCCAAGAATGAGGGGCATTTTTGTTGGTGCCGCTGAAAAGGATAGGGTGACACAGGAGGCATGCTCTCAGAGAGAGACACATAAGTATTTGACTTCAGAAAAATAATGTTGCAATTGGTTTAAGAAGGAAAAAGGGGATGTAAGAGAACTAAAGTAAAATTTGTAAGTATTGGTATCTTGTATTGTGATATTGCAATGGGGACAACCTGATCCTTCATGTATTCAAATCATTGCCTCTGTATAATAATGCGCTTAATACCAGAGATTGCTTTCTATCCGTGGGATCGGGATCTGAACCTGTGTTGTACTGTGTTTTCTTGCTTTCAAGAAAAATGTGTTGCCCCTGAGCTATCCCCAATCCCCAAATTCTCAAATACCATACAGAATGGGTTAAAGATATGGTAGCAAGATGTTTATGCCCTGGGTTCAAGAAGACACTCATTCAAAGACATTACTGCAACACATGTGCACATATTTACATGCTGTGTAAAAGGGAAAACAGTTAACAGACAGATTAGGTATATTGAAAATATGGAAAATGTATTCAGAGGACATAGTAGAACCCGAGATGAAAGAACGGATTGCTTAAACGGATGGCTAATTATTTTTGCTAGTGCGCTGTTCTCCCTTTGGCATGAAAACGGGCTCTCCAAAATCATTTTTTAAACCTGTAAACTGTCTTGTCTTATTCGTCCTTGTGTGTGCCGTGAGGCCTACCGGCATGTGGCGCATTATAAAAATTTTAAATAATAAAAATAATAATGATGGATGTACGACACCCACAGCCCCTCATTGGCTTCTCCAGAGCTAAGAGCAGTCTTTGAGTGCCCAGGGATTATACCCATTGCATGTATTAAAAGCAGACATTTTCCCGGTCAGAAGAGAGTGAGCATGACAGACGTAGTGACAAAGACAAGGGGTGCAGCTGTGCTGGGGCTGGGTACAGTGCTGAACCAATTCCCATTATTAGAGAAATGGGGAGGACTAGCACAATATATAGCATGGCCACAGACAGATAAATGTAACTTGATGAATACACTACAATCACACACAGAGGGTGTGGGAAAGTAATCTATGAGTTGGAAAGAATGACAGATGGAATGACACTAGCAGTAGGTGACATAAAGTGTCTGTTCGCTGCTATATTGGGCGAGCAGTCAGAAGACATTTGGAAGCGGGCAGGGTATCCTGGAGTAACAGCCCAAAACACACTACATGGTGAGGCACCTTTTAATAATTGCAGGGCAGAGGTTTAGAGGTCATTGAGAATACAATATCCAGACACAACAGACATGGGAGCAATCATGACATGGAAAATGGGGCCAGAGGAAGATCCTGCTGCATACATACAGGGCGTTCAAGAGAAATGGAGACTATAGACTAGGGAACAGTGGGACTAAAATAACACAATCTTTTACTGCATGTTTTGTCATGTCCTCCCCAATGAAGTACTGAGGCTATTAAAGAAAATTGTGGGAATAGAGGCAAAACCATAGTCCGGGATACAATTGAATATTGTTCATCATTGTAGATTGAAAGACGATAAAGACAGAAAGAAAGTTGAGGAAAGAAATATAGAGAAAGCAACGTTAGCGCAAAAGAAACTATCAAAATTGACGATGGAAGGGGCTGTGTTGGCAAATGCAGGAGAAAATAGTGCCATGCAGGAGGTGCAGCAGGTGCAGCCAAGCCCAAATGGGAACTTTGTGAGGAGAGGGCAGTGTAACTATTACCCTGGGGGAAAAGGGTTTGCGCCTGTGATGCCGGAAATGCATCTGAGGGACAGGGCCTCTGAATCCTTGTCCTTTTTCTGTTTTTACCGTGTGTTCTGTCATGTTTTCTGCCCAGGAGTCCATGAGGGACTCCTGGCAGTGCAGCTCTCTTTTGGTTTGGTGAACAGACCCATGGGATACCCTTATGGCACCCATGGGTAGGGGTACAACCCTGTGCCCCTAGTGTATGTTTTTGGGCACCTGTGGGTGGCCCACAGAGCAGGGTATGGGCTGGTGGCAGCTCCATGCTGAATTTGACAGGTGCTCTGGGTGTCCTCCATTTTGGGATACCCAGGCCCTGCCATTGGAATCAGTTGATTCCTGATAGGAAACAAGATGGCCCCTGTGGCCTCTTGCTTTCTATTGCCTGTTATCTTGTTTTTCCCAAAGTCCTGGGAAGCCCTGACTCTGTCCCTTCCCCCTGACTGGCTGTTGGGTGGAAGTTCCATATATGGTGTTGTTGTGAAGGCCCAGCTAGACTGACTGGAGCCTTCCCAGTGACTGTATGTTGTGGGTACCTCCTGTGGGTGGGACCTGGGTGAATGGAGTGTGTGACCAATATACACTCCTTGTTGTGGTTGTCTGGTTTCTGGCATGAGAGACAAAGACTGAGACAGCCCTGCCCGAAACTGGCCTGAATGCAGTGTGTAGTGTTGAATGGCTGGGTACTTGTCCCAATCCACATTCCTTGTTGTGAGTGTCTGAAAGGGAGGAGTGTGGCCTGAATGCACTGTGTGCCTGATTGGCTGACTGACTGCATGAATGCCCTTCTGTGTGATTGGCTGCAGTGTGTGTGCCAGCAGCGTGGATGAGAGACAGAATAGTATATCTGGGGACCTCTCACCACTGGAAATTGTTCAGAAGCATTCAGAAGCTGAGTCTCCACTCAAGAGTAACTGGATTTGCTGATCCTCGACGTCCAGCTGAAAGAAGAAGACTTGCTGTGGCATTTGCTTCGACGGAACTGAAGGTTGTCGAAATCGTCGAGGACTGACCCGAGAGAGGACCTGGTAAGGCGCCCTCTTCCCGTGCTCCGAGGGACCATCGAGCACCGCTGAATCTTCGCCGAAGCGCCCTGGAAGTCAGACCCTCGAAAGGCTGCCGACCCGAGACGGGACCGCCGAGGAGATCGAAGTGAAGCACCCGGACCTCGACGCTGTCGAAGTCCATTGCCGTCGACCAGGGTTCGCAGGTCTGTGTAACCGCTGGAGGCCCGTCGAAGTTGTGTTGCCCAGCCGTGGGAACCACTTGACGCCGTGCCGCCGACGACCGGAGCCGTCCGCTCCTTGCCTAAGAACATTTGACTCGAAGGACTCCCTCGTCCGCACCGTCGACCGCTTTTGCCCTGCCGGAGAAAGTCGAGGACGACCAACGCGCCGAGGAGAATCCGCCGGTGGGTTTCCCGCCACCTCACGATCCCAAAGACTCGAGCGACTCGACGCCCTTGCTGGGCTCCCGTCTCTACAATCTTTGCGGTCCAGAACTATTGTCATCGAGGTGCCCCGCACACCTCCGCCTTGCAGGACGCCGACGCCCCGACGCCGACGAGCACCGCTCGGACGAAGCTGCCGCCTCTTCGACATCGTTCTACCTCGTTTGTCGACGGACGTTCGACGCCCCGTGCCTCCCGCTTGAAAGGGAAGGCATTCAAGAAGGGCCGTCGATTCCCCGTCGCCGAACCCCGAGGTCTTCGACGTTTCTCGACGCCTCTCGACGATCCGTGACTCCTGCTTAAAAGGGGGTCATTCAAGAAGGATCTGTCGACGCCTCTTCGAAGAACTCGACTCCACCAGGTACATTGGGGGGGTAAAAACATTGTAGGAGAGAATAAGACTGTTGAACAATATATGGACTGGGCTTGTGTCATATCCCTTTATTTTACAGGTTGCCCAGGTGGGGGGATCTCCACACAGAACTGTGTCCAGTAGCTAGGGCCAGTATTCTGCCTATTGTATCAACCATCTTTTATCTCTCCTCTCTCTATTGCTGGTTTCCTTCTTATTGATCTGTGTGCCATTTTTACAGTATTGTGAATGCACTTTAATGAGGTCTAATATTAGTGGTACCACTTTAGAATTGTAGATATTTATCATTATTGGTTTTCCTGAGCACAAAGTGCGTTGTTGTGATAAGTGTACATAACCCTTGAATATTAATTATATAAAGACTGTGTTTTCAGTAATATAGTGTGTGGACATTCCTTTGTGGGGGGCTTGGGGATACACTGTACTTAAGAACCAGCCTGCATCACCTCCTGAGAAGCTAGGCCTTGATTGCTCGTCCATCGCTACCGTAATCGAGAATCTTGGCTGGGGTCTTCTGTGCCTCTCCTCTACCATATAGAGAGCGGAAGTACAGACCCCCCCACCGGTCTTGACAAGCTGGTGGCAGCGGTGGGATGCTTATGGTTTTAAGACTCAGTGTATAACCGTGCCACTTACAAAATATCCGCACTTTATTAGATTAAGGTTTGGGTGTGTACCAAATAACTGCATTACAGGCAATGGAGCCCATTGCAAATGGTAAATTGACTCGGATGAGCTTAGAGGCTCTCCAGAGTGCTTGTGAAGCCAGGGAGTTGGACTTTGTGGATAAGTCTAGGGCTGAGCTGATAGCTGCCCTGGTGGACTACCAGACTGATGGTGAAACCCTTGATGAAGGGGGGGATGCAACCAGTGAGGACTCTGCCCCTGGGGTTGTCGCTGAATCTGTTTCTGGGAATGCCACCATTCCTGCTGCCTCTGTTCCAAACCCCAGCAATTCCATGGAACTTGAGTTATTAAGGATGAAATTGGCCTTTGAATATCGCAAGTTGGAAATAGAAGCTGAGCTTAAGAAAGAGGAGCTGGCACAGCAAGTGGAACTCAAGAATAGGGATCTTGCGCTCAAAGACAAGGACACTGAATGTCAGAGAATCCAGCTAGAGAGAGCTAGAGTGGAGACTTCAGCTAGACCAATTGAGAGTGGCAGGTCCCCAGCCACCAAGTTTATGAAAGATTTGGTTGGTGTGTTTGTGGAGGGTTCAGATATCCTCCAATGGATTGAAGCGTTTGAAATGGCTTGTGCAATTCATGATGTAGATAAAAGAGATTGGGCTAAGTGTTTGTTAAGCAGAGTGCCTCAAACTGGATATGACTGTATTCTGAAGCTGAGTGTGGAGGAAAGGGGTCAGTATGAGTGTATGAAGTCTGCTTTGATTGCCAAGTTTGGCAAGACACCTACCCAATACCTTAAAAGGTTCAGGGATTTTAAGAAAAGAGAGAATGTGTCTTGGGTTGACTGGGTGAGTACTGCGCACATGAACATGATGGGGTGGATTGACGGTTACAAGGTGAAAACTTTTGTTGAGTTGTCCCACCTCTTGTTTTTTGAGCATTTTTCTGAAGCCTGTTCACCAGAGCTGCGTCAGTATGTGGCTGACCAGAACATTTTGGACCCCTTTAAGCTGGCTAGGTTGGCTGACAAGTGGGTCTCCCACCGGGTGTCCCCTAAGGACTCCAGTGGGAAGGACAAGGACAAAGAAAAGGGGACCTCTCAGAAAGCTGAGGAGTCCCAAAAGCAATCACAGTCGGGTAAACCAAAACCTCCCTCTCCTAAGACCCAAAAATCTGGTGGGGATAAGTCCTCTGTGGGTGGGAATAAGAGTAGTGGTCCACCTGCTGCAAAGCAGGTTCCCAGTGGTTCCAGTACCGTACCCCGCACTCCTGGCACTTGTTGGGATTGTGGGGCTCTGGATCACAAAAGGGGTGACCCCAAGTGTAAAGGTAAGGCACTTGGAGTACAGGCTGTCAGCCTGACCTACCCTTACCCCGTGGCTGAGGTGGAGGCCACTGTCCTCCCCTCCTCTACAGGAATCACATTTGGTGCTCCGGTAGAGATTTCCTTAGTGTCCCTTGGGGCCTGGGACCAGTACGCAGAAGTACTGGCAACTATCCCGCAGAACACCCGTAGGTTTTTGAGAAGTGTCCTCTTGAATGGCCAGCCTTCTACTGGTTTGAGAGACACTGGGGCAAGCATGACAGTGGTGGACAGGACCCTGCTCAAGCCAGAGGACTATGTAGGTGCTCCTCTGAGAACCACCAGGTTAGCTGGTGGGCCTCCCAAATTATCGCCTGTAGCCCTAGTCACACTCATGATTGGAGACAAGACAGCAAAGCTTCCTGTCCTGGTTCAGGACAATGTCCCTGCTAACATTCTGTTAGGAAATGATCTAGTAGAGTTGGGGTTGATCTCGGATGGTCTTCCCATGACTACTGCTGCAGTCACTAGGTCACAGGTGACACCGGGTCTGGCTGTGAGTCAGGTACCCGAGCCAAAGGCGAGGCCTAAGGCAAGAAGAAGGAAGACCAAGAAGGCCACCTCTGTGGAGGGAACACCTTCTCTTCCTGCTGTTCCGACAGCACCCATTGGGATCCATGCTCCGGACGGGCTGGGTCCAGCGGAAAACCCAAACTCAACTCCTGTGGGAGAAGAGACAGAAGACTCTCCTGTGGGAGAGGTTCTCAACCCGGAGGATCATCCCGACCTTCAATGCTTGTTAGCTGAAGGGGGACCCTCCCGGGCAGACTTCTGTAAGGGACAGAGAGAGTGCCACTCTCTCGAGGGCCTGAGGAAACAGGCCCTGTCCCAGGCACAAGGTGAAGTGCCTAGGACATTCAAGATTTATTGGGAGGGTGAGCTCCTTGTTAGTGAGCCCACTAAGCCCGAACCTGGTGCCCGCAAGAGGTTGGTGGTACCCCAGGTTTACAGGCCCTTCCTACTGCAGTTGGCGCATGAGGTGCCCTTGGCTGGTCATCTTGGGACCAAGAAGACTAAGCAGAGGCTCTCTGCCCATTTCTACTGGCCACGGATGGGAGTAGAGGTGGAGTCCCACTGCAGGACCTGCCCAACCTGTCAGTTGTCTGGCAAGACTGGAGGCAGGGTCATTGCCCCACTGCAGCCATTACCAGTGGTTGGCACACCATTTGAGAGGGTGGGCATCGACATCGTCGGTCCCCTTGACCCTCCCACTTCAGGTGGACATCGGTTCATCCTGGTCTTGGTAGATCATGCCACCAGGTACCCTGAGGCAATACCCCTTCGGACTGTTACTGCCAAGGTGGTTGCCAGGGCTCTCCTGGGCATTTTCACCCGTGTTGGATTCCCCAAGGAGGTTGTCTCTGACCGAGGATCCAACTTCATGTCTAGTTACATGAAAACCATGTGGAAAGAGTGCGGGGTAACCTACAAGTTCTCCACCTCTTACCACCCCCAGACCAATGGTCTGGTTGAGAGATTTAACAAAACTCTCAAGGGCATGCTAGGTGCTTTGGAAGAGCCCCTAAGGAGGAAATGGGATCTCCTCCTGCCATGCCTGCTGTTTGCTTACAGAGAGGTACCTCAAGAGGGTGTTGGTTTCAGCCCCTTTGAGTTACTCTTTGGACATCCCGTGAGGGGGCCCCTCGCCTTGATCCGAGAAGGCTTGGAAGCCACCCCTCCAGGTCCCGCCAAGCAAGTGGGGGACTATGTGTTAGGCCTCAGGCGGAGGATGACACAAATGATGGGTCAGGCAACAGCAAATCTCAAGGCCAGCCAGGAATTGAATAAGTACTGGCATGACCTGAAAGCTTCGCAAGTGGATTGGACTCCGGGACAGGAAATCCTTGTGATGGAGCCTACCAAGCCTAGAGCTTTGGCAGACAAGTGGACTGGACCCTTCAGGATCATCTCCAAGATGGGCGAAGTCAATTATCTGGTGGACATGGGAGCCTCTGGGGTAGCCCCCCAGGTATTCCATGTCAACAGGCTCAAGCCTTTCCACAGGCGAGCAGAGGTCTCATGTCTCTTGCTAGCTTCAGGGCAAGAAGAGGATGAGAGTGAGCCCCTTCCTGATTTGCTGCATAGCAACCCTCAGGATGGCTCAGTGGAGGGAGTACAACTCTCTCCCGATTTGACAACAGAGCAGCAGAGGGCCTGCCGGGCTTTGCTCCAGCAGTATGCCCCTCTGTTTTCACTGACACCGGGCCTTACACCGTGGTGTAAGCACGAAATTGACACTGGTGACAGTGTGCCTGTCAAAAGCAGGAGCTATCGTATGTCAGATACCGTCAAAAACCACATCCAGGCTGAGGTCGCCAAGATGTTGGATCTGGGTGTTATTGAACCCTCCACCAGTCCCTGGTCCAGTCCAGTGGTCCTTGTCCCCAAGGCAAGTTCCCCGGCGGGTACCAAGGATTGGAGGTTCTGTGTGGACTACCGAGGAGTCAATGCCGTCACCAAAACCGACGCGCACCCATTGCCCAGGGCTGATGAGCTCGTGGACACTATAGGTGCTGCCAAATTTGTGAGCACCTTTGACCTTACCTCAGGCTATTGGCAAATAGCTCTGACGGACCATGCCAAGGAAAAGACGGCATTCTCCACACCTGAGGGACTCTACCAGTTTAGGGTCATGCCCTTTGGGTTGAAGAATGCCCCTGCCACCTTCCAGAGATTGGTCAACCATGCGCTCAGTGGGCTGGAAGCCTTTTGTGTGGCTTACTTAGACGACATTGCCGTCTACAGTTCCACCTGGGAAGAGCATTTGACACATCTGGATAAGGTGTTGCAGGCCTTGAAAAGGGCTAACCTCACTATCAAGGCCACCAAGTGCCAGATAGCTCAGGGGAAAGTTACCTATCTTGGTCATGAGGTAGGAGGGGGTCAAATCCAACCTCTCTCCAGTAAAGTACAGGACGTACAGAACTGGGAGACTCCCACTACTCAAACCCAGGTGAGAGCCTTTTTGGGCCTCACTGGGTACTATCGCAATTTCATGGCAGACTATGGAACCATAGCTGCACCCCTGACAGCTCTAACTTCACCCAAACAGCCTAGGAAGGTTAATTGGACTGAAGACTGTCAGAGGGCCTTTGATGGCTTGAAAGAAAGTCTGTGTAGGGCACCTGTGTTGAGTGCGCCTGACTACAGCCGACCCTTTATCGTCCAGACGGATGCCTGCGACACCGGAATTGGAGCTGTCTTGTCCCAGTTAGATGACAAAGGGAGAGAACATCCTATCATATTCATCAGTAGACAACTCAAGGGTAGAGAACTTAGGTGGGCTACTGTTGAAAAGGAATGTTTTAGTATAGTTTGGAGCCTTAGGCGTTTTAGGCCCTACCTTACGGGGTCCACCTTCAAGGTCCAAACAGATCATAAGCCCCTGAAGTGGCTTATGCAGATGAAGGGTGAGAATCCGAAATTGCTCAGGTGGTCGATTAGCCTACAAGGGCTAGACTTCACCATAGAGCACAGACCAGGGAAGAGTCACGATAATGCAGATGGCCTTTCCAGAAGGTATGTTGACCGTCTGGATGAGGGTGTCTATCCCGTGGGAGATTAGGCACCCTCCACCTCAGTCTGGGGGGGGCGACTGTGATGCCGGAAATGCATCTGAGGGACAGGGCCTCTGAATCCTTGTTCTTTTTCTGTTTTTACCGTGTGTTCTGTCATGTTTTCTGCCCAGGAGTCCATGAGGGACTCCTGGCAGTGCAGCTCTCTTTTGGTTTGGTGAACAGACCCATGGGATACCCTTATGGCACCCATGGGTAGGGGTACAACCCTGTGCCCCTAGTGTATGTTTTTGGGCACCTGTGGGTGGCCCACAGAGCAGGGTATGGGCTGGTGGCAGCTCCATGCTGAATTTGACAGGTGCTCTGGGTGTCCTCCATTTTGGGATACCCAGGCCCTGCCATTGGAATCAGTTGATTCCTGATAGGAAACAAGATGGCCCCTGTGGCCTCTTGCTTTCTATTGCCTGTTATCTTGTTTTTCCCAAAGTCCTGGGAAGCCCTGACTCTGTCCCTTCCCCCTGACTGGCTGTTGGGTGGAAGTTCCATATATGGTGTTGTTGTGAAGGCCCAGCTAGACTGACTGGAGCCTTCCCAGTGACTGTATGTTGTGGGTACCTCCTGTGGGTGGGACCTGGGTGAATGGAGTGTGTGACCAATATACACTCCTTGTTGTGGTTGTCTGGTTTCTGGCATGAGAGACAAAGACTGAGACAGCCCTGCCCGAAACTGGCCTGAATGCAGTGTGTAGTGTTGAATGGCTGGGTACTTGTCCCAATCCACATTCCTTGTTGTGAGTGTCTGAAAGGGAGGAGTGTGGCCTGAATGCACTGTGTGCCTGATTGGCTGACTGACTGCATGAATGCCCTTCTGTGTGATTGGCTGCTGTGTGTGTGCCAGCAGTGTGGATGAGAGACAGAATAGTATATCTGGGGACCTCTCACCACTGGAAATTGTTCAGAAGCATTCAGAAGCTGAGTCTCCACTCAAGAGTAACTGGATTTGCTGATCCTCGACGTCCAGCTGGAAGAAGAAGACTTGCTGTGGCATTTGCTTCGACGGAACTGAAGGTTGTCGAAATCGTCGAGGACTGACCCGAGAGAGGACCTGGTAAGGCGCCCTCTTCCCGTGCTCCGAGGGACCATCGAGCACCGCTGAATCTTCGCCGAAGAGCCCTGGAAGTCAGACCCTCGAAAGGCTGCCGACCCGAGACGGGACCGCCGAGGAGATCGAAGTGAAGCACCCGGACCTCGACGCTGTCGAAGTCCATTGCCGTCGACCAGGGTTCGCAGGTCTGTGTAACCGCTGGAGGCCCGTCGAAGTTGTGTTGCCCAGCCGTGGGAACCACTTGACGCCGTGCCGCCGACGACCGGAGCCGTCCGCTCCTTGCCTAAGAACATTTGACTCGAAGGACTCCCTCGTCCGCACCGTCGACCGCTTTTGCCCTGCCGGAGAAAGTCGAGGACGACCAACGCGCCGAGGAGAATCCGCCGGTGGGTTTCCCGCCACCTCACGATCCCAAAGACTCGAGCGACTCGACGCCCTTGCTGGGCTCCCGTCTCTACAATCTTTGCGGTCCAGAACTATTGTCATCGAGGTGCCCCGCACACCTCCGCCTTGCAGGACGCCGACGCCCCGACGCCGACGAGCACCGCTCGGACGAAGCTGCCGCCTCTTCGACATCGTTCTACCTCGTTTGTCGACGGACGTTCGACGCCCCGTGCCTCCCGCTTGAAAGGGAAGGCATTCAAGAAGGGCCGTCGATTCCCCGTCGCCGAACCCCGAGGTCTTCGACGTTTCTCGACGCCTCTCGACGATCCGTGACTCCTGCTTAAAAGGGGGTCATTCAAGAAGGATCTGTCGACGCCTCTTCGAAGAACTCGACTCCACCAGGTACATTGGGGGGGTAAAAACATTGTAGGAGAGAATAAGACTGTTGAACAATATATGGACTGGGCTTGTGTCATATCCCTTTATTTTACAGGTTGCCCAGGTGGGGGGATCTCCACACAGAACTGTGTCCAGTAGCTAGGGCCAGTATTCTGCCTATTGTATCAACCATCTTTTATCTCTCCTCTCTCTATTGCTGGTTTCCTTCTTATTGATCTGTGTGCCATTTTTACAGTATTGTGAATGCACTTTAATGAGGTCTAATATTAGTGGTACCACTTTAGAATTGTAGATATTTATCATTATTGGTTTTCCTGAGCACAAAGTGCGTTGTTGTGATAAGTGTACATAACCCTTGAATATTAATTATATAAAGACTGTGTTTTCAGTAATACAGTGTGTGGACATTCCTTTGTGGGGGGCTTGGGGATACACTGTACTTAAGAACCAGCCTGCATCACCTCCTGAGAAGCTAGGCCTTGATTGCTCGTCCATCGCTACCGTAATCGAGAATCTTGGCTGGGGTCTTCTGTGCCTCTCCTCTACCATATAGAGAGCGGAAGTACAGACCCCCCCACCGGTCTTGACAGCGCCCAGAGCCAGAGGGTTTATATTCCCATCCCAGCAAGGAGGAGGATTTAATGGGGGGCAACCATGATTCAGAGGACGACCACAGCAACAGTGTTGGACATGCAGGAACATGGGGCACATTTCACAGGTATGCAGAAGTAGGGGAGGTTGCCAGTTGGCAACCAATGGACACTAGAGGGGGGCCAACATATCCCCCAATGTATTGCACAGAGCTGCAATCGCATTATGCCCAATATCACGCTCAGTATCAGGCACAGTCACCGCAAATACAGCAGATGCATCAGGGGTTTTAACCCCAAACACAGCAAGCACAAATGCAGATACAACAAGCTCCAACACAGTCACCGGCATCAACACAGCAGAATGCGGTGACACCATGGGCCACAAATATGTTGCCATGGCACCAGCACCTAGGATAGGGTGTGTGACAGTAGTGGGAGGGAGTCATTTACCAGGACAGGAATGCACAAGTACCCACAATAGGACAACCCAAAGACAGACTTGATGTGTCCCATCTTTTTTGTTACTATTCTGTTGCACCAGACCCACTAGAGGAACCTAGGGTCATTGTGACCAAAGGTGACAAGATATTCTCCTGTTTAGTAGATACAGGAGCTACACAGGCTATGACAAAGTTTCCATTTACAGACAGCTTACACATAAGCATAGGAGAACACGACTTGGCTATGCCATTGTCATATTCCCACTAGACACCAGTAAATATATTGGTGAGAGACTTAATGAGTAAATTGAACATGACAATATTGTTTACTGAGCAAGGGATAATATGTTCCACCTGTGAATCCATTATGTAAATGCCCAAGAATTAATAACAGCCTTTTATGGTCAGAAAGCACAGAGGGTGGGCACTCAAATCGGAAATGTTCTTGTATAGAGTGCACATATTACGAGCATGGATCCCAGGAACACAGGACAAAAAATTGAACTTGCCAGCTGAGTTTTCATTTCACTCAGAGGTACCCACAAATGTGGAGGAAGGCCAAATAATTGAGATTGAGCTAGAGGCAGTAACAGTGAGGGAAAGCAGAGTGATTTTGCACAGGAAACACAATAACGGAGTATATTGTCATACAGTAATAGCACTCAATGAGGTGTATAAACTGACTGACGTGACAAACAAAGAACTATTTAACGATGAATATTAAGATGACAAAGTGACATTTAGCATTTGTCTCACACATCAGTTGCAAATTCAGAACATGGAAATTCCCCAGAGAATGTCATTGGTAAAGAAGGTACTGCCCTTTCTGCAAGGAGCTTTGGTGCATGTGCCGATCTTGCTCTGTCCCAGCAGTACATATGATAGTGGGCTATTAAAAGGAGTAGGGGCAGTGAAA